>NC_053027.1:48663008-48980996 GCF_003073215.2 Triticum urartu | reverse complement strand
GATAGAAAGAATCGGTAGGACCGAGTTTGTCTTAGGGTTTAGGTCATATGTGGATATGGGAAAGTAGTTGAGGGTTTTGGAGCATATCACTAAGCACATGAAGCAAGAGGCTCATTAAGCAACACCTCATCCCTCCTTGATAGTATTGGCTTTTCCTAAAGACTCAATGTGATCTTGGATCACTAAAATATAAAATGAAGAGTCTTGAGCTTTTGAGCTTGAGCCAATCCTTTGTCCTTAGCATTTTGAGGGTTCCACTTTCACATCCATGCCATGCCAATCATTGAGCTTTCCTGAAATAGTCATCTTGGAATAGCATTAGCTCAATGAGCTATATGTTGTTATGAATTACCAAAACCACCTAGGGATAGTTGCACTTTCAATCTCCCCCTTTTTGGTAATTGATGACAACATATAGATCAAAGCTTCGACAAATGATAATAAGCATGAAATATATCGTCGCTTTGAGAAGTATGTGACAAGTAAGAGCTCCCCCTAAATTTGTGCATATTTAAAATTTGCTTTGGACTGCAAATGCACAAAGAGTTAGAGTCATGGGTTACTCTTCTATGTCACATACATCTTGGTGGAGCGCTTAAAATGATAAGAATGAAATACATGCACTCATCACCAAGAATAGTGAATGATCACATAAGATAGATAAGATGATAATATTAAGCAAACATTAAGTGTAGCTTATGATCAAACACATGATCATCAATGTCTCACGAGCAATGACATAGTATCTCACACAAAAGCAAAAAAAGTTCAAAAAAAACACCAAATAAAACAAGAGAGAATAAAAGCAACACTCTCTCTCGAAGCCTATGATCTATACATTTTCTCCCCCTTTGGCAACAAGTTACCAAAAAGTTCCTAGAAAATGCATAGTGCTAAGTCGACACTCAGGCTTGATCTTCAGGTGGTGGTGGAGTCCGGAGCACTCCAAGGACGAAGCCTTCTGTAGACGTGGTCGGAGTCGAGGCTGAAGTGGACGCTGGAGCTGGTGGAACTGAGGCTGTAGCTGGTGCAGACGTGGTGGCTCTGGGGTCAGTAACTGGCACTGCAGACGACCTCGGACCTCGTGGCACTCTGGCAAAGGCATCAGTTGTAGTCTTGCCTCTCCTCTCTTGCATGTCATCCTGGAGCTGCTCCACTGCAGTCTGAATCTCTGTCACTTTGACATCCAAGTCATAGAACTTTTGTTCCATGATCCTCTCTAAGCTTGCCTGGTTCTGAGTTAGGGTGGCTAGTCCTTGCTCAATCCGCAGGGTGGATGCAATCAAGTAACCAAGCTGCTCTTGTTTGGTTTTCAGGAAATATTCAGATGCGTCCTCTTGAGTAGGCATCTTGGCAGCTTTCTCCTTCCTCGCCTTCTCCTTCTTGTCTTGTGCTTGGGCAGATGATGGCTCATTCTCAGTCATGACCACTTGATTATCTTCAAAGTCTGGACGGATGGGCAGGTGTTCCTTGTCCAATAAGTATATGCTCGTGCCCATCTTAGAGTTGATGAGCTCCTGAATCTGTGGGGCATATCCACAGCTCCTCTTCTGGTCTGCTGCTGTCCTCTTGATTGTTTCAATCATAAGGCTCATGACTTTGAATTTCTGTGGCACGTCAAAGATATGAAGCAAGTTGATCGCGTGGCCCCTGATCATCTTGTGATCTCCAGACTTGGGCAATAGGATGTGCCTAAGAATCCAGTTGATGGTTGGCAGCCCTGACAGAAGATAGTGTACTGAGCCAAACTTGAACGTATCAAGTGCTTCATTTGGAATCTCCTTGTACATGTTTGACATTGAGTTGTGGTCCATCTTCTTCTTGGCATAAATGTCCAAGTCATCGTCATGCTCTTCTGGGGCATTAATCAGCTGAGCCCATTCAGCAACTGTAGACTGGTACCTCGTACCCTCTGACATCCATACAATCCTGCCATCTGGATAGAAATGGGCTGTGGAGTAGAACTGCATGATGAGTTCCTCGTTCCACTTTGTGAGCTTCTGCCCAACAAAGTCCTCTACTCCACATGCCTTGAAGCTGTCCTGCACTCCAGGGTAGTACTCTTTGTTGTCCTTGATGTATTGCCAATCAACTCATCTCATATCACAGACAATTGGCTTCTTGTCTAGCAGCACTGTCTCATGGAAGTCTTGCTGCTCCTTGGTGTGAAACCTGTAGTCAACTGCAGTCCTTCTCCTCGAAGCATACGGGTTTGCTTCTCTCCACTTCCGGAGCCCTGAATCTCTCCTGAGTTTCATATCCTCAGCCACAGGATGAGCATCATTGTGGTCTGGGATCTTGGGCTTGAGCTTTCTAAGAACATTCTCTTCTTCTTCTTCTTCTGCAGCTTCAGGCACTGGGGCCTTGTTCTTCTTAGTAGCTGGGATGCTTCTTGTGTTCCTCTTTGGCTTTGGCTTTGGAGCTGGCTTGGCCTTGGAAGCAGCTGCCCCTGTTCTTATGGCATCACCCATCAGCTTGGGTGCCTTAGGTGCTGGTGCAGCTACCTCTTCTTCTTCCTCCTCATCTTCCATGATGGAAGCCTTGCCAAGCACTCTGGCTACAGTTTTCTTCACCCTTTCTTTCCTCTTCTTGCCTTCAGCAGCAACTGGCTCAATGGGAGTGGGCTTCTCAGTTGAAGCTCTGGCCTTTGACATAGGCTGCCTGCCTGCTGGCCTTTTGATCTTCATCCCTGGTTTTATGCCCTGTGCTGGCTCAACTCTCTTGGAAGTTGCTTCCTCTTCTGCCACATAATCCTCATCTTCTGAGTCTGAGGTTCTCTTCTTTCTCTATCTTGTGGCAGCTTTAGGCAGATTCCTAGGGGTGCTCCTGCTGCCATCATCTGAGGAACTTGAGGGACTAGTGCCCTCACTCATCTGCACTTGCTGCTCTGACAAGTTCTGGCTATCACTTTGGTCTGACATGATGCAAACTCTGACTGCTGACCCTGTGAATAGGTTATAGATGAGATAGAGTGGATAAGCATCACAAAATGCAGAGATTTTTGCAAAAGAATAATTCAAAAACTTAGTTTTAGTTTCCCACTGAAAGCATCTCGGATCTACCGATTTCTAAACTCGGTGATACCGAAGCAGTTTTGGCACCTAAACTAGTGAACTCGGTCAGACCGAGTCACAGTTCGGTGGCACCGAGACTGCTAGGGTTTCACAGAGTTCCAAAATCGGTCACACCGATAAGTAATTCTCGGTCAGAACGAGTCTCACTTGTGCAATGGCATAAGCCAAATCGGTGGGACCGAGTTTCTCAACTCGGTGGGTCCGAGATGGTTTCGGCGGAAACCTAACCCTAAAATTTTCGAATTAAACCTAATCTACGAGTTCATTGACTGGATAGAAGTTTAACAAACGTGGCAAGAATCATGATGATCACAATGTGCTAAGAATCGGATTGGGGAATAGCACAAAGATCGAGTCCATACCCTAGTTCGGCGGAGACTCGCTACGGCGGCAACGGCGGGGTTGAATTTCCGTTGACGGCGACGGAGACCAGCGACTGGAGGCGGCTGGCGGCGAGGAGACGATCCGGAGACCAAGTTGGCAGAGCAGGCTATCGCGCGGGTGAAGGGGTTCGGAGAAATTTCCAATTTTTTTCCCGTGACTGTATATAGCCCGACCCTGTCGGTGTGACCGAGTGGAACAACTCGGTGGCACCGAGATGCAAAACTGTATACAGTTGTTGCAACTCGGTGTGACCGAATGGTTCAAATCGGTTGCACCGAGATCAAAAACCTAGATCAACTTAATGATCTCGATAGGACCGAAAGTAGGGTATCGGTCAGACCGAGAATCGTAAAGAGGTTTTGGAAGTTTAAGTCTATGACGAATCGGGGACTCCGAGCGCTCCTCACACAGAGTGGTTCGAATCTGACTTGATCAAATTTTGTGATGTAGCATGAATAGAGTTTGAGACGAGAAAAGCATAGATAGCTAGAGGAGGTTTCTTAGGCATTCTTGTCCATCCACTTGGCAAAAGGAAATAAAACCAAACAATCAAAACAACAAGTGGATGTCCTTGAATGAGTAAAATATGCAACCAGCATGCTCACACAATAAGATGGAAAATGAAATATGTGACAAGGCATGCACAACCAATTCTAGCATCTATCAAGCAATTTGCGATGACAAGGTCATCTATATATGAGTATATTGACTTAGGAGTCAAGTGAGAACACTTGATCATAGGTCATACTCATCGTTTAAGCTCAAGTGGGGTTACCACTTTTACATAAAGCATTGTTGTGTTCACATCTTTAGAGTTGCTTTAGCTCAAGTCTTAGAGTAAAGCTCCCCCTAGATGTGATATCCCCCCTTAGAGGGATGAACTAACCTCGTGTTTTGTAGATGATGACTTCATGTAGATGTTGAAGATGTGGATGCTCAATGTTGATGTAGATCATTTGGAGCTATCCATTTGAGTGAATTGCACTTTCAATACCTACATGGGTTAGTCCCACAAGGAACAAACAAGGATATCCATAGACATAGAGTGATGCACACACAAGATGATGTCCATGAAAACTTTTAGGTTACCTTGTCCCTTGTCTTACCAACAAGAGGGTTTGTGACTCCTTGAACTAGTGCAAGATGTGGAAGTTGATTGCACTTGTTCTTGCCAAAATGATAAGAGTGAAGTATGTTGGCGGAGTCACCCTCAAGAACTCTCTAGTTCTTCTTCTTTTGGATCCACACCATCTTGATGGGAATCCTTGGAGTTGTAGTCGTACTTGATGAAGTGGAACTTGAAGTAGTCTTGGGAATCCACTTGACTAAGGTCTTAGGAGCTTCTTCAAATGCATCAATTTCCTCTTGAAACTTGTCCTTGCCTTTTTGCTTGTAGTCTTGTGGTGGAAGATCATCTTAAGCTTGTGTCCCCTTGAAAGAAGTATCATACTTCTCTTGTTGAGGAACAAACTTTGTCTTGGGGTATTGATCTTCTTCCCACTCAACTCCATTGGCATTGAACTTTCGTTCAAAACCAACACCTTGATTCTTCCGGTGCATTCCTTGCTTGCGCACAATTTCCTCGAATTGCTTACTCCGGCAAGGCTTTGGTACACTCCTTCCTCTATAATTCCCTTCAATAAGCTATTTTCTTGCTCAAGTGTAACTTGGCTAAGAGAATCATTAGTGGAATCAAGAGAACTACTAGAAGCAACAATATTGGATTTAGCATGATCATTGTTACTGCTAGAGGAAGAATCTTTCTTGTTCTTGTTACTAGACTTGACTTGAGGCATGTAAGTGGATAAGAGTAAACGCTTGGCAATGTAAGAAGAACTTTTCTTGCGGAGATCATCATTGATTGCTTTTAAGAACTCATGCTCTTGCTCAAGATTGAGCTTTTCAAAGCGTAATTTCTCATGAGCTCTTAAAAGTTCTCGATGATCTTCGAAGATAGTTTCATGAGCTAACTTAAGAGTGTTTAGTTCTTTAGTTAGAGCCTCAATCTTCTCCTTATCATTGTCATTCGTTTTATCTTGATTAGCATGATTAATTGACGTTTCATCATAGTATTCATCACTAGAGTTTTCAACAAGCAAATCATCACCTAACAAGTCATCTTCATCACTATTGAAATCAACATACTCGGGGTGTGTTACCTTAGGACCTTTGGCCATGAAGCATCTTCCAATTCCTTCATTTGGTGAGTCATTTATGTCGTAGGAGTTGGTTGACACAAGTGCTATACCGACAACACCTTCATCTTGAGTATCTTCGGAGTCGGAGTGATAACTTCTCTCGGAGTGGCTGTCGGAGTCGGAGCCGGATACCCATTCACCAACATGAGCTTGATGTCTTCGTTTTGTGTAGCTCCTTGATGATTTTTCCTTCCTTTCCGAATCCTTGCTTCTCCGTGAGTATCTTCGTTCATAACGATCATCTCTACTCCTTCTCTCTCTTGGTGGTGATTCTTTGCTTCTTCTTTTTGGAGAATCTTCTCTTCTCTTGTAGGGAGCCGTACACTCATTGGAATAGTGTCCGGGTATTCCACAACTGTAGCAGCTGCTCTCGACTAGAAGATCTTTTGTCATTGTAGGACCTTGACTTGAAGCTTCTATCTTTGCTTCTACTCTTGTAGAACTTGTTGAAGTTCTTCACCATTAAGCTCAATTCTTCATTGAAGTTTTGTTTCTCACTTGATGATGTAGGGGCTTCACATGAGGCTTTGTAGGCACCACTTGATTTGTTGTGAAGTTCCTCTTTATCCTTAAGTGACATCTCATGAGCAACAATTCTTCCAATCACCTCCGTTGGCTTGAGATCTTTGTAATTGGGCATCATTTGGATCAATGTGCACACGGTATCATATTTTCCATCCAAGGCTCTTAGAATCTTCTTGATGATGAATCTATCGGTCATCTCTTCACTTCCTAAGCCGGCAATCTCATTTGTGATGAGAGCAAGCCTAGAGTACATTTCAGCGACACCTTCACCATCCTTCATTTTGAACTTGTCAAGTTGACTTTGAAGCACATCCAACTTGGATTCCTTGACGGAGTTGGTACCTTCGTGCATATCAATCAAAGTGTCCCAAATTTCCTTTGCATTCTCAGGACGGCTGATTTTGTTGAATTCTTCGGGGCACAATCCGTTGAAGAGAATATCACAAGCTTGAGCATTGTATTGCAACATCTTCAACTCATCCGCGGTAGCTTCACGGTTTGGTTCTTTCCCATCAAAGAAGTCACCTTGCAAACCAACACACACAATAGCCCAAACGGCGGGGTTATGTCCAAGAATGTGCATTTTCATTTTATGCTTCCAACTAGCAAAATTAGTACCATCAAAGTAAGGACCTCTACGGTGATAATTTCCCTTGCTAGACGCCATACTCTCCTAGGTTGTGAAACCAAGGCTATGACCACCAAAAGCTATGGAGATCAAAGCAAATGGAGAAACCAAAGCTCTGATACCACTTGTAGGATCGAAAGTATGTCTAGAGGGGGGGTGATTAGACTACTTGACCAAATAAAAACTTAACCTTTTCCCAATTTTAGTTCTTGGCAGATTTTAGCTATTGTAGGACAAGTCAAGCAATCATCACACAATTCAAGCAAGCATGCAAAGAGTATATTGGCAGCGGAAAGTAAAGCATGCAACTTGCAAGAATGTAAAGGGAAGGGTTTGGAGAATTCAAACGCAATTGGAGACACGGATGTTTTTCCCGTGGTTCGGATAGGTGGTGCTATCCTACATCCACGTTGATGGAGACTTCAACCCACGAAGGATAACGGTCGCGCGAGTCCACGGAGGGCTCCACCCACGAAGGGTCCACGAAGTAGCAACCTTGTCTATCCCACCATGGCCATCGCCCATGAAGGACTTGCCTCACTAGCGGTAGATCTTCACGAAGTAGGCGATCTCCTTGCCCTTACAAACTCCTTGGTTCAACTCCACAATCTTGTCGGAGGCTCCCAAGTGACACCTAGCCAATCTAGGAGACACCACTCTCCAAGAAGTAACAAATGGTGTGTTGATGATGAACTCCTTGCTCTTGTGCTTCAAATGATAGTCTCCCCAACACTCAACTCTCTCTCATAGGATTTGGATTTTGTGGAAAGAAGATCTGAGTGGAAAGCAACTTGGGGAAGGCGAGAGATCAAGATTCATATGGTAGGAATGGAATATCTTGGTCTCAACACATGAGTAGGTGGTTCTCTCTCAGAACATATGAGTTGGAATTGTGTATGTGTTCTGATGGCTCTCTCCATGAATGAAAAGGAGGTGGAGGGGTATATATAGCCTCCACACAAAATCCAACCGTTACACACAGTTTTCCAATCTCGGTGGGACCGAATCAACAAAATCGGTCGGACCGAAAAGGTAAACCTAGTGACCGTTAGAGATTTTCGGTGGGACTGACATGCAACTCGGTAGGACCGATATGGTTAGGGTTTGGGCATAACGTAATCTCGGTGAGACCGATTACACAAACTCGGTGAGACCGAGTTTGGTAATAAGCTAACCAGAGAGTTGGTCAGGCAAACTCGGTGGGACCGATTTGCTCTTTCGGTGAGACCGAAAAGTTACAAAAGGGAAACAAAGAGTTTACATTGCAATCGCGGTGGGACCGATTCTCTCTTTTGGTGAGACCGAAAAGTTACGAAAGGGAAACAGAGAGTTTGCAATCCCATCTCGGTGAGACCGAGATCGCTATCGGTAGAACCGAATTGCTAGGGTTTGGCAGTGGCTTATGACAAGTGAAACTCGGTGGCGCCGGATAGAAAGAATCGGTAGGACCGAGTTTGGCTTAGGGTTTAGGTCATATGTGGATATGGGAAAGTAGTTGAGGGTTTTGGAGCATATCACTAAGCACATGAAGCAAGAGGCTCATTAAGCAACACCTCATCCCTCCTTGATAGTATTGGCTTTTCCTAAAGACTCAATGTGATCTTGGATCACTAAAATATAAAATGAAGAGTCTTGAGCTTTTGAGCTTGAGCCAATCCTTTGTCCTTAGCATTTTGAGGGTTCCACTTTCACATCCATGCCATGCTAATCATTGAGCTTTCCTGAAATAGTCATGTTGGAATAGCATTAGCTCAATGAGCTATATGTTGTTATGAATTACCAAAACCACCTAGGGATAGTTGCACTTTCAGTAACCACCACGACCTCTGTGGAAGCGGCCCCGGAATGACCGGTTACTGGGGCCAACCGCACCCTCCATAAAGTTTCCCGGCGGCCCTTGAAAGCCTCTACCGGAAGCACCATGATCTGTCCAAGCATAGCCACGCCCACCTCCGATAGACGACGATCCTCGATGAAGGCCTTCTCCGTATGCATTAAAGCCATCGTCACCCCACTGACCACAGGGAGGATTGCGACTGTCTCTCGCGAACACGCCCGTACCACGGCCAACCGCGCCATGAGCAGAACCACCCTGCCCACCAGCCATCTGTCTAGGCCAAGGGCGTTGCGGCTGAGGGGGCGCAGCCCTGGGCGGCAGTGCCGCCGCAGCCCTGGCAGGGGACCGCGGCCCATGCGGGTGCCAGTGTGGCCGAACCCGAAGCCGCCGGAGCCAGACCAGCAGCCCCCAAAGCCGTCTTCGCCGGTGGCGGATCCTTCTCCGGTGGCGGAGCCTTAGGCGGCATCACGTCGTCACCGACTTCCAACGCCATGGACATGCCAGGCGGGCCAGTCACCTTCCTCGCGTGCCCGCCAGCAACAGCAGGGAATCCAAGATGTCCGCGGCGGCGAACCCTAGAGATAGCGCCGCTACAACAGGTAGGAAGGGCTCGTGCATGCGATGGCTCCCGAACCGATGCGTTCTCATGCACGTCGGCCTCCTCAGCTTGATCGCTGCGAGCCGGTTTTTCCTGGGCCACTAGCCCCGCTAATCCCGACCCACTCTCAGCCAACTCTCCTTGGCCCGACAGCCCAAACGCGGACACGCCAAACAGCGGCCCACCGCTTCCAGCCCGTCAGAGCCCAGAAATAATTTCAAACGCGAGATCCGCTCCACTCGGATCACGCTCGATCGGTCAATCACCGGCGCCTGCGCCGCCGATGGTCGCCGTTTCTTCTTCCTCCTCACTACCTTCCACAATCCCTCTGTAATGAAATCTTACAAGATCGGTTTTGGAAGACTCACCTTAGGAAGAGGCCCTTGAAGGAAATTTTCCCTAGAGGCAATAATAAAGTTATTATTTGTTTCCTCATATCATGATAAATGTTTATTATTCATGCTAGAATTGTATTAACCGGAAATTTAGTACATGTGTGAATACATAGACAAACAGATTGTCACTAGTATGCCTCTACTTGACTAGCTCATTAATCAAAGATGGTTAAGTTTCCTAACCATAGACATGAGTTGTCATTTGATTAATGGGATCACATCATTAGGAGAATGATGTGATTGACTTGACCCATTCCGTTAGCTTAGCACTTGATTGTTTAGTTTACTGTTATTGCTTTCTTCATGACTTATACATGTTCCTATGACTATGAGATTATGCAACTCCCAATTACCGGAGGAACACTTTGTGTGCTACCAAACGTCACAACGTAACTGGGTGATTACCGAAAAAGGCTTCCACCCCGCTATATATATAAAGCAAAGATCAACATCACCAAGTACAAACGCACGCCACCACAACACACGCACACACCCAAGGCATGATACATAGGCGCTGAGCGTGGAAACACCACCCCTAACACAAACATGAAGAGATCGAAACCGCAGACGACGAATTGTGGGCTCCCAGATGGCGCCTTCAGGAAGGTACGACACCGGAGTGCCGCCACCGCCCGATCCGAGGATCAAAGTTTCCCCTCGAGCCGCACGAAGGGTAGTGAGAGTCGCGACGACGCCTTGAAGAAGGGAACTTTCGCCGCTGCCGGTCCCTCCGAAGAAAGAACAGGTTTTCACCCCGGACAACACTCACCACCACCGATCGCCACACCCCGGCTACCACGCCGCCCACACGGCCATGGCCACCGGGCAGCACCCAGCCACGGGCTCGGCCCAAGAGTACCGCGCAACCACCACCCCCAGGACCGCCACCCCGGCATCCAAGACCTAGACACCACCACACCCGAGATCCGGCACTACCCCAACCAAATAGACGAGCGGAAAGATCCTGGCTTTCCCACTCCTGGACATCCCCCAGCGCCGAGACCCAATAGGCCGGCCAAAACGGGCCTCCATCGACTCGTCCTGCCGCACTGGGCGCGAGACGAGCTCAGTCCTGCGGCACCATGTGTGAGACGAGGTCGGTCCTGCTGCACCAAGCGCGAGACGAGCTCGGCCCTATGACACCGTGCGTGAGACGAGGTCGGTCCCGCCGCGTCGGGCGCGAGACGGGCGATGGACCGCAACTGGGAGAAGGCCAGCCCTTCTACAGAAGTAGAGCCCGGACGACGGGGAGATGACGCAAAGGTCGACACGGTCCGACCGCAAATGAGCCGACGCCGGAGAAAAGCCAGCCATCACCGCGGGCAGAGCCGCCGAACCACCGTGTAGCCGCCGCGCCATCGGACGATCGCCGCTGGACCATACAACACCGCGGCCGCCCACGGCCGGAGCAGAAACCAAGACGGGCCACTGCCCCACCCCGCGCCGCCCGTCGGAATCCAGCCATGAGACCAGGCCGGGCACGCGACCACCCGAAGCCTCAGCTCCACCGCCACCATCCGCCCCCAGAGAACCAACCGGAGCTGGAGAAGACCGATGGAGGTCCCCCCCTCCCGAGCCGCCCGCAGCCCACCGACGCCCAGATCTGATCCAGGATGCGGCCACGGGCACGCAGCCGCCAGGACGCCGCCGAGCCGCGGCGCGACGCCGACCGGAGCCACCGCCATAGCGCCGCCAGGCCCCACGCGCCTGACGCCTCCGACGGGCGGGCCACCCCGCGCCGCCCAGATCCGAGCAAAGGAGGAAGAAGCCCCCGCCACCAGCCACCGCAGGGGCTTTTCCCTGGCGGATCTGGCCGGCGACGGCGGGGGGGAGGAGCGAGGGGAGGGGGTTAGAGGCGGGGCACGGTGGCGCCACCCGAGCCGCCCGCGGGGGTGGCGGCGCGGGGGTGAGAGGGGGAGGAGGAAATGATAATCAACTGGATGATTATAAAGGTGCTCTACAGGTGTCTCTGATGGTACTTGTTGAGTTGGCATAGATCAAGATTAGGATTTGTCACTCCAATTGTCGGAGAGGTATCTCTGGGCCCACTCGGTAATGCACATCACTACAAGCCTTGCAAGCATTGTAACTAATGAGTTAGTTGCGGGATGATGTATTACGGAACGAGTAAAGAGACTTGCCGGTAACGAGATTGAACTAGGTATTGAGATACCGACGATCAAATCTCGGGCAAGTAACATAACGATGACAAAGGGAACAACGTATGTTGTTATGCGGTTTGACCGATAAAGATCTTCGTAGAATATGTGGGAGCCAATATGAGCATCCAGGTTCTGCTATTGGTTATTGACCGGAGATGTGTCTCGGTCATGTCTACATAGTTCTCGAACCCGTAGGGTCCGCACGCTTAAAGTTTGGTGACGATCGGTATTATGAGTTTTTGTGTTTTGATGTATCGAAGGTAGTTCGGAGTCTCGGATATGATCACGAACATGACGAGGAGTCTCAAAATGGTCGAGACGTAAAGATTGATATATTGGAGGACTATATTCGGACACCAGAAGCGTTCCGGGTGGTTTCGGAGAAAACCGGAGTGTCGGAGGGTTACCGGAACCCCCCACCCCCCCGGAGAGAAATAGTGGACCTTATGGGCCTTAGTGGAGAGAGAGAGGGCTGACCTAGGGCAGGCCGCGCGCCGCTCCACCTCTGGTCCGAATTGGACTAGGAGAGGGGGGGCGGAGCCCCCCTTTCCTTGTCCCTCTCCCCCTTCCTTTCCCCCTCCTAGTAGGAGTAGGAAAGAGGGGAGTCCTACTCCTACTAGGAGGAGGACTCCTCCTCTTGGCGCGCCTACAGGGGCCGGGCGGCCTCCCCCTTGCTCCTTTATATACGGGGGCAGGGGGCACCTCTAGACACACAAGTTGATCATTGATCCCTTAGCCGTGTGCGGTGCCCCCCTCCACCATAATCCACCTCGATCATATCGTAGCGGTGCTTAGGCGAAGCCCTGCGTCGGTAGCAACATCATCACTGTCATCACGCCGTCGTGTTGACGGAACTCTCCCGTGAAGCTCTGCTGGATCGGAGTTTGTGGGACGTTATCGAGCTGAACGTGTGCTGAACTCGGAGGTGCTGTGCGTTCGGTACTTGGATCGGTCGGATCGTGAAGACGTACGACTACATCAACCGCGTTCTCATAACACTTCCGCTTACGGTCTACGAGGGTACGTGAACGATACTCTTCCCTCTCGTTGTTATGCATCACCATGATCTTGCATGTGCGTAGAATTTTTTTGAAATTACTACGTTCCCCAAAAGCCCCTTCCACGGCCAGATCGTCGTGGCCACCGTCCGTTGATGAACCACACGTCTGACCATCTCGATCCTGTCCTCTGCCCGCAAGCCTCGCCTCGCCGGATCGTCGGAGGGAATCGCCAAGTCCATCATGAGTGCCACCTCTTCCTCAGGACATCCCACCCGCAAGGCTTCACAAACAGTGTCAGATGGTGAGGGAGACGACACGCCCGCAGGCGCGCCGTCCGAGTCGCCATCGTCGTCGTCGGAGTCACCAGTGGTTGCCTCGGCCAGCGCCCAAAAACGCCCCCCACGCGCCTCCCGCCGGCGGGGGTAGCGGCGGCGATCCCCGGCGTCAGCGCGGACACCGTCTCCCGAGTCGCCCCCTGAGACTTCGCCCCCCGACGAAAGAGGAGATGATGTTTACACTGAGTGAATCACAAAGAGTCGCCCCCTGACAAATCAAACCATGGCCACATGGACAATTTTTTGTAAACTAATGGAGCCTAGTGTTTGACTTATCATTCTCGATCGGTTACATGATATTCAAGTCCAACGTCGACTATGAGGTGCATGTAGTTACTTCGTTAATCTCAAAATATACCCATTCAGTCTATGCGAGTATCGTGCGTACATAGATGTTGAGTGCACATGTGTGCTGTGAGCATGTATGTCTGTATTGACTTCTAAAAAAATCAACTCTAAAATGTAACAAAAACAAAAAACAAAGCTCAGTACATATTTAAATAGGGGCAACTCTTAATGACTAATTCATTTTTGATGCCTAACATACACGCGATTAGATTTGTGCGAGCAAATATTAGTTAGTTTCGCTGCGGAACGAGTAAAATCATGTGTAGTGTAAAGACATAAAATATGTGAATTTCAACTGGGCTCCTATATGGTTCACCCAGTTTTCGATAATAAGAATTTGGCGAACTTAATGGTTGCCAACTGGTGTCTAGCCAAGTCTTGTTCACTAAGTACGGAACTAGGTGAACTCGTCGCCTAGTTGATTTTGGGCTCTATCGAGTTTCCTGGAAACTTGGCAAAGTAGGCGAATCCAGTAGTGAGGAGGGGTATAGCCCACCGACCGGTAATAAAAAAATAATCTTTTTTGTTAGTAACGAAAACCTTAAAGGGTTGTGTGTGGTACATAATGGAAGAGATATTAAAGTCTCTCTCTTTCTTCTCTCTCTCAGTGCTCCACCTTGGAGGAAAAATGGTATAGTCCACCGGTCGCCGGTCGGTAATAAAAATGTGCACCCTATAAATCAGTACTCCACTTTCTATCCCCCAACCACATAGCTAACAATAGCATAGCAAATGGTGAGGCCAACATCACGATAGCACATCGGCCAGCTAGAAGAAAGACATACATATATAATCAATATCTCTAGACTAGCTACATCCATGAATCGACTTGATCGAGTGTGTACGTACTACATGGAGACGGACTACACTGGCAAGGATCTTCATGCTTACTCGTGGTTCTGGGATTGGAAGACACAGGGAATTCAAGCCGTGCGCGGCCACCAATGGATCCTTGCCTGAATGCCTCTCAACGCCCATCACCACAGGCGTGCACTTACCTCTCTTCGCGGAATTTATGGCCAGAAGGGCTTCCTCGCACTACCATCTTCTACCATCCGGCGAATTTGCATGGTTTGGCACTTGCTTTAGAAGCAAATTGTTAGATCCTTGGCCCTCTACCTCCATGTATTGCCTGTCCGACCTGCAAAGAGTTTAGTCCAATCCAGAACATTGTTCTTCGGCTTGTTTAGCTATACAAGTTCTAGCAGAGAACATAATCTTCAGTATGAAACCCATATTTTGATCTGACCTATCTTCGAGAAATTGATAATACTTTACACATTTCACTCAAGATAACCAATTTTTTTCTTCTAGCCTTGGATTGGTCTTACAAGGCCATACAAAAAATTTAGACCATTTCAAGAATGTCGAGAAATAATGTGCTCTCAGACGTAGCCTTGTGGCCTACCCAAAACACCATTTGGTCAACATGGTGTATTTTTGGGCATCCTTAAAATGACCATAACTTTTTTAAGCAGGTGGGCATGCCCATGGTAGGCATAAAAGCCAGGTTTGAATAAATTCCAACACCGTTTGCAAGTTGCGGCACGTCAGTCCATTTAGCCTTTTCTTACCAAGACAACTCCAAAAAATGCAAAATTTGTCGAAAACCCAAACAGCTTCGTATGGTTCCTTGAATTGGTGATACAAGGTCATGGAAAAAATTAGAGACATTTTAAGGATGTCAAAAATAGCATGCTCTCAGACGGTGCCTTCTGGCAGCCGGACACCCTTGTTGAATAGGGTTAGTTTTGGACATTCTAGAAATGACCACAACTTTTGTAAGCACGTGGGAATACTTGTGGTAGGTATCCATGCCATGTTTGAATAATTTTCAACACCGTATGCAGTTGGGACACATCTGGCCATTTATCGGTCTTTTTTGACTGAGAAAACTTCAGAAAGTGCAAAACTTATCTGAAATCTAAAGAACTTGGCATGGTGCCTTGAATTAGTCATATAAGGCCATGGAAAGAATTGGAGATTTCGAAGGATGTTATGAAACAACATACTCTCAGACGAAGCCTTCTTGCCAACGCGGACACACTTCGCTGAACATGGTCTATTTTTGGACATTCATGAAATGACCCCAATTTTTGCAAGCAGGTTGGCATGTTCATGTTAGGCATCCATGCCAAGTCGGAACAATTTTTGGCACCTTATACAAGTTGCGACACTTCCTGCCATTTATCAGCCTTTTTAACCGATATAACTACAAAAAATGGAAAACTTGTTAGAAACCCAAAAAACTTGGCATGGTGCCTTGAATTAGTGATACAAGGTCATTAAAAAATTTGGGTTATTTCAAAGATGCCATGAAACAACGTGCTCTCAGACAGTGACTTTTGCCTACCCGGACACCCTCCATTGAATATGCTATGGTTTTGGACATTCTAAATGACCCCAGCTTTTGTAAGCAGGTGGGAATTCCCATGGTAGGCATCCATGTCATGTTTGAATGATTTTCGACACCGTATGCAAGTTGCGACATGTCCGGCCATTTATCATCCTCTTTTGACCGAGAAAACTCCAAAAAATGCAAAACATATAGTTAATCTAAACAACTTGGCCTTGTGCCATGAATTGGTCATACAAGGCCATGAAAATAATTGGGGTAAATTCAAGGATGTTGCGAAACAACGTGCTCTTAGATGAAGCCTTCTTGCCTAGACGGACACCCTCCGTTGAACATGGCTTTTTTTGGCCGAGAAAACTCCAAAAATTGGAAAATTTGTCAGAAGCCAAAACTATTTTGAAATGATGCCTTTAATTGGTCATACAAGCCATTGAAAAATAGGGTTATTTGAGGGATGCCGAGAAATAACGTGCTTTCATATGGAGCCTTCTCTTCTTTTGACGTGTTTTGAAAATTTTGTTCACTCTTTCAAGGAAATATTCGTGTTTTGACATTCTGAGCATTTACAAAAAATTATGTACAATCTTTTAAAATGTAAATATTTGTAAAAGTGCAAGCATTTTTTGAAAAGGAAAAATAAAAAAAAGAGACAAAGCTATCAGAAAAAAGAAAAAAAGTGAATAGAAAAAAGGAAGAGAAATAGTGAGAGAAGACGGGTTCACTAAAGTAAAGCGATCGCTGATGGATAATTCTTGTACTCCGTGTTTCTAGTTAGCCACTGTAGCTTATCAACTCATGTGGCTAGTGACAAGTGGCCAACAACGATAGTTATAGGGTTCGATCCTGCAAACGGTCATTCTTTAGGATGTACCACACACGGTTTCCCCTAGGCGACTAGGGTTCCACATGTATCACATGTACACCAAAAAATTATCGCGTAGGGTTGATCGTGTCGACCTGTGCGTGATCCCAGATAGTTCTTGACTGCAATTGACGGCTTGCATGGCGGAGCGGAGGAGTGGAAAGGCGTCGGAGGGCATCGCGCCGGGAAGTGGGGGTGGGCGAGGTACGACTGGGTCAGAAGAAAATCTGGAAGACAGGTTTTCAGGGCTGAACCTCCATGGGGAGGAAGAAGAGGAGTTAGATCTGTCGGGAGATATTGAAGGATTAATAGAAGAAACTCGTTGGATCGCCATCTTTAGGGTTCATACAACTACCTTTAGTCATATTGCTTTGTACAAGGCGATGCGGAACGCCTGGGCGTCGGCGCAGGGCGTGATCTTCAAGGATAAGAAACCAACCATCTTCCTCGCCCAATCCCTTTGCATAGGTGACTGGAATCGCGTCATGAATGGTGGCCCATGGTTGTTCCGAAATGCCGCTGTAGTGTTGGAAGAATATGATGGTCTGTCAAACGTCGAGGAGTATAAACTCGATCGTATAGCTGTATGGGCACGCATCATTGGAATACCGGATGGCCTCATGAAGAAAACGGAGATTGCTGAGAAAATAGCTAAAAAAGTGGGAATTCCCCGATCGAAGTCATAGTCAATGAGGGGCGTATAAACCCAGCAAAGTATTTGAGGGCTCGAGTCCATATAATGCTGGATACCCCCATTGTTCGGTTTGTTTCGTTGACATTGAAGGAAAGCAAAAGGTATCCTGTTGAATATGAAAAGCTTCCTGACTTCTGTGATTTTTGTGGTCTGATTGGACACCTGGTTACTGAATGTGGGGATGGTCTACACCACCCAGAGGACTGCGAGTGGGGGGACTGGCTCCTTGTGAATTATGATGATCCCTCTGGTGGATCTGGTAGTGGTAGGGGAAGGACGAACATGGGAAGGCCTAGGGGAAGAGATGGGGAGCTTGACAGAGAACAAGTTGATCCGGAGGACCCAATACCCAAAGGCCAGAATGACATGGAATTAGACAAAAGGATGAATAACCAGGGGGCTGTTGTTCCGGTGGCAAAAAAGAGACTTATTGGAGATGATGGTTCAGGGACAAATAATGGAGGGAGGGAGGTTTTAACACCACCACCAGGCTTTGTAAATGAGAGAATTGGTCTGCTGGAATCTGGAAGAAGTGACAGGGTGGATAAGAGTCAGATGAGTACTCCAGAGAAGATCCATGATCCGAAGAGAATGAGGGCGAATTCAAGTGTTGCTAATCCACAGATTGATGCATCGGCGACACCCCTTGTGGGTGATCACCGGGATCAATGAGGATCATTAGCTGGAACTGTCGGGGCATACTAGGCGCCCCGACAGTTCTGTCGCTTCTGGATATCCAGAGGCGGCATAAACCCGATGTGTTTTTCCTGTCTGAAACACATTTGGATGATGAAAAGGCAGAAGCGTTAAGAAGGAGGCTTGGTATGGATGAAAAAATAGTTGTACCAAGTCCGGATGGAAGAAGGGGTGGGCTCTTGATGGTTTCGAAGAAGGAGGTTAGGATCTACTCCCAAACCACCACTCTTCCTTGACGCCTTCGGCGCCGTGGGTTCTTTTACCCCGAGCCCCCACCCACTCCGAGGAGGGGAGGTGGTCGAGGCATTGGCCGAGCGACGGACAATGCCGTCGCTGACGGATTGGATGACGCGTGCACGGTCTGTTTTGGTCAGGGTCACGACAATAATCCTTCCGCAGGTTCACCTACGGAAACCTTGTTACGACTTCTCCTTCCTCTAAATGATAAGGTTCAATGGGAAGGAGGATTGGTATGGATGAAAAAATAGTTGTACCAAGTCCGGATGGAAGAAGGGGTGGGCTCTTGATGGTTTGGAAGAAGGAGGTTAGGATCTACTCCCAAACCACCACTCTTACAGGAATTGATGCGAATGTCCATGAGACAAATGGAAACATATGGAGGCTAACAGGAATTTATGGAGAACCTAGCTGGGAGCACATGGATCGTACCTATAGGTACATACGAGATCTACACATACACTCAAGGCTTCCATGGGTTATCATTGGTGACTTTAATGAAATCTTACTGTCTTCTGAAAAGGAAGGAGGGGTACCACGACAACGCTCCCAACTAGTTGCATTCCAAAATGCTCTTTCCGACTGCTCCTTGGAGGACATGGGGTATGTTGGAGATAAGTTCACTTGGTTTAGGGGTGGACTGAAGGAACGCTTGGACAGGGCTGTTACAAACGCTGAATGGATGGGTATGCACCCGTATGCAGGTTTGTGTAACTTGGAGATGGGGAAATCTGACCATAGACCCATCTTGCTAGACACTGAATATCTCTCTGGAGTTGTGGAGAACAGGCCCAAGTTCAAGCGCCAGTTTGAGGCCAGATGGCTAGAAGAGGAAACCGTCGAAGAAGTTGTAAGGACAGCTTGGCAAAAGGCTATGCAGCAAGGCTTGCACCCATCTGTGAAAGGAAAAATTGATTCAGTCCACTGTGACTTGCATGCCTGGGATAGAAAGACTCTGAAAGGGCCTAGAGCCCGACTTAACAAAGATCAGAAGGAGTTGGAGGCACTCATGTAGGCACCATATATGGAGGAGGGCAGGGCGAAGCAGAAAGAACTCTCGGTCCTCATTGAAAATCTGCAGGACCAGGAAGAAATCTTTTGGGCCCAGCGAGGTAGGGTTCGATGGCTTCGGAAAGGTGACTGTAATACAAATTATTTCAACCAATTTGCTTCAGCAAGGAAGAGAAGGAATGTGATAAAAAAAACTCCGTAATAATAATAATGGGTGGACCGAGGGGAATGATAACCTCAGTCCACTGATTCGTGATTATTTTGATGGTCTCTTTCATTCTGATGGTGTAGAATGTGATCAACAATTGTTGCAGACTGTTAGACACGTGTAACGCCTGAGATGAACAGCATGTTAACAGCTCCATACACCCGAGGTGAGGTCAAAAAAGCACTATTTCAAATTGGAGACATGAAGGCACCGGGGCCGGACGGTTTACATGCAGTCTTTTACAAGAGGTTTTGGCACATTTTGGGGGAGGAGCTCACTGATGAGGTTCTCGAAGCAGTACAGATGAGGAAAGTACCAGCAGGGTGGAATCACACAAATATTGTGTTAATACCAAAGGTAGATAGCCCGGAGGTAATAACTCAGTTCAGGCCAATCAGTTTATGTAATGTGGTTTATAAAATCATCTCTAAGATGCATGCGAATAGGTTAAAGAAAGTTCTTCCAGAGATCATATCCCCCACACAGAGTGCGTTTGTGCCTGGTAGACTCATAACAGACAATGTGCTTATTGCGTATGAATGCTTTCATGCAATCAAGAAGAAAACTCATGGCTCTAATGGGTATTGTGCAGTCAAGTTAGACATGATGAAAGCATATGATCGTGTGGAGTGGAGTTTCCTGGAGCAAATGATGTTAAAACTTGGCTTCAACCCGGGTTGGATTGAGATGATAATGGAGTGTGTTTCCTCAGTAAGCTATAAAATAAGGTTTAATGGTGCAGAAACGGATGAGATAATACCTACTAGAGGATTAAGGCAAGGTGACCCCTTGTCCCCTTATTTATTTCTGCTTTGTTCTGAAGGATTATCGAGCATGTTGGCCCATGAGGAAGAGGTGGGTGGCTTGGAAGGTATCAAAGTCTGTCGTAATGCACCATCCATCTCCCACTTACTTTTCGCAGATGATTCTCTCATTCTTATGAAGGCCAATGCACAGAATGCAAATACTTTGAAGAGGGTTTTAGATGTATATTGTGCAAGCTCTGGACAGCTTGTCAGCACAGCAAAATCAAGTGTTTTTTTCAGCCCCAATACAAATGTTGATGCCAGGGAAGATGTATGCAGGACCCTTGACATTTTAACAGAGGCACTTTCTGACAAATATGTTGGTCTTCCTACAATTGTAGGGATGGACAGAAGTGATTGTTTTCAGCACTTGATTGACCGGATTTGTCAGAGAATTAAAGGGTGGAAGGAGAAAATCATTTCTGCACAAGGAAAGGAAATTTTGTTGAAAGCGGTGGCCCAATCAATTCCCTCGTATGCTATGTCAGTATTTAAATTGCCAAAAGGAATATGTAATGCAATAACGGATGAATTGGCAGGGTTTTGGTGGGGAGATAGTGAGGAGAAGAAACGGATGCATTGGTTTGCATGGTGGAAATTGTGCATGCCGAAGAGGAAAGGAGGACTGGGGTTTAGAGACCTTCACAATTTTAATCTTGCTCTTTTAGCAAAACAGTGTTGGCGTCTGATCCAGAATCCAGAATCTTTGTATGCTCGAGTTCTCAGTGCTAAATACTATCCAGATGGAAACATATTGAATGCAGGGCTGAAGAAGGGATCCTCCTTTACGTGGCAGAGTATTGTTGTTGGGATCCAAACGTTCAAACGAGGATGTATTTGGAGAGTGGGTACGGGATCACATATAAACATTTGGCAAGATCCTTGGGTGCCAACAAGTGAGTCCCGGAAAATCATAACACCGCGAGGATCCACTATGTTGACAACAGTAGAAGAGTTAATGGATCCATATACAGGCCAGTGGGATGAAGTGTTGATTCGCGATGTCTTTTGGCCGGTTGATGTGTACAGAATCCTTCAAATCCCACTTAGAGTGCATATCATGGATGACTTTGTTTCATGGCACTATAACCGGAATGGAAACTTCACAGTTAGATCGGCTTATCACACAGAATTTAAACATCAATTTGGGCGCCATATGGACCTGCTGCATTCATAAGGGAGCCGAGAACATGATATATGGAAGCATGTTTGGGCTCTTCGAGTACCTGGGAAGATCAAGCACTTTGTGTGGAAAGTAATCCGAGGAGTGTTACCATGTTTTGGAACCCTTGCAGGGCGTCATATACCAGTATCCGGGCAGTGCCCGGTCTGCCGGATCGGTTATGAAGACACGCAACATTGTCTATTTCAATGTCCTCGAGCCTTGGAAATCTGGGAGAAACTCGGCTTAAAAACTGAGATTCTAAACGCAGCTCTACAGGACAGATCGGGTTCTTTCACGATGAGCACTCTAATGTATAAAGATGAAGGCACAGAGGGTGTACCGATGGCTGAGCTAATAGCAGTGGCTAGCTGGTACATATGGTGGCAGAGGAGACAGAAAGTAAAGGAGATACACATGCCACCACCGGATCGGACAGCTGTTTCAATCCGAGCCCTGGCCGCGAACTTTTTCCATTCCCTCGCAGTGAATCAGCCCATAAGAAAGCGTGATCACATGTGGTAGAAACCGGGAAGGAGAGTAGTGAAGATAAACATGGATGCATCCTTTAGTTATGAGAATATGAATGGAGGAACGGGGGCAATCGCGCGGGATGAGCGCGGTGAGTTCATTGCTGCAGCTAGCTGGTTTATACCGCATGTGACAACACCAGAATCTGCGGAGATAATGGCCATCCGTAATGGCTTCTATCTTGCCTCTAAGATCGGTTGCAATTCCTTCCAGATAGAATCTGATTGCTATAATGCGGTCCAAGCTTTTAGTATGAAAGAATACTCGGGACAAGATTCAGCTACTGTACTTGAAGGTAAAGAGTTGGGTGTAGATGTTGCTCATTATGAAATCATTGCTTGCCTACGGGAAGCAAATGAAGTAGCTGATTGTATAGCTAAATACGCCCTCTCTGGTAGACTCTCGGAGTTTTGGGATAGCTCAATCCCGGACTTTATTTCTCAGCTTGTTGTAAACGATTTCACTATCATTTGAGAAATAAAGTTATTTTACGTCAAAAAAAACTGTCATTCTTTTTTCGACGATTTTTTTACTTTTTTCGCGCTTGACAATGCATCAGCCCAGTTGGTCAGCCTCGTCTAGATGGCGCCATCTATTAGACGCTAGTCCCCGAACGCACGGAATTTTCAATTTGCTGCATTTTGCGGCAAATAGTCTTTTTTAGCATTTTTTTTGTTACGGCAGATGGTTGAGCAATCATGCACACCATCGTTCAATGGGCTGGCCCATGTGAGTGTTCGAGACACTGGTATTGTGAATATTCTAGAAGGTTCCTAGCCAGTTCCTAGACCATTTTTTTCAGAATTTTTTTCATTTTTGGTTTGCTTTATATTTTTTGCTTTTTTTATTTTTAGCTACATTTGAAAAATGTTTAAGTTATTCTAAAATTATTCATTTTTTGAAAAGAATGTTCAGATATTCTAATTTTTTATCATGTTTTCAAGAATAGTACGCGTCTGACAAAATTTTCATTGTTAAAGTTTTTCATGTTTTCAAAAAATTATTTGGATTTTCAATTTTTTTCACGCTTTCAAAAATTGTTCTCAATTTTTTTAAAAGAAATGAGAATTTCAAAATTAGTTGTGTATAAAAAAGTTCAGTGTTTCGCAATTTGCTCATGTGAACAATTTTTCAAAAAATAAATCAGAATTTCTTTTTTGTTCTCATAATTAAAATGTGCTCAGAATTTCAAAATGTGTTGCAATTTTTCAAAGAGTATTCATTTTATCAAAAATTGTTCTCATTTTAAAATATTGTTCACATATTCAAATAGCGTTCGCTTATTATAGAAATCATGGATTTCAAAATATGTTCACGTATTTAAAAAAGTTAGTGGATTTAACAAAATGACCGTGTTTTCAAATTTTGTCTCGGAATTTCGAAAAATGTTCTGTTTTTGAAAAAAATTCACATAATCTAAAAAATATTCGGTATTTAAAATATGTTCTCAATCTTGAGTGAAACATTCAAAATTTTGCAAACGTTGTTTCAATTTTGTCGCTTCTTTGTGTTAATAAAACATCCGCGCTAGCCTCAGATCACAAGTAGTTATAGGTTGAGTGGCTAGCTTTTTCCCTTTTTAGTGGATAGCCGCACGCCTTCAAGGCTCTAAGATCGCGGATTCGAATCCTGGCAGCGAGTTGATTCTTTTTTGTGATTTTTATGTCCCAGTCCGTGATTCACTATACATACGAAAGTTAGCCTAAAAAAATCATAGATACGGAAGTTGTCAAATGTCCACATTATCCTCTATACGTTTAGTGATAAGTTTTGTGCCGAAGCACCGGATATCGGGATGAATGGAATTGATATCATGGCCCTGGGTGCAATACCGATCATCCCACTTCTTAATCCTATAGCAACAGCCAGAGTGGAAGTTGTATCAGCCAGGTACACTAGCGGGATCTCCAGCGAACCTTGACTTGCTCGCTTGACCTGTTGCTTGGTGCCGCAGTTCATCTAGTTTTTTACTGCAAGGCGTGTACCTGTAAACGGAATCTTGCATTGGTTGGCGCTGTCTCGCGTGGGCTGCTGCACTTCGGTCCACTCCTGCGGCCACGAGGCGATCGAAGCACCAGATCAACCATTGCTGTCACGTTCAGCAACAGGCGACCGAGGAACAACCCCGGCCTTGCAAGACAGGGAAAACATTCTGGAGGCAGTGGAGTAACTGGTTATCCATGAACAATTCCTGACGTCTTCTATGCCTATATCAAATTCAAACCCCTATTGCACGGAGAGACAACACATAATGCACCAAATGGCATTGGATAATTCCATATAGTGAAGTAAAATAAGAAATAAGGTGCTTTTTTTATCTTTGATGATGAGGGGAAGTCTTGTTTTTTATAGTAGGCTTGGGTGGTAGGCGCCGATTTGAATCCATTTGTCCTCTGTTAAGTTAATTGCCATGTTATCCTTTGGTAGGTCTGCAATTGCGAAAGCTTTATCGATCTTTTGTATAAAACGAAATTATAACCTCTATAAAAAGGATGTGCCGAGCCAGTGCATAGATGTTGTATTTATTATCAGAGTAGGACATATAATGTCAGCTAAAGACGTAACCGTATTTGTGTTAGAACAAATTAGATCTCCAATTGACTTTAGATCTACAATTGTAATTAATATAAAAAATATTCTCATAAGAAAATGGGATCAATGATATTAGTAGTTTCATGAAGAAAACTTAGCATCACAGATCACACAATAAGAAAAAATAATTTGGATGTAAGATTTCAAAGCATATAAGACGATATTAAGAGAACTTAATAGAAATAGCCATTAATCCTAACCTTGGCTAGTTCATTGCCGATGGAGAATTGACGAGGGCAGCCTACAAGATTGCCCCTCGCATGTAACACCGTTGGCGCCTGAATTAGTCTGAATCTATTCGATCTTGAGAAGAAATGAGGGAGGAGGCAGCAGAGCTGCAGCCGGCGGTACTAAATGCCTCCCCTTTTGAAGCTTGACGCTATTGCGTATTAAGTCCTTCACCGCATAGGACTTTTTTTTGTTGTTGAAAAAAAACAAAGTGCATAAGATTAGGAACGGAATTGGAGTCACAATCATTGAGAGGCATGGCATTACCTCTTGCAGAAGCAAATCCGTACCTCTCGCGGAAGCAAATCCGCGTATCTCGCGAAAGGAAAAGAAAAAAGAAAACACATTCCTTTTCTATTTATGAGAGGCACTGAAGCAAATTCGTGCCTCTCGCGGAAGCAAATCCATGCCTCTTGGGGAAATAAAAACGTGTTTTTTTTGTTTCCGAGAGACACAGCCAAACAAAACCGGGGGGGGGGGGGCAAGTTGATAAAAAACAATTTCAATGCTATCATATAATGTCTGGCTAAAGACCTAACTGTATTAGTGTTAGAACAAATTAGATCTCCAGTTAACCCACACAAAAATTTAGATCTAGAATTGTAATTGATACAAAAAAATATTTCCATAAGAAAATAGGATCAATGATATTAGTAGTTTCATGAAGAGAACTTACCATCACAGATCGCACAATAAGAAAAGAATAATTTGGATGTAAGATATCAAAGCATATAAGATGAGATTGAGAGAGCTTAATGGAAATAGCCATTAATCCTAACCTTGGCTAGTTCATTGCCGATGCAGAATTGATGAGGGCAGCCTACAAGATTACCCTCGCATGAATTAATCTGAATCTATTCGATCTTGAGAAGAAGGAGGAAGGAGGCAGCAGAGCTGCAGCCGGCGGTATTAACTGTCTCTCCTTTTTAAGCCTGACGCTAATTGCCTATTAAGTCCTTCACCGCATAGGACTTTATTTTTGTTAACAAAACAAAGTGCATCTCTACTCCTAATGTCTCACTTGGTAGGTCGCGTTTCGGATTTAATTTTCGTCCCACCACTTTCGTTCGGTTTTTTTTTGTCCTGATTTTTTTCGCTGGTTTTTTTTCGTCACCTCCCCACCCCCTCTCACCCCACCCCACACACGCACCCCCAAGAAAACCACCCCGCCCGCAGTCCTCCCGTCGCCGCCGCCGTCCTCTCGATCCCATCGATCCCATCTATCGTTGCCGCCGTCGAGGGGGAGCCGCCGCCGCCGGCGGCTCTGCAAGGCAGGGCGGTTTGAATCCCGCAGCCGCCGAACTCCGGGAGATGCCGTCGCCGCCTCTCCAGGGCAGGGCGGTTTCAGTCCCTGCCGCCGAACTCCGGAAGACGCCGCCACCACCGAACTCCATGACCCATGGCTGCCACACATCTTCCTCCACGCACGGCCGCACCCCCACCCCTTTTTCTTCCCTCCCTACGGCCTTCATCTCTACCCGTCCCACTCCTCGGCCTTCAATGGTGATCCGCTGCCTCCCGCTCCTCGTGCTCCGATCTGACAACTGATCCACCGCCGCGCCTCGGATACGTCGCGACGCCTCGGATACCGGCGACCGGCGGTGATCTGAGACCAACGAGTCGGCACCACATCCCTGGTACTTCCCTTCCCTATCCGCCAACCCTCTACCCTCCCCCTGTACAAAGGCCCGTGCGGCCCTGTCCGTCCGACCTCGGCGGACACGACCATCCGGGCAGACGCGGCCATCATGGATCACGAGAACGCCGGCGCCACTGGCGCCTTGGATGCATCGCCCGTCACCACCACGGTGGCACCTCGCTGCTGCCGCTCGGCATGGATGGCCGCCCCAAGACATGGATAAGCTCTCGTGATCCCCACCCCACCCCTCTCATCCCCTGAATCAGTATCCTCTGCTCGTGCTCTCCTGTTCCACCTGAAACGACGAGGGGTAGTGCCGGCCGTGGCTCAGCAGGATAGCATAATTAAGCTTGCCCTTTTTCTTTTGTGTTTGAATCAGATTTGCTGTTTCTCAGTTTTACATGCACGTATCAATCTTTCTTCTGTATGCAGGTTACACACCTGATGATTTTTACAACCTCTTCTGCAGATCTTCAGAACACCGAGCGAAATATTGGCTTGGAACGATCTTGGGTTGGCAGGACGGCCAGACCAGGTGGCAAATGTGGTGCACGAGTCAACCTCACATCATACTGTGGTGTCTAGGATGGGCGTGGTGTAACATGACGCTTTCTAGAAGCATGTTATCGAACATCTCCACATAATCCTGAGCTTGCCTAATTCCCAAAGCATGTTATCATAAGGATGAGTACGGAGGACAACTCTCTCAATTCCCAAAGCACTAATCTTGTCCTAATTGCTCATATATTGAATCACTTTTCGCTGCAAATATGTTTTCTGTTTGATGAGCTAGAAGATGCTTGGAGGCTAAGGACAAAGAGGATCTGACGTACACGTTTTTGGGAGGCAATAACTACTTTGTGCACTTTGGCGGTGGATATGGGTACACATTCTTGATGTCTCGATGAATTGGAGAACAGATGTAATGGTATGTGCTCTATGCAAGGACATGAGAACAATCCTCCAAATTGAACTACGTGATGGGAGAGTAGTTAGGAAACTTTGTTTGTGTACGGGTTGCTTTTCCTCTATATAGCGGGCGCTGGAAATTTCAGTTGCGATGATAGCAAGGATCAAGGAAAAGAGAACAAGGGTGGGGCTTAAACTTCAGTACGAGCGCTTGCCGTGGTTCTGCTATGCATGTGGCTACATCGGGCATCAGGTCATGTCTTGTGCGCGTAAGTTCAGGTGGTGAACCTGTATGCTGACGACTGCGATGCTTACCACTGAGGAAGTTCGTGCAGCAAGCAGCAAGTAAGACCTGAATTTAACTAGATGACCCACAATATCTAGCAACTCAAACCATTGTGTCACATTAGAGTAATTTTTAATACAGTCATATAGCTATCCATGCTGACATGGTGTATTATTATTTTCATTGGAGGTTAATTAAGTTTTTTTTCAGGCACCTTGGACAAATTTTGAAAAGAGGGGCACGACTCGGAGGTATGAGCCCCAGCAAGGGCCATCACAGCTGCGCTGACAAGCAAGTGTAAGTTGGTGATGGTGCCACCGTGTAGAGTTCGGAGACTACCCTTGGAAGCACAAATTGGACAAAGTGCCTTGTGCCACTGGTGTTTCAACACCAGGGATGTGATTTTGCTCTATAGTTTGCAGTACATTAGACAATTTTGTATGCTATTCAGTAATTAATGCTAAAGTTTATTCCTACAGCTTGTACATGAACAGGTCCCTGTTTACCGATGGCGAAAACTCATCATTGATCCAGCTTACTCCTGCAAATGTTGACCAACAGACAATTCTCTTCATGCCTTATTCATAACATCAAATTTCTCAACCTGATGGCATCTATCAAGGATCTCTAAAGCCGATGGATTAAAATTGTGTTTTTCTCCTGTGTTCAGTATACATGGTTATCTTCATAGGCTAATTTCACTTTTGATAACTGATGATAAAGCGACAATGGAATCAGAAGGTGAGCTAAAAATAATCTTGTTATCTATTGTTGTTGCAAATTTTCCAGTATGCGTGTATCTATCATAAAAAAGGAAGCAAGTTTATACCATGATTATAATGTCTTACCGATGTGCTTATTGTATCGCTGAAACATCTCAAATGCATTTCTTTTTACAAATCTAATTACTAGGATTCTTTTTTTCTTTCGTTTTATATTTAACATTAAAGTTTTCTTTTCTATCTTTTCTGATTCACAAATTACGGTCATACCAATGGAAATGATGAATACACTTCTATAGTTGGTCGTAAAACCAGTCGAGCATCTGGCCAAACCCATTTACGATGCAGGCCCAAAAAACTTCATCATTCATTCTGCAAGCTGCCTAAAGAAAAAACAGCACCACTGAAACCATCTCTGGTTCATTAATTGGTTCGGATAATCAAATTATTCAATTGAAACATGTGAGAAATTATTATAAAAAGAATCTGGATGCATCATATTAAAAGTGGAATAGGGGCAGCGGCATCGATCCTTCGTAATGACCATCTGCTGGAAGGCGACGCGGTTGGCGAGAATTTGCTTAGCTCTTTCGATGACGCCACACGGGCATTCGTGAATTCCGAGTAAGCCGCGACCCGGTTTGACAGGGTGAGGGATGCGGGAGTGGTTGAGAATGAGGTGGCCCTGTCTAAGGGCACCCAGTAGACTGAGAAAGGAACATTGTTTCTGTAAAAAAATGATATTTAGACTTTCAGAGCACCCCCTGCACTACTTGAGATTTAGAAGGTATTCAGATTAGTGTTTGTTGATTTCTATAAATTCCGTTTGTGTGAGTTTTATATTTTTCTATCCCTGTCGACGTACTAATCCACTGTTCATTGATGTGCAGGTGGTATGGCCGGCGGATGCATCCATGTGCTAATCATCTGGCACCAAGCGGACGGAGCCGAACGAGTTGGGGCCACCAGCTGGCTGACAACACACACATGGGCGAGCATGAGCAACATGAAGCTAGGGAGTAAGCTGGGAGTGGATGGACGGGGCGTGAGGTAGAACAGGGGTGGGGAGCGGGCGGACCGTGGACATAAGAGAACAACACCGGGTTTGTTAATTACTTTATGCACGATCACAGATTTATCTCTTTATTTATGTGGCTTATCAGGCTTGCCGCACGATCACAGATTTATCTCTTTATTTATGTGGGTGGGCAGAAACATCCTTTCTAAAGTTTTTTTGGGGCTGGATTGACGAACAACTTGTTCAGTGATACCAACCCCTTCGAGCTCCCTCAACCCTTCGACAACACTTATTCAGTTTCTCACCACAAGTGAGTTCTATTTGCACCAACAAGCGTGTTAATCATTGTACGTGTTGGTAATCAGAGTTTAGGTAAATGCTACTAATGCTAGCGCTCGCCCTACATGGACAGAGTGGTGGCCGAACGATATGGTTAAATAATAAACTGACTTGGAAGAAGCAACAGAACTTATTATGGACAAAGAGAGATGCACAATTTTTCTAATATGTTTATTATTGGTCGTTTCATGCATCGTTTAGGGTAAAAAATTCCTAGAACATGAGTTTGTCCTTGCATAATTATCCATGCTTGATGGCACTACATCGTATCAGCATACTTTAAGTTTGTCCTTGTATTATCACGTATTCAAGGGCAAAAATGCCCAGAACAAAGAAATGATGAATTGTATTGTAGTCATTCTTGTAGTTAAATATTATGTTTAAAATTGATCATCACTTGGGATGTTGCCAACTGCAGGGTCGATGAGACATTGAATTGCCATATTGCTTTTCCCTCTTATTGACATGTTAAGAATATATCTTTAACAATAGAATTTAATATTTGTGCTTTCAGGTAGTAAGAGACATGATCAGATCGCTAACCAGTGATGAAGGCGTTATGTGGTCGTTGACGTCATGCTAAATGTTGGTGTAGTGCCAAATAAGAATATACGGAACAAAATCCCTAAGCTAGACATTATGGTATAATGGAAATTTGAGGATGTAGGTGGATGTGGGCGCTGTGGCCGCCACCAAGGATGTAGGGGTCACGCCCCAAGCTGCAAGTACGTGGTAGGTGGTCAAAACTGACGAGGACATGGGAGCCGCACTGCAGCATGAGTGTTTTTCATAATTTATTTAGGTATGTGAAGTCTTTTTAATGTTCACATATATGCTGAAATTTTGACATTGAAGAACCAGCAATGGAGTTGTATGTAATTTCTTGTGAGAGCTATACCATTCTTTTTAGTACTAACTAATTCCCATGAGTGTCAATGGTGAAATTTTCAGGCCTATGTACTGGATGATATTTTCATTGCTGGCAATCTTCATCAACCTATCTACGAGGACATTGATATACTAATTGCTGCACAAGTGTTCTCAGCACCCGCTAACAAGAAGAGAGTATGATTGTTCAATGCTCACTGTTGTAAGCTTGTTTCACGAGGAGCTTCTCAGTGTTGTACATGTAGGGTGTGGATAATATAAATAAAATCTATTTGCTCATTCTTTTACTGTACCTCCGATTCGTCCCCCACGGTTTAGTAGAGTACAGTTATGTGCTAAAGTATTAGGAAGTCATCATCTTCTAAAACATATTGTTATCTACTCAACCCAGTTAGCAAATAAAGAGTGTGGTGAACTTAACACCTTTCTATCTTTATTTGTTGTTTCTCTTATTCATAGTGTCTTTTCCCCATTTATAAATCTAATGGTGGTGAACTTAGACTTTGCGTAAGGAGAGCCATTCTGTTTTCTTGAACTTAACAACTCTATATCCTTATTTATCCAGAAAGCTTTCAGACGATACTCACACCATATGACTCTTTGAAAAATATAAATGTTTTTTCAGATCTATTACAATCCAAGATTTGTTAATTAATCATATTATTTATACTCATAAGTAGTATAAAGTTACCCCAAAATTGTTAATATGATTTTGGATTATATATTATGATGCTGAAAAGGACGTTATTGGTGCCCATTAAAATAACAGTATGAAATAACCCTACATATATTTGTTGGTTTTTAATTTAAGTTTTTCAACTCAACTGAAATTATTATTTGTACTCCTTCCGTTACTAAATATAAGTCTTCCTAGAGACTCCAAGTGAACTACATACGGAGCAAAATGAATGAATCTACACTTTAAAATATGTCTATATACATCTGTATGTAGTCCTTATTGAACTTTCAAAAAAGAGTTATATTTAGAAACAGAGGGAGTATAACATTTACTGACTTTTATCTCCTATTGGCTATCTGGAACGATTGTGGGTATTAATGAAGAAATGAAGAAGTCCTCGATAGGTGGACTAGCTCAAAATGGAGAAGTATGTTGGTATTTTCGGTTGATTGTTTTAAGCATTTAAGCTCGTAGCAACTTGTAACATCAATATCTTCGGGATGCCTTGCAATATTTTAGAAAACTATATTTTTTTCAAGCATGATGTGATCTGGTCTGATCTAGCGTGCTGCCCTGAGACGTCTAGACCCCATTACTTCTCACATATGGTGGTTTTTAGATAGCGTAGACACATGGAGACAATTTGGAGATCTGATTCTATCTCCCTCCCTCCCCCCCTCTCGGTAAGACTAATATTATAGACCTTCTCCTCCTCAATTGTGACGCCCAGATAATTAAGCTACAGTAACCCTCTGCTAATGATGCCACGTCACCTCGGTTACTGTTGCTAACCTTGCGTTAGTTCGAAAACGATTCGAATTCAAATTCAAAATCAAGCAAGCAACAACAGTTTTGAAACGCTAAAACAAAAATGTCCTAAAGGTGTCGGAAAAATCATAGGTAATTGTGGTGGCGAAACCAAACTCTGAAGAAGTGTTTAAAGGCTCTAAAATAATTATGACAGTATCAAAAACAATTAATTACATGCCTTTTTCAATTAACAAAATACTAACCTATTTTATTGGGGTCCATAGTTAATGTGGCAGTAGTATATTTAGATACACTAAATTAGAAACTACTTTTACCTCTTTAGATTTGAAAATAGATTAAAGGCTAAAAGAAAATATGATAGGAGAAATAAATAAGCAGAAAAGAAAATAAAGAAAAAAAGGAAAGGATAAAAAAAAGAGAACACCCCCTTGCTGGGCCATGGCCCAGATGGCCTCGGTGCCAACCAGGCTGGCCCAGCCGGCGCCTACATCACCCATGGGGCGACCGAACCCTAAACTCCCCCCCCCCCACTTTCCCCACGATCCCACGCTCCTCTCCCCCACCCCACGATCCGATCTGGATCGGGGGCGCCTCCAGCCCCACCCGAGCCGGCGCCCCCATCGCGCGATGCCGTCGCCCGTCTCCCTCCTCCACAGAGCCCATCCTCGCAGCCATCGCCCGGCGCTGCCTCGCTGTCGTCCTCCTCGCCCCTCCACTTCCTGAAGCCGCGGCCTCGCCTCGTCACCAACCTCGACCCCGTCGCACCTCGACGCCCATCGCCGCCGCACGTCGTCCTCGTCTCCTCCTTGCCGGACGCGACCTCGAACCCTCCCTGAGCCCACTGCCGCCTCCCTACGCTCCGCTGTGAGCCCCTTGTCGTTTCCCCTTTTTCCCTGCCGTCCTCCGTCACCTAGGCCGCGCCCGGGCTTTGCGCTCGCCGCGTCCGCGCCCGTGGCCGCGTGCTACGCGCGAGCTCGCGCGCCCCGCATCGCAGTCCCTACGCACCCGTGCCGCGCCGGCCACGCCCGACGCGCGTGCTCGCTACGCTGCCCTCCCCGGTGCGCTCACCACCTCCGCCGCCTAGCCTCACCGCGCGGCCCTGCTCCGGCTGTGGTCACGGCTGCCGGCGCCAGGCCGCCCCCCCCCTTCGCTTGCTGCCCCGTAGCGCCCCGCCGGGCGGGCAGGCGCTCGTCGCCCGGCTCCGCCCATAGCCGTATCCGCTGCCCGTCGCCCGCTATGGCCTCCTGGCCAAATGACAGACGGGGCCCACGCTCAAAATAAAAAAATGAATTAATAAAATTAATTAGTTATTAATTAATTAACTAATGAATTAATTAAGTTAATTAATCCTGCTTAACTAATCTGATTAAAATAAATTAGCCTAATCACTTAGTTAGTCTAATTACCCCGGTTTAGTTAACCTATGTAAATGACATGTGGGACCCAGAGGTCTGTTGACTAGTCAAAGTCCACGTTTGACCGTTGACATCATGCTGATGTCATAAATGCATTTTAGGATTAAATTAATTATGTTAATTCTAGAAAATGATAAAATCCTTTTAAAATTAATATAAAATAAACCGTAACTCGGATGAAAATACTTTGTACATGAAAGTTGCTCAGAACGACGAGACGAACCCGGATACGCAGCCCGTTCCTCCGCCACACACCCCTAACGTATCAAACACGCAACTTTCCCCCTCCGGTTCATCTGTCCGAAAACGCGAAACACTGGGAATACTTTCCCGGATGTTTCCCCCCTTCACCGGTACCACCTCGTACCGCGTTAGGGCACACCTAGCACCACGCTTTGTCATGTCATGCATCGTCTTGCATTTGTTTGCATTATATTTATTGTTTCTTCCCCCTCTTCTCTCGCTAGACACCGAGACCGACGCCGCTGCTACCCAGTACGAGTACGGTGTTGACGACCACTCTCTCTTGCCAGAGCAACCAGGCAAGCCCCCCCCCCCTTGATCACCAGATATCGCCTACTCTCCTCTATACTGCTTGCATTAGAGTAGTGTAGCATGTTACTGCTTTCCGTTATTCCTATCCTGATGCATAGCCTGTCCTTGCTACTACTGTTGTTACCATTACCTGCTATCCTAGTGCTTAGTATAGGATGCTAGTGTTCCATCAGTGGCCTTACACTCTTGTCCGTCTGCCATGCTATACTACTGGGCCGTGATCACTTCGGGAGGTGATCACGGACATATACAATATACTTTACACAGTTACCTTACCTGTGATACTGTTCGGAGATGGGGGCTGAAGGGGCAGGTGGCTCCATCCCGGTAGAGGTGGGCCTGGGTTCCCGACGGCCCCCGACTGTTACTTCGTGGCGGAGCGACAGGGCAGGTTGAGACCACCTAGGAGAGAGGTGGGCCTGGCCCTGGTCGGCTTTCGCGGATACTTAACACGCTTAACGAGATCTAGGTATTTGATCTGAGTTTGGCCATTTGGTCTATACGCACTAACCATCTACACGGGAGTAGTTATGGGTATCCCGGCGTCGTGGTATCAGCCGAAGCCTTCGTGACGTCAGCGACTGAGTGGCGCGCGCCGGATTGGAACATAAGCCTGCTCTTGTATTAAGGGGGCTAGTTCTGCTTCCGGCCGCGTTCGCAACGTGCAGGTGTGCTAAGGGCGATGGGCCCAGACCCCTGTGCGCTTAGGTTTAGACCGGCGTGCTGACCTCTCTGTTGTGCCTAGGTGGGGCTGCGACATGTTGATCTTTCACGGCCGGGCATGACCCCGAAATGTGTGTCCAGCCAAATGGGATCAAGCGTGTTGGGGTATGTGGTGCACCCCTGCAGGGAAGTTAATCTATTCGAATAGCCGTGATCTTCGGTAACAGGACGACTTGGAGTTGTACCTTGACCTTATGACAACTAGAACCGGATACTTAATGAAACACACCCTTCCAAGTGCCAGATACAACCGGTGATCGCTCTCTCACAGGGCGACGAGGGGAGGATCATCGGTTAGGATTATGCTATGCGATGCTACTTGGAGGACTTCCGTCTACTCTCTTCTACATGCTGCAAGATGGAGGTTGCCAGAAGCGTAGTCTTCGAAAGGATTAGCTATCCCCCTCTTATTCTGGCTTTCTGCAGTTCAGTCCACCGATGTGGCCCTTTACACATTTACCCATGCATATGTAGTGTAGCTCCTTGCTTGCGAGTACTTTGGATAAGTACTCACGGTTGCTTTCTCCCTCTTTTCCCCCTATCCCTTCTACCCGGTTGTCGCAACCAGATGTTGGAGCCCAGGATCCAGACGCCACCGTCGACGACGACTCCTACTACACCGGAGGTGCCTACTACTACGTGCTGCCCGCTGACGACGACCAGGAGTAGTTTAGGAGGATCCCAGGCAGGAGGCCTGCGCCTCTTTCGATCTGTATCCCAGTTTGTGCTAGCCTTCTTAAGGCAAACTTGTTTAACTTATGTCTGTACTCAAATATTGTTGCTTCCGCTGACTCGTCTACGATCGAGCTCTTGTATTCGAGCCCTCGAGGCCCCTGGCTTGTAATATGATGCTTGTACGACTTATTTTATTTGTAGAGTCGTGTTGTGATATCTTCCCGTGAGTCCCTGATCTTGATCGTACACGTTTGCGTGTATGATTAGTGTACGATTGAATCGGGGGCGTCACATCAATCCTACCATGTATTATTCGACTTTTGTTCTAATACAGAAAAAAGTATGTTGTAAACTTGTGAGTCGTGAGCAATATTCTCTGGACAAGTTTTAACCTGCTTATTCACAATTGATGCTGCATGTCAATCGCCCTTTCACCCTTATTTTTGATTTTAATGTCTTAGTGTATGTATAATTAGGATTTTTCTCCGGTTGGTATTTGAATAGGAGTTGGTCGCTTCCCTTTACATCATAGTTCATAGTACAACACACACATTTCCTTTTGAGTCTTATGTGAATTTCATTTTGAGCCGATACACCAAATCTGAAGTTACATAATTCTAACAAAACTAAAAATTACTATAAAAATATAAATAAATGCCAATAAATTTTTAATCAACAAATGTTATCAAAGATTGATGTATCTACCTCTCCCAAGATAGCTAGGAGTAGCATGTTCTAGAAGATGTGTTTTGCTGCAGCAGTTTCTAAATGGTAAATTGTATGGTTTCAAGTGCCTAAGTTCATTTGCAATAGTTTGCCAGCCAATTGCACATTGCAATTAAGTTTCTGGTTGTAACTTCTTGGAACATTTTTTAAAGGGAACAAAATCATCCATGTGTTAATTTTAATTAATGGAGAATAGCAATGCACACGCTTTCATGAGACAATCGATCTTAAGCATAAAAAACATTCAAGTGTTATTATCATTTGTAATGCAATGCACAATAAAGAGGTCAATGTTTGTGTACCACATTTACTTTGTGCATCAGATATGATAACCCTTTTGTGTATAGGGTAGAATTACATTTTATTATCGAAATACATTGCAAGCGAAGTACATTACAATTATTTTGGCTATATTTTCTATCTATATGAAATTTTACATGCAACCAATACAAATTATGAAAAGCCCGTGGCAACGCACGGGCAGTCTACTAGTAAGATTAGGAACGGAATTGGAGCCACAATCATCGAGAGGCACGGCCGTGCCTCTCGCAGAAGGAAAAAATGCGTTCTTTTTTCCATCTGAGAGGCACGGAAGCAAATTCATGCCTCTCGCGGAAGCAAACCATACCTCTCGCAGAAATAAAGAAAAACATGTTTTTTTTTCATTTTCAATAGACACAGCAAAAAAACATTTTAAATTCATTTTTTTGTCCAAAAGCTGAGAAAGACAGGTGAAAAATCGAAAAGACAATAAAACCCGAAAAAACATCTAAAACCCCGAAAACACGTGTGGAATTTTTTTTAAAGATATTACCCAGAGTGCGACACATGGCGGCGCGCTCTCAGTCCACCCCCAGGTGACCCTCCCGAACAAGCACTCATTCATAAATTGCTCTCCACGATCATTAGTGGATCTTCTTATGGACCTTTTTCTTAGTGTCGATCTACGTTTGAGGAGGCCTAGAAGTGCACGTAGGTGTCGCTAATTACTGGCACCTCCTAACTGCTTTCTCGATCGTTGGGTGGGTGGTGGTGGGGGGAGGGGGGCTGAATAATCCGAGGCACACTGTCGATCATTCGAGAACCAAACAATCATACAAGGCATGACATCAAGATTTGTTAATGAGATTCACCAAACATCACCTACATTCCTGGGACTTGAATATGGACACTTCTCCCATGATACGGCTACAATATCGCACAACGGTCATCTGGCTATGGACGTTTCTCCCATGATACCGCTACAATACCGACACACGCCCAAATGATTATGACAACTACTATGGGCGGAGACCGCGATGTAGCGGACGAGCACGCCTGCTCCCGCTACGCTTACCAATCGAAGAAGGACATGTTGGGCCGGGCATTCAATGCGAGCGTAGAAGGCATGTGCAGCATACGTAATGTGAAACAGTGGAATACGTTCAGGCGCCGTTTCATGTGACAATGCCGTCACGGCACACCGTCGACATGTTCCCATGGTACAGGACGGCAGACCCACATGCACAACTGAGTTCATTTGGTGCACGACGGCCGTGACGCAGGAGGAACATGCACTATGAATTTCCGGGTTGATGGTACATAATAGAAGGGGTATCGCCCGACGCCCATTCTATAAGATAGTACTATTACTTTATATCCCATCCAGCACATAAGCAAACACAAGCATAGTGATTGATGCGACCGATATGAGAGAGAGAGAGAGAGATTTCACCAGTATATGTTAACATCTTGTCTATGGCATATTTTGGTGAATATCTGCTTGCTTGTCCATGGTTTAGGATTGGAAGACATAGGGAATTCAGAGGTGTTTTCTTTTCCTATCTGCCTCCTAGGAGGGTACGGTCTCGTGTCGCTATTACCATGTCGTGACCTTTATCAAAAATTTCCATTGTCGTGACCTGGCTTGGGCATGAAATGTTGGGAGAACGGCGTGGCATATCTAATATTATCTATGTATATCGTCCCGGATTACTTGTTTTAGATTTGTCTATATATCTAGATACGTGTTAGTGTTAGATGTATCCATATCTAGACAACTCTAAGACAAGTAATTCGGGATGGAGTTGTATAAGATGTTCCTTTTTAAATGGGATGTATATAGACACGTTTTAATGGATTTGTTCATCAATTTCAGTCCATATATAGTCTATATTGAATTATCCAAAACATCTTATATTTGTCAACAAAGAGAGTACTACATTACCATGATGTAAGATGCATACCAATTTCTTCTGGTTGGATGGTAAACCATCTGCCACTGAATTCTCGACGCAGCTTACATTTTGTTTAGCCACAATTGCTTTCTGGACTATGACTGAAATTTGAGCTGTCCAAGCTGAGATTGGGTCCGTTGGGTCTGAATTGGTTCACTGGTAGAAAAAGGGTCAAATGTGAAGCACATTAGTGCCGATTTGAATTTGAGCCGGCACTAATGTGTCTATTAGTGCCGGTTCCAACGGCTAGGCAGGCTGACATCATTAGTACCGGTTCGTGGTGAACCTTTAGCACCCGTTCGTGTCACGAACCGGTACTAAAGTGAGTGGTGGCAGGATGTTGTCAATCCGGGGCCCCTCCAGCACCTTTAGTACCGGGTCGTATCACGAACCGGTACTAAAGGTCGTCCTACATAGACCCTTCGTCCACCCGAGCTCGCTCTGTTCTTCCCCTTTCCCCTCTCCTCTCTGTTCTTTTCCCTCTTCCTCTCAAGCTCATCACACATTTGCCCAAAATTTGTCAAGATTTGAAGGCCCCCATCCATTCAAATGATCACAAAGGTTAGCAACTTTGTCCTTTCATCTCTCATTGCTAGATTAGCTCGTGCAATGCTTTATATAGTGATTGATTTTTGAGTTTAGTAATTTGGGAAGAATTATATATATGTGCTAGTATTTGATTTATATGCAATTTGAGGTCAAAAATAACACTTAGTTTGCATATGTAGGTGTCGTTTACTTAGTGCCTTCTAAATCTCCGTCGTAACCACCGTCGGTCGCCCGCAACGTCCCGTCGCCGGCACCACCTTGTGGTGAGCCTCTTGTTCATGAAGTTTTATATAAAAAATTGATGTTTCTGTGATTTGGATATGTAGTTACTCGTATAATTATCTTACCCATACGTTGTTTGTTATACATAGTGCCATGGTTTTGATATCCGTCCCCGTCGGCCCTTGTCCGGGTTATGATTCAGATGTGGTATATTCTCTTTTAAAACTATTCATTGCATTTCGTGTTTATGACAAATTATGCCCATCAAGTTGACATAGATATTTGTATGTAGAAGGTAGTTGAACCGGAAATTCCAACCGACCTTATTGTTGAGAGGTTAAATTTAGTTGAAAGAGAAAACGAGGATTTGAAGGAAAAATTGAAAAGAATTGAGGGGGAGAAGATGGAATTGGAGTTGCATGTTGCCGATGTCGTCGATGATCACAAGATTAAGATGGAGAAAATGCGCTTGAAGATTAGAAAGATTAGAAAATATGCCATTCATAGTGAGGCTTGGTATCATTATGTTGTTGGATCAATTGTTACCTTAGTTGCGATCTTGATCGTATTTGTTGTTGCATTTCAATTCTTTAGCTAGAGAATTATTTATTTATTGCATTTAAGTGTTGTATGATCTTTATGTATGAACTTTATGTATGAACTTTATGTATTGTATTAATTTGGTGTTTTCGGTGCTGTGTATTGAAGATGAGCCGACAATGGATGTACGATGACCGATGCTCTCCCGAGTTCATTAATGGCGTGCGTACTTTTCTGCTTGCGGCTGAGGCAAACAAGCGGGCGATGGTTTTATGCCTTGTCCATGTGCTGGCTGTAAGAATGGTCACAATTACTCTACGTCAAGAACCATTCACGTCCACCTGTTTGAGTCCGGTTTCATGTCCCCACTATAATGTTTGAACCAAGCATGGAGAAAGAGGGGTTATGATGGAAGACAATGAAGAAGAAGAGGACGACGACAACTATCCTGGCCATGGGTTCCCTGAATACGATGATACAACAATGAGGGAAGAAGCTGAGCCGGTAATGCGGGAAGAAGCTGAGCCGGCAATGTGGGAAGAAGCTGAAGAAGAGGCATCGGATGAGCCCGTTGATGATCTAGGTCAGGCCATTGCCGATGCAAAGAGAAACTGTGCAAGTGATTTGGAGAAGAAGAAGTTGTAGCGCATGTTAGAGGATCACAAAAAATTGTTGTACCCGAATTGCGTAGGTGACAAGAAAAAGCTGGGCACCACACTGGAATTGCTACAATGGAAGGCAGATAATGGTGTATCTGACAAGGGATTTGGAAATTTGCTGGTAATGATAAAGAATATGCTTCCAAAGGACAACGAATTGCCCGAGAGTACGTATGAAGCAAAGAAGGGTGTCTGCCCTCTAGGATTAGAGGTGCAGAAGATACATGCATGCCCTAATGATTGCATCCTCTACCGTGGTGAGTACGAGGATTTGAACGCTTGCCCGGTATGCGGTGCATTGCGCTATAAGATCAGCCGCGATGACCCTGATGATGTCGAGGGCGAGCGCCCCAGGAAGAAGATTCCTGCCAAGGTGATGTGGTATGCTCCTATAATACCACGATTGAAACGTTTGTTCCAAAACAAAGAGCATGCCAAGGCGATGCGATGGCACAGAGAAGACTGTACGAAAGATGGAAAGTTGAGAGTACCCGCTGACGGGTCGCAGTGGAGAAAAATCGAAAGAAAGTACGGGAAGGAGTTTGCAGATGACGCAAGGAACGTATGGTTTGGTCTAAGCGCAGATGGCATTGATGTCTACTACACAACCTTCTTGTAGACGTTGTTGGGCCTCCAAGTGCAGAGGTTTGTAGGACAGTAGCGAATTTCCCTTAAGTGGATGACCTAAGGTTTATCAATCCGTAGGAGGCGTAGGATGAAGATGGTCTCTCTCAAGAAACCCTGCAACCAAATAATAAAGAGTCTCTTGTGTCCCCAACACACCCAATACAATGGTAAATTGTATAGGTGCACTAGTTCGGCGAAGAGATAGGGTGATACAAGTGGTATATGGATAGTAGATAAAGGTATTTGTAATCTGAAAATAAAAACAGCAAGGTAGCAAGTGATAAAAGTGAGCGTAAACGGTATTGCAATGTGTGGAAATCAAGGCCTAGGGTTCATACTTTCGCTAGTGTAAGTCCTCTCAACAATAATATCATAATTGGATCACATAACTATCCCTCGACATGCAACAAAGAGTCACTCCAAAGTCACTAATAGCGGAGAACGAACGAAGAGATTATGGTAGGGTACGAAACCACCTCAAAGTTATTCTTTCCAATCAATCCGTTGGGCTATTCCTATAAGTGTCACAAACAGCCCTAGAGTTCGTACTAGAATAACACCTTAAGACACAAATCAACCAAAACCCTAATGTCACCTAGATACTCCAATGTCACCTCAAGTATCCGTGGGTATGATTATATGATATGCATCACACAATCTCAGATTCATCTATTCAACCAACACAAAGGATCTCAAAGAGTGCCCGAAAGTTCTACCGGAGAATCACGACGAAAACGTGTGCCAACCCCTATGCATAGGTTCATGGGCGAAACCCGCAAGTTGATCACCAAAACATACATCAAGTGAATCACGTGATATCCCATTGTCACCACAGATATCCACGGCAAGACATACATCAAGTGTTCTCAAATCTTTAAAGACTCAATCCGATAAGATTACTTCAAAGGGGAAACTCAATTCATCACAAGAGAGAAGAGGGGGAGGAGAAACATAAGATCCAACTATAATAGCAAAGCTCGCGATACATCAAGATCGTGCCAAATCAAGAACACGAGAGAGAGATCAAACACATAGCTACTGGTACATACCCTCAGCCCCGAGGGAGAACTACTCCCTCCTCGTCATGGAGAGCACCGGGATGATGAAGATGGCCACCGGAGAAGGATTGCCCCCTCCGGCAGGGTGCCGGAATGGGTCTAGATTGGTTTTTGGTGGCTACGGAGGCTTCTGGCGGCAGAACTCCCAATCTATGTTGCGTTCTGAAAGTTTTAGGGTATATGGAGTTATATAGGCAGAAGAAGCACGTCAGGGGAGCCACGAGGGCCCCACGAGGCAGGGTGCGCGCCCCTACCCTCGTGAGCTCCTCCTTCCTTCCTTGACGTAGGGTCCAAGTCCAGCGGGTGGCTTTCGTTCCAAAAATAACTTCTCTAGTTGATTTCGTTCCGTTTCGACTCCGTCGGATATTCCTTTTCTTCAAAACACTGAAATTGGCATAAAACAGCAAATCTAGGCTGGGCCTCCGGTTAATATGTTAGTCCTGAAAGTAATATAAAAGTGGATAATAAAGCCCAATATGCCCAAAACAGTAGATAATATAGCATGGAGCAATCAAAAATTATAGATACGTTGGAGACGTATCAAGCATCCCCAAGCTTAATTCCTGCTCGTCCTCGAGTAGGTAAATGATAAAAAAGAATTTTTGACGCGGAGTGCTACTTGGCATAATTTCAATGTAATTCTTCTTAATTGTGGCATGAATATTCAGATCCATAAGATTCAAGACAAAAGTTCATATTGACATAGAAATAATAATACTTCAAGCATACTAACTAAGAAATTATGTCTTCTCAAAATAACATGGCTAAAGAAAGCTATCCCTAAAAAATCATATAGTCTGGCTATGCTCCATCTTCACCACACAACATATTTAAATCATGCACAACCCCGATGACAAGCCAAGCAATTGTTTCATACTTTTGATGTTCTCAAACATTTTCAATCTTCACGCAATACATGAGCGTGAGCCATGGACATAGCACTATAGGTGGAATAGAATGGTGGCCGTGGAGAAGACAAAAAGGAGAAGATAGTCTCACATCAACTAGGCATATCAACGGGCTATGGAGATGCCCATCAATAGATATCAATGTGAGTGAGTAGGGATTGCCATGCAACGGATGCACTAGATCTATAAATGTATGAAAGCTCAACAAAAGAAACTAGTGGGTGTGCATCCAACTTGCTTGCTCACGAAGACCTAGGGCATTTTGAGGAAGCCCATCATTGGAATATACAAGCCAAGTTCTATAATGAAAGATTCCCACTAGTATATGAAAGTGATAACTCAAGAGACTCTCTATATGAAGAACATGGTGCTACTTTGAAGCACAAGTGTGGAATAAGGATAGTAGCATTGCCCCTCTTTTTTCTCTTTTTTTATTTGGCCTTCCTTTTTTTATTTGGCCTTTCCCTTTTTTTATTTGGCCTTTCCTTTTTTTATTTGGCCTTTCTTTTTTTTGGCCTTTCTTTTTTTTGGGACAATGCTCTATTAATGATGATCATCACACTTCTATTTATTTACAACTCAATGATTACAACTCGATACTAGAATAAAGTATGACTCTATATGAATGCCTCCGGCGGTGTACCGGGATATGCAATGACTCATGAGTGATATGTATGAAAGAATTATGAATGGTGGCTTTGCCACAAATACGATGTCAACTACATGATCATGCAAGCAATATGACAATGATGAAGCGTGTCATAATAAACGGAATGGTGGAAAGTTGCATGGCAATATATCTCGGAATGGCTGGAAATGCCATGATAGGTAGGTATGGTGGCTGTTTTGAGGAAGGTATATGGTGGGTGTATGATACCGGCGAAAGATGCGCGGTATTAGAGAGGCTAGCAAAGGTGGAAGGGTGAGAGTGCGTATAATCCATGGACTCAACATTAGTCATAAAGAACTCATATACTTATTGCAAAAATCTACAAGTTATCAAAGCAAAGTATTACGCGCATGCTCCTAGGGGGATAGATTGGTAGGAAAAGACCATCGCTCATCCCCGACCGCCACTCATAAGGAGGACAATCAATAAATAAATCATGCTCCGACTTCATCAGATAACGGTTCACCATACGTGCATGCTACGGGAATCACAAACTTCAACACAAGTATTTCTCAAATTCACAACTACTCAACTAGCATGACTCTAATATTACCATCCTCATATCTCAAAACAATCATCAAGTATCAAACTTCTCATAGTATTCAACACACTCATAAGAGAATTTTATTATTCTTGAATACCTAGCATATTAGGATTTTAAGCAAATTACCATGCTATTTAAGACTCTCAAAATAATATAAGTGAAGCATGAGAGTTCATCTATTTCTTCAAAATAAAACTACCACCATGCTCTAAAAGATATAAGTGAAGCACTAGAGCAAACAACAAACTACTCCGAAAGATATAAGTGAAGATCAATGAGTAGTCGAATAATTATGCAACTATGTGAAGACTCTCTAACATTTAATAATTTCAGATCTTGGTATTTTATTCAAACATCAAGCAAAGCAAAAGAAAATGACATTCTAAGAATAGCAAACATCATGTGAAGAAGCAAAAACTTAGGATCAACAGATACTAACCGATAGTTGTTGAAAAAGAAAGGTGGGATGCCAACCGGGGCATCCCCAAGCTTAGATGCTTGAGACTTCTTGAAATATTATCTTGGGGTGCCTTTGTCATCCCCAATCTTGAGCTTTTGTGTCTCCTTAATTCCTCTCATATCACGGTCTCCCTAAATCTCAAAAGCTTCATCCACACAAAACTCAACAAGGACTCGTGAGATAAGTTAGTATAAACCATTGCAAAACCTTATCATACTCTACTGTAGAAAATCACTAAAATTATTATTCAACATTGCATACTAAATGCCTCTGCATATTTAATAGTCCTATCCTCAAAAGAATCATTAAAGAAGCAAACATATGCAAACAATGCAAACATAACAACAATCTGCCTAAACAGGATAGTCTGTAAAGAATGCTGCAACATCCATACTTCCCTAGCTCCAAAAATTATGAAAGAAAATTCCCACTGTAGTAAATTTATCATATCTTAATATGGAAAAGGTTTCAACATTTTATCACATTCTGACTTTTCTAGGGAATTATTGCAACAGCGGTAAACTTTCTGTTTTCAAACAGCAACATGTATACTTGTAACATAGGCATAGTAAAGGCTATCAATGCCACTTTTATTGAAATAAAAGATGAAAAACCTTATTATAAATAACAGCAAGCAAATACTAACAAAATAAATTGACGCTCCAAGCAAAACACATATCATGTGGCGAATAAAAATATAGCTCCAAGTAAAGTTACCGGTGAACGAAGACGAAAGAGGGGATGCCTTCCGGGGCATCCCCAAGCTTAGGCTCTTGGTTGTCCTTGAATTTTACCTTGGGGTGCCATGGGCATCCCCAAGCTTAGGTTCTTGCCACTCCTTGTTCCATATTCTATCGAATCCTTACCCAAAACTTGAAAACTTCACAACACAAAACTTAACAGAAAACTCGTAAGCTCCGTTAGTATAAGAAGGTAAATCACCACTTCAAGGTACTGTAATGAACTCATTATTTATTTATAATGGTGTTAAACCTAATTTATTCCAACTTCTCTATGGTTTATAAACTATTTTACTAGCCATAGATTCATCAAAATGAGCAAACAACACATGAAAAACAGAATCTGTCAAAAACAGAACAGTCTGTAGTAATCTGGATCAAACATATACTTATGAAACTCATAAAATTCTCAAATAAATTGTTGGACCTTAGGAATTTATCTATTAATCATCTTCGAAAAGAATTAACTAAATAGCACTCCCCAAATAAAAATGGAAGCAATTCTCGTGAGCGCTAAAGTTTCTGTTTTTGACAGCATGATCAACAAGACTTCACCCAAGTCTTCTCAAAGGTTCTACTTGGCACAAACACTAATTAAAAGCATAAAACCACATCTAAACAGAGGCTATATTAATTATTTATTACTTAACAGGAGCAAAAGCAAATAACAAGAATAAAATTGGGTTGCCTCCCAACAAGCGCTATCGTTTAATGCCCCTAGCTAGGCATGATAATGACAATGATGCTCACATAAAAGATAAGAATTGTAACAATAGAGAGCATCATCAAGAATATGACTAGCACATTTAAGTCTAACCCACTTCCTATGCATAGGGATTTTGTGAGAAAACAACTTGTGGGAACAATAATCAACTTGCATAGGAAGGTAAAACAAGCATAACTTCGAAACTTTAAGCACATAGAGAGGAAACTTGATATTATTGCAATTCCTACAAGCATATGTTCCTCACTCATAATAATTTTTAGTAGAATCATGAATGAATTCAACAATATAACCAGCACCTAAATCATTCTTTTCATGATCTACAAGCATAGAAATTTTATTACTCTCCACACAAGCAAAATTCTTCTCATGAATAATAGTGGGAGCAAACTCAACAAAGTAACTATCATGGGATTGAAAATTGAAATCAAGATGACAAGTTTCATGGTTATCATTATTATTTAAAGAATACATGTCATCACAATAATCATCATAGATAGGAGGCATGCTTTCATCATAATAAATTTGCTCATCAAAACTTGGGGGACAAAAAATATCATCTCCATCAAACATAGCTTCCCCAAGCTTGTGGCTTTGCATATCATTAGCATCATGGATATTCAAGGAATTCATACTAACAAAATTGCAATCATGCTCATCATTCAAATATATAGTGCCAAACATTTTATAGATTTCTTCTTCTAGCACTTGAGCACAATTATCCTTTCCATCATACTCACGAAAGATATTAAAAAGGTGAAGCGTATGAGACAAACTAAATTCCATTTTTTTGTAATTTTATTTTATAAACTAAACTAGTGATAAAAGAAGAAACTAAAAGACTCGATTGCAAGATCTAAAGATATACCTTCAAGCACTCACCTCCCCGGCAACGGCGCCAGAAAAGAGCTTGATGTCTACTACACAACCTTCTTCTTGTAGACGTTATTGGGCCTCCAAGTGCAGAGGTTTGTAGGATAGTAGCAAATTTCCCTCAAGTGGATGACCTAAGGTTTATCAATCCGTAGGAGGCGTAGGATGAAGATGGTCTCTCTCAAGCAACCCTGCAACCAAATAACAAAGAGTCTTTTGTGTCCCCAACACACCCAATACAATGGTAAATTGTATAGGTGCACTAGTTCGGCGAAGAGATAGTGAAACAAGTGGTATATGGATAGTAGATAAAGGTATATGTAATCTGAAATTATAAAAACAGCAAGGTAGCAAGTGATAAAAGTGAGCGTAAACGGTATTGCAATGTGTGGAAATAAGGCCTAGGGTTCATACTTTCGCTAGTGTAAGTCCTCTCAACAATAATATCATAATTGGATCACATAACTATCCCTCGACATGCAACAAAGAGTCACTCCAAAGTCACTAATAGCGGAGAACGAACGAAGAGATTATGGTAGGGTACGAAACCACCTCAAAGTTATTCTTTCCAATCAATCCGTTGGGCTATTCCTATAAGTGTCACAAACAGCCCTAGAGTTCGTACTAGAATAACACCTTAAGACACAAATCAACCAAAACCCTAATGTCACCTAGATACTCCAATGTAACCTTAAGTATCCGTGGGTATGATTATATGATATGCATCACACAATCTCAAATTCATCTATTCAACCAACACAAAGGACCTCAAAGAGTGCCCCAAAGTTCTACCGGAGAATCACGACGAAAACGTGTGCCAACCCCTACGCATAGGTTCATGGGCAGAACCCGCAAGTTGATCACCAAAACATACATCAAGTGAATCACATGATATCCCATTGTCACCACAGATATCCATGGCAAGACATACATCAAGTGTTCTCAAATCTTTAAAGACTCAATTCGATAAGATTACTTCAAAGGGGAAACTCAATTCATCACAAGAGAGAAGAGGGGGGGAGAAACATAAGATCCAACTATAATAGCAAAGCTCACGATACATCAAGATCGTGCCAAATCAAGAACACGAGAGAGAGAGAGAGATCAAACACATAGCTACTGGTACATACCCTCAGCCCCGTGGGAGAACTACTCCCTCCTCGTCATGGAGAGCACCGGGATGATGAAGATGGCCACCGGAGAAGGATTGCCCCCTCCGGCAGGGTGCTGGAACGGGTCTAGATTGGTTTTCGGTGGCTACGGAGGCTTCTGGCGGCGGAACTCCCGATCTATGTTGCGTTCTGGAAGTTTTAGGGTAAATGGAGTTATATGGGCAGAAGAAGCACGTCAGGGGAGCCACGAGGGCCCCACGAGGCAGGGGGCGTGCCCCATACCCTCCTGAGCTCCTCCTTCCTTCCTTGACGTAGGGTCCAAGTCCATCGGGTGGCTTTCATTCCAAAAATAACTTCTCTAGTTGATTTCGTTCCGTTTCGACTCCGTCTGATATTCCTTTTCTTCAAAACACTGAAATAGGCATAAAACAGCAAATCTGGGCTGGGCCTCCGGTTAATAGGTTAATCCCGAAAGTAATATAAAAGTGGATAATAAAGCCCAATATTGCCCAAAACAGTAGATAATATAGCATGGAGCAATCAAAAATTATAGATACGTTGGAGACGTATCAGGCATCAATCCTTTTGGGGAGCAGAGCAGCAACCATAACACTTGTCTTGTGACTCTATGTTTGTATAACCTTCCTCCTTGGTTGTACATGAAGCGGAAGTTCATTATGATGCCAGTGCTAATCCAAGGCCCTAAGCAACCCGGCAACGACATTAATGTGTACCTAAGGCCATTAGTTGAAGAACTCTTACAACTGTGGAATGGAACAGGTGTACATGCGTGGGATGAGCACATGGGGGAAGAATTTGACCTAAAGACGTTGTTGTTCGTGACCATCAATGATTGGCCTGCTCTCAGTAACCTTTCAGGACAGACAAACAAGGGATACCGCGCATGCACGCACTGTTTGGACGATACCGATAGTATACATTTGGCTAATTGTAAGAAGAATGTGTACGTGGGACATCATCGATTTCTTCCGAGCAGGCATCCCGTAAGAAAGAAAGGCAAGCATTTCAAAGGTGAGGCAGATCACCGGACGAAGCCTCACCACCGTACTGGTGCTGATGCACATGATATGGTCAAGGATTTGAAGGTGGTCTTTGGAAAGGGTCCCGGTGGACAACCTGTTCCGAATGACGCTGACGGACGCGCACCCATGTGGAAGAAGAAATCTATATTTTGGGACCTGCCCTATTGGAAAGACCTAGAGGTCCGCTCCGCAATCGACGTGATGCACATGACGAAGAATCTTTGTGTGACCCTTCTTGGCTTCTTGGGCGTGTATGGAAAGACAAAAGATACACCTGAGGCACGGGAGGACCAGCAACGTATGCACGGAAAAGACGGCATACATCAGGGTCATGCAAGCTACGCTCTTACCAAAGAAGAGAAGGAAATCTTCTTTGAATGCCTGCTCAGTATTAAGGTACCGTCTGGCTTCTCGTCGAATATAAAGGGAATAATAAAAATGGCAGAGAAAAAGTTCCAGAACCTAAAGTCTCATGACTGCCACGTGATTATGACACAACTGCTTCCGGTTGCATTGAGGGGGCTTCTACCAGAAAACGTTCGATTAGCCATTGTGAAGCTATGTGCATTCCTCAATGCAATCTCTCAGAAGGTAATCGATCCAGAAATCATACCAAGGTTAGAGAATGATTTGGTGCAATGTCTTGTCAGTTTCGAGTTGGTGTTCCCACCATCCTTCTTCAACATCATGACGCACGTCCTAGTTCACCTATGCGAAGAGATTAACATTTTGGGTCCTGTATTTCTACACAATATGTTCCCCTTTGAGAGGTTCATGGGAGTCTTAAAGAAATATGTTCATAACCGTGCTAGGCCAGAAGTAAGCATCTCCAAGGGCCATGAAAATGAGGAGGTCATTGAGTTTTGTATTGACTTTATTCCTGACCTTAAGCCGATTGGTGTTCCTGAATCGCGGCATAAGGGCAGATTGGATAGAAAAGGCACGCTAGGAGGGGAACAAATAATATGTATGGACGGACATTCTCTCACTGAAGCACACTACACAATTCTACAGAATTCCGCCTTGGTGGCTCCATATATGGATGAACACAAGAATTTGCTATGCTCCAAACACCCGGAGCGGTCTGATGACTGGATTACACGTGAACAAACCAGGAGTTTCGCCAGCTGGTTGCAGACACGTACCATGCATGACGCCTCTATTGAAGATGACCTGTACTTGCTGTCCCAGTTACCATCTTCGAATATAATGACTTTCAAAGGGTACGAGATAAATGGTAATACATTTTACATGATCGCCCAAGATAAGAAGAGCACCAACCAAAACAGTGGTGTCCGCTTTGATGCAGAAACCAAGACGGGAAAGGAAACATATTATGGTTATATACATGACATATGGGAACTTGACTATCGATGTGGTTTGAAGGTCCCTTTGTTTCCGTGCAAATGGGTCAATATGACACGAGGCGGGGTAACGAAGGACCCGCAGTACGGAATGACAACATTGGATCTCAACAATCTTGCGTATGAAGACGAACCATTCGTCCTAGCCAATGATGTGGCACAGGTTTTCTATGTGAAGGACATGTCTACCAAGCCGCGAAAAAGAAAAGATAAGGAAGCGAATGCATCGTACGATGAGCCAAAGCGGCACATAGTTCTTTCTGGGAAGAGAAACATCGTGGGAGTGGATGACAAGACAGACATGTCAGGAGATTATGAAAAGTTTGATGAAATTGCTGCATTCACAGTGAATATTGACCCGAGCATCCAGTTAAATAATGAAGATTTTCCTAGGCTACGGCGCAAAGGGACACACGCGAAGAAAAAGTTTCACACCCAAAGATCTGGGATGTGATCGGCTTTACTATCATCACTTTCTTCTGTGTTTCACACCCAGGAGGGAATCTCTGTAATAGTTAGGGTAGCTAGTTATATGTTTTGGCATTTGAAACGCGAAGAAATTTTATGTGCAAGCAAATTCTTTCATGCATTTACTGATTTTTTCAGCTAAATGACCCTGAAATTGAAAAGCATTTCAAATGAACTCAGAAAAGGTTGAAATTTGGCATGATATCATAATTTCACCCACATAGCATGTGCAAAAAAGTAGAGAGGGTTACCGCAAAAACTGGATGCACTTCGTGTACAAAATGGACAATCTCTTTCGAAGTATCAGGGTTTCAGACGAAAACTCATCCGTTACAAAGGCATTTCATTTTTTAAATAACCTAAGCATTACCAAATTGAATATAATGATAAAACACACTAATGTTAAACATAAGAAAAAAGAATCACTGAAAAATCTATTTTCAAAGTTAAGTTATTCACAAACTAGTGATTCACACAAATTTCAAATAATTCAAAATTTAAACTATTCAAATTTGTAAACTACCGGTACTAACAGAAAGTTTGTAATTTTTTGTACCTAAAGCAAAAATATTCACAAAGAAACTCTAAATACAGCAAAAAAACAACTCAAAAATAAATAAAACAAAAATAAATAAAGCAAAAAGATGAGAAAAAAAGCCCACCTACTACGCCACAGCGGCCTGCATACGACTAGAAACCCAACCTATTATTGGGCTAGGATGCAGGCCCGCAAAGGCCTAGTAGGCCCACAAGGCAGCACAGAACATTTAGGCCCAGTAGGCCTGCTTTGGAGAGGAGCTCGAGGGAGCTACCGCATTGGGGCTTATAAACCAGTGCGGACGCGCCTCAGCTAGCGAGGTGGGACTAAACATGACGCACCGCACCTGCGCCAGTGCACCCCCTTTAGTACCGGGTGGTGGCTCAAACCAGTACTAAAGGGGGGGGTCTTTAGTACCGGTTGGATCCACCACCCGGTACTAAAGGGGTGCCGTTCCCGCCGCTTGGCCTGGCCAAAACAGACCTTTAGTACCGGTTGGTGGCTCCAACCGGTGCTAAAGGTTGTTCTATATAAGAAAACACTTCAAAAAATTTGTCAGTTTCTCATCTCTCCCTCTGCTTCTTTCTCCTCTGCCCCGTCGCCGCCGCCCCTCGTTGCCGCCCCCGTCGCCGTCCATCGCCGTCCCCGTCGCCGTCTGTCGCCGTCCCCGTCCCTGTCGTCCCCGTCGCCGCGCCGCACCCCGTCACCGCGCCCCGCCCCGTCCTCCCGTCGTCCCCGCCCGACCCATCCCCGTCCCCGTCCCCGTCGTCGCCGCCCCGTCCCCGTCGCCGTCTCCGTCTCCGTCCTCGTCGCCGCCCCCCATCATCGCGCTTCGCTGGTGAGCTCCTGCCCCGGCGGCCATGTACCACACACACACACATTGTTATATAAATGTTAGCAATCTTTCTGTTTTTTAGTTATAGAATTATTAGAAATGTTAGTTATATAGAAATTTTTTTTAGTTATAGAAATATTAGAAATGTTAGTTATATAGAAATATTAAAAATTTTAGTTATATAAAAATGTTAGTTATATAGAAATGTTTTTTAGTTATAGAAATATTAGCAATGTTAGTTTTAGTTATAGAAATATTAGAAATGTTAGTTTTAGTTATAAAATTTAGAATTTGCATATATGAAATCACAATCCATCATTTAAAAAATGTTACTTTACTTTTGCGGCATATAGTATTTGTTGTCGACGATGCCCGGCCCGCATCCTCGCCGTCGACCTGTTCGCGACGACGTCCTGCTCCAGAGGACCCATGTCCGGGACTGGGCTCCGCCGGACTAGCACTGGGAGGTGCTACCTTCAGGGGCGCGACGCTTGGTGAGAAACCCGGCCCCGGGTCCCGTCGTCGACCCTGATCTCCTTTGGTGGCGTTCGCGTGGGCCACTTTCGGTGCGGAGGGAGCCGGCCTCGCCGGAGGTGGTATGTCTGTAAGGACATATTTATCCCTAAGTGTTTTGGTGATTGATGACAACGCATTTGCGGACTAATCGTGTGCCATGAGTATTCCAGACACTTCTCTGCTAGGCACAAGACGATTGGGTGCCCCTCAAAGACTGATGAAGACGGCGTCTTTTCTACGTTTCTTTTTGGTGGATTTGAGTCGTAGGAAAGCCGTACTATTAAGAGGGGGTCCGCGTTGGAAAGGTTTGGGTGGAATCATCACGTACACGTCTCCTTTTATCCCCTCCTTCTTCCTTGGAGCTTCCTCCGTTTTCCTGCCTCCTGTGACTGGCTGCTGTTGTGGTTGCGGTAGTACTACTCCTGGATCAACGGTAGTACCGTAGGCATCCATGGTAGTACCGCGCGGTGGCGCGGTAGTACCGCTAGTGCCCACGGTAGTACCGCTCCCCTGGAGCCGCACTATCGCTGCCCATCAGGCGAGTGCCGCCCCTTTGCGGTAGTAGGAGCGGATGTAATTTTTTACATCCGCACCTGCCGCGGTAGTACCGCTTTCTGCCGCGATAGTACCGCTTTCGCCGTGCGGTAGTACCGCGCTATGCGGTCAGGCAGTTGTACCGCCCCTCGGCAGTACTACTGTGTCGGGTTTTTGCTACTTCCGTTTATTTGTGGAAGTAGGCACGGAAGTTCCCCTTCCCCCTAGTTGGGACTTTTGCCTTGCAGTAGTACCGCATGGGGGTGCGGTAGTACCGCGCGTGCGGAAGTACCGCCCCCAGCTTTGCATCTGTTTCTGTGCTAGGGTCGCGGCAGTACAGTGGGTCGGTACGGTAGTACCGTACTGCCGTGCGGTAGTACCGCTTGGTTGCAAGTAGTAGTACCGCGCGGCCTTGCGGTAGTACCGCTGGCCGCGGGCTGGTTGGTGGGTAACGGTTGGATCTTTTCCACACACTATATAAGGGGTCTCCTTCTTCCCCGTTGACTTACCTCTTCCACCATTAAAGCTCCATTATTGCTCCAAGCTCCATTCTCGCCCGATCTCACTCCCTAGCCAACCAAACTTGTTGATTTGCTCGGGAGTGGTTGAGAAGGCCCCGATCTACACTTCCACCAAGAGATATTTGATTCCCCCTTACTAATCCCTTGTGGATCTTGTTACTCTTGGGTGTTTGAGCATCCTAGACGGTTGAGGTCACCGCGAAGCCATAGTCCATTGTGGTGAAGCTTCGTGGTGTCGTTGGGAGCCTCCAATTGAGTTGTGGAGATTGCCCCAACCTCGTTTGTAAAGGTTCGGTCGCCGCCTACAAGGGCACCAATAGTGGAATCACGGCATCTCGCATTGTGTGAGGGCGTGAGGAGATTACGGTGGCCCTAGTGGATTCTTGGGGAGCATTGTGCCTCCACACCGCTCCAACGGAGACGTACTTCCTCTCAAAGGGAAGGAACTTCGGCAACACATCCTCGTCTCCACCGTCTCCACTCTTGGTTATCTCGTGCCTTTACTTGTCTAGCTTATTTGTTTCATATATCTTGCTTGCTTGTGTTCCTATTCGTATTGCATCATATAGGTTGCTCATCTAGTTGCATATCTAGACAACCTACTTTGATGCAAAGTTTAAATTGCTAAATAAAAGCTAAAAATTGTTAGTTGCCTATTCACCCCCCCCTCTAGTCAACCATATCGATCCTTTCAATTGGTATCAGAGCCAGGTTTCTTTATTAAGGGCTTTACCGTCCAAAGAGTATGGTTGATACCGTAGACGGTGCGGAGGAACACTCCGGTGTGAATCCTATCTCGTCTACGGGCGATGGGGGAACTTCGGTCTCTCGTGAGGAGTTCAATGTGGCCTTGGAGACATTGAAAACCTCCATGACGACCGAAGTTGAAAGCATGTTTACTAAATTTCTTGAGGGGCTTAAACTATCCACCGCACCGTTGAAAGTGGGTGATTCCGCCAACAAGGTGTCGGATGCTATCCCCGACAAGGGGGAAGCTAGTAGTGAAAAGGCTCCTTCTTCTAGTGGCAAGAATGGCACCGGCATCTTTGCCCATGTGGAACCACCACTTGTTTATGTGGACCGGTTCCTTCCACTCATTTGAATCATGCCGGTCCTCCCCCTAAGATTGTGAAAAATGAGGATTTTGATTCTTGGGTTTACCGCTTTAAACGTCATTTAAATCATGTGAACACTAACCTTTGGAGAATCATTGAAGAAGGTTTCTATCCACATGATCCAAGCAACTTCACTCCTCGAGAAGCCGTGGACAATCAATTCAATGAGAATGCTCTCTTCATCATTCAAGATGCAATTCCACCCGAAGACCTACCTCATCTTCGTCCCTTCGCCTTGGCCAAAGATGCATGGCATTGTGTCGTGTCTCTCTACCGGGGAAACGCAAGCATTCAATGCTCCAACTATGAAGTGGTACAAGATGAGGCCGATGAGTTTGCAATGAAGGAAGATGAAGAACCTCGTGAACTTTATCGGAGAGTAACCAAACTCGCGGTCTCACTACGAGATCACGGGAGCAAGGACACGGATGACAATTGGATCAAGCACAAATTCCTCAAGGCAATGATGCCCTACCACAAGGCCATGTCCTCCGTCATCCGTCGAAGACCGGACTTCCACACTTTGACCTCAAGCGAAGTGTTGGATGAGTTTGTGGCCATGAACATTTTGGACAAGACCGCCGACAATGCGGTGCTCCGTTCTCAACGGGCAAAGAAGCCTAACCTTGCATTGAAGGCCAAGCTCACTGTGGAAGAAGAAGAAGAAGAGGAAGAAGAGGAGTGCAACCCTGAAGATACGAAGTATGCATATCATGAACACATGGCACTTGCTTCAAGGCAATTTTGGAGCAAGAAAAACTCGAGGCCCAAGTTTAGCAAAAACAAATCGAGTGGCACAAGAGGCAAGCAACGTGTAAGGACTTGCTACAATTGCGGCAACGTGAGTCATTTCGTTGCGGAATGCCCGTATGAGAAGAGGGAAGACAATGGTGGCAAACTCATCCGAAAGGACAAGGCCAAGTCGTTCCCCAACAAGAACAACTTCACCAAGAAGACTCCTCCCAAGGCTTTGGTTGTGCAAGAAGAGTACAATGAGGATGATGACGATGATGAAGATGATGAGTCGGTTGCCATGGCCTCCGTCGCCATTGCAACAACGTCACGGGTGTCTCTCTTCGACTCACCCAACGAGAGCATCACCGCCAAGTGCCTCATGGCTAAAGCCACCAACAAGGTAACCTCCAACATCAAAACTACAATCATTAATCATCCTTCCCCGACGGATAGCATTAATGAACTTGAGGGAGCTAATGTGGAGGCTAACGAGTTTGAGGCCTTTATGGGCAAACTCAAGGGAAAATCCAAGAAGCACTTTGTTGCTCTCTTGGAACAACTTGGTGAAGCCAATGACATGATCGAGGCTCGCGAAGACACCATCTCTAAGATCGTGACTATGCCGATGAGATTTCGGATCTTTCCAATGCTCTTGAGGAAGAGCGTGGTCTTCATTTGGCTCTTGAGGAGTCACACAACGTTGATCATGCTAAGTTAAAGAAAGATTATGATCATGTCCTTATTGTTTCTCGTGTGCTAAATTCCGAGAAGGCAAAACTCGGGGTTGATCTTGCTAGACTCAAAGAGGAGTTTGATATACTTGACAAGGCCCACAAGGCCTTGAAGGGTATTCACGCTAGTCCCAAGGAGTCTCATGATCAACTCCAAGTGAAGCTAACCAAGGAGAAAGCAACTTTTCCTCATATGGTTTTAATTGATAATGCAAATGCTACTAACCTGTGTTGTGAGCATATACATCTTGTTGAGGAAAATGCGAAGTTGAAGGAGCAACTTGAGAGAGGTCTTGCGACTTGCATACAAAGCAAGAAGAACCTCAACGATCTCTTGATCAACCAAAAGGGAGGTGTGGCCAAGGAAGGGGTTGGGTACGTGCCCGACTCCAAGAACAAGAAGAAGAATGACAATACCAAACGACCTCCTCCCCTCATGCAAACCTTTGTGAGGGAGGGAGAGAGTGCCCCCGAGGAGAAGAAGAAGAACAATGTCACGAAGGGCAATGCCACCCCTCTCAACAAAGCCGGCGATTTTAACCCTTCTTATGTGTTATGTCGTGCTAGTGATGGGCATGTTTATGCCAAATTTGTTGGCTCTCTTCATGAATACATTCAATGGTCTATTTGGGTTCCAAAAGCCCTTGTTACTAACATCAAAGGACCCATTACAAAATGGGTACCTAAAACCAAGCATTGATCTCTTGTAGGTGTTTGCTTCCGGTGGGGGATCATGGTTGCTCGATAGCGGAGCTACAAATCATATGACCGGAAGCAAGGACTTGGTGGTGGACGTGCACAAGGTTCCATCTATGCCCACCAATGTCGAGTGGGGTGACGCCTCATCTTCTAAGGTATTGGGACTTGGCAAGGTGGTCATCTCTCATGATCTCACGATCGAGAAGGTCATGCTTGTTGAGTCCCTTGCATACAATTTACTTTCCGTTCGTCAACTTGCTATCATGGGCTTTGCCACTTTCTTTGATATCGATACCGTGGCCCTCTTGTGGAGCAAGACTCTTAAAGTAGTTTTTGTTGGGCATGTCGAGAACGGTCTATATGTGATTAACTTTTCGGAGCAACCCACTAAGACCGCGACATGCCTAATGGATAAAGTTGATGTGGGATGGCTTTGGCATCGCCGTTTAGCCCATGTCAATATGAGATCTTTGCAAAGTCTCCTCAAGGGGGACCATGTCCATGGACTAACGAATGTTAGTTTTGCTAAAGATCGTGCTTGCAGTGCCTGTATCAAAGGAAAGCTACATGAGAAGGCTCACCCTCCCACGACTATCATTTATTCAAAGAGGCCTTTGGAGCTCCTTCACATGGATCTCTTTGGGCCTCCATCCTTCGATAGTCTTGGAGGTAGGAAGTATTGCTTGGTGATTGTGGATGACTACTCAAGGTACACGTGGGTGTATTTCTTCAAGAGGAAGAGCGAGACCCAACAAACCGTCATTGACTTTGCAAATGAAGCACAACGTCAACACAATGCAAAGATCTTGACAATAAGAAGTGACAACGGCACCGAGTTCAAGAACTACACCTTGGATGAGTTTCTTAGTGACGAGGGAATCAAGCATCAATGTTCTGCACCCTACACCCCTCAACAAAACGGTGTTGCGAAGAGGAAGAACCGAACGTTGATGGATGCGGCAAGGACCATGATGGCGGAGTTCAAGTCTCCGTACAACTTTTGGGCCAAAGCCATCAACACCGCGTGTCATGCATCAAATCGGCTCTACCTCCGCAAGGGCTTGAACAAGACTCCATATGAGATACTCACCGGTAACAAGCCCAACCTCAAGTACTTCCGGGTATTCGGGTGTAAGTGTTTCATTCTCAAGAAAGGTGTTCGGTTGTCTAAATTTGAGGCTAGAGCTTATGAGGGCATATTTGTTGGTTATGCTACAAACTCTCATGCTTACCGTGTCCTCAATAAATCCACGGGACTTATTGAGGAGACGTGTAACGTGGAGTTTGATGAGAATAACGGCTCCCAAGTGGAGCAAAGTGGCACTTGTGATGTAGGTGATGAAATTCCTCCTCAAGCCATAAGAAGAATGGGTGTTGGTTTTATCCTACCCATTGAGGAACCCCTTATGGCCGAAGGAGAAGGACAATGCTCCACTCAAGTGGAGCCATCACCAACCCAAGGCCCACACGCTTCCGAAGAACAAAGTGAAGGCCCTCAACCTCATGAACAAGACCAAGGGCAAGATCATACTCAAGACGATGTTGACACACCAAGTGATGCCCAAGGTCAAGTTCTCTCCCCCGAGCGAGTTCAAGATCAAGAACAAGTTCATGACGGCGCTCAAGATGATCAAGTAACCGCTCCTCAACTCACCATCGAGGAGGAATTAGAGTGTCGTGCCGCCAAGGTTGCTTCCAAGCTCTCCACCAAGGATCATCTCATGACGAATGTGCTTGGAAGCTTAAGAAAGGGGGTAAGCACTCGTAGACAATTAGCAAATTATTGTGAGCATCACGCGTTTGTCTCTTGTGTGGAACCCCACAAGGTCTATGAGGCGCTAGAAGATCCGGATTGGCTCAATTCCATGCATGAAGAACTCAACAACTTCGAGTGCAACAAAGTGTGGAGATTGGTGCCAAGGCCAACGGGGAACCACAATGTCATTGGAACTAAGTGGATATTCAAGAACAAGCAAGATGCCCATGGGATTATCATTCGCAACAAGGCTCGTTTGGTAGCACAAGGCTACTCCCAAGTCGAGGGTATCGACTATGGTGAAACCTTTGCTCCCGTTGCTCGTCTTGAATCCATTCGCATGTTGATTGCATATGCTTCTCATCATAACTTTAAGTTACATCAAATGGATGTGAAGAGTGCTTTTCTCAATGGTCCCATTAATGAATTGGTTTACGTCAAGCAACCCCCCGGGTTCGAGGATCCCTACTTTCCCGATCATGTGTATCAACTCGATAAGGCACTCTATGGCCTTAAACAAGCCCCACGTGCGTGGTATGACCACCTTACCGAGTTGTTACAAGACCGTGGTTTTGAAGTTGGGCTAATCGACCCCACTCTTTTTACTAAGAAGGTCAAAGGGGAGTTATTTGTGTGCCAATTATATGTTGATGATATTATCTTTGGTTCTCCTAACAAAGCTTTCGATGAGGAATTTGCCGCTCTCATGACCTCAAAGTTTGAGATGTCCTCCATGGGAGAGTTGAAGTTCTTTCTAGGGTTCGAAGTGAAGCAAAGAAGAGAAGGAACCTTCATCAATCAATCCAAATACACTCAAGACATGCTCAAGAGATTCAAGCTAAGTGACGTCAAGCCGGCTTCCACTCCAATGCCCACCAAGTGCCAACTTGACTTAGATCCCAATGGTAAAGTGGTGGATCAAAAGGTATATCGTTCCATGATTGGTTCCTTGCTTTACCTTTGTGCATCTAGACCGGACATCATGTTGAGTGTGGGAATTTGTGCATGGTTTCAAGCCGCACCTAAGGAAAGTCACTTTGTGGCGGTCAAACGAATCTTTCAATATTTGGCTCATACCCCAAACTTTGGCTTATGGTACCCAAGAGGATCAAACTTCAAGCTTGTAGGGTACTCGGATTCCGATTGGGCGGGAGACAAAGTGGATAGGAAGTCCACTTCCGGAGGGTGCCAATTCCTTGGTTGCTCTTTGGTAAGTTGGTCTTCCAAAAAGCAAAGTTGTGTGTCTCTCTCGTCCACCGAAGCGGAGTATGTGGCGGCCGGTAGTTGTTGTGCACAACTCTTATGGATGAGGCAAACTTTAAAGGATTACGGTGTCACTTGTGACAAAGTGCCTCTTTGGTGTGACAATGAAAGTGCCATCAAGATCTCTCTCAACCCGGTGCAACACTTCAAGACGAAGCATATTGAGATCCGGTATCACTTCATCCGGGATCACATTAGGCGAGGAGAGATTGAACTCAACTACGTCAACACTCATGATAACCTTGCAGATATCTTCACGAAGCCCTTGGATGAAGCAAGATTTCGCGAGTTAAGGCATGAGCTAAATATCATCGATTCGAGCAATGTTGCTTGAACCCTTGCACACCCCACCATACTCAACGTGTTGTCCTATTTAGATGTAGGCATGGACATAGGGGGAGTGATGTTCTCTCAATGAACTCTCCCTCCCCCCATTATGCATAAATCAATCAAGTCGTTCACATTAGCCATGTTTGATGGTTCTTGTGCTTCAAAGACGAGTTTTGGTCATGGACCCAAGGATAATTCTTCGCGGTGACATACCAATTGACCCAAACATAGGTGGCTTCGGCCATCGCCCTCTCTTTTGGAGAGGTGGTGTCTTTCTGGTTTTGTGTGTTGCGTGGTCTTGTGGTGTCGTGTTGGCTCGGAGTGGTTTGTGCAAAGATCCAGTTTTTCGTGCGCTCGAAACGTGCATCTTCTCAAGCCCACGGTACTACCGCGTCTGGGCGCGGTACTACCGCTTTGGGAGGCACGGTACTACTGCGCTACAGCACGGTACTACCGCTCTGGTGCGGTACTTCGGAAGTACCGCGCCATGCGGTACTACCGTATCTGGGCACGATACTATCGCGCTGTCAAGGGCGCGTGGGGGTTATGACTCGGGCAGGGGAGTTCCAACTCCCCATACCCATTCATTGTCTCTCTCTCCACGTCTCTCCCTCTCAAGAACGGCGCCGGAGGCCCTCGACGGATCTTCGTCTCCGGCCACTCTCCTCGGATTCCGACCGGTGGGATCGTTCCCCACCACTTCCTCTTGCCATGGACCAAGGTTTTTCCCCAAATCCCTCTTTTTCTTGGCAGTTCTCTTGCTTCTAGGTTTTTGGGGAGAAACTTGTCGTTCTTGAGATTTTAGGCCAAATCTATGCAAGAGTAGGATGTAGGAGAGTCGTGATGCATAGGATACATACTTGATATGCTGTCTTGAGGTAGCTTTGTCCAACCGTAGTACCGCCGTGGTTTCGCGGGCTTTTTCAGATTTGAACCAGTTCAGATCTGACGCGGTGCGGTACTACCGTGCCCGATGTGCTGTACTACCGCTCTTGCGGTACTACCGCCCGTCAGGTGCGGTACTACCGTACGGTGCGGTACTACTGCTCTGCAGACGCGGTACTACCGCGCCGGCCGTGGCGCTAAAGTCGTACTACCGCTCCTACACCCGGTACTACCGTGATCTTGCATGGTACTACCGCGTATAAGAACCGTACTACTATCTTAGCTCTGCAGCTCTTGGCAGTACTACCGTAGGGATCAAATCTCTCTCTAGGCATTTTTCATGTGTGCTTTCTGCTTGTTTCACTTGCTTTGTTGTGGTCTTTGCATTAATCTCTCTTGGCTGTTGTGGGTGTTTTTGCGTTCTATGTCTCAGGTGGTGGCTCTCGCCGTTCCAATCCCAGTCGTGACACTGGCTCCAAGCGTCTGCGCAACCCCCAAGATGAAGCCCCAGAGGGCTCCAATGCCCCCAAGCGCAATGTCAAGACCACTGCCAGCAAGCAAAAGGAACCGGCTAAGGGCATGGACGAGATTTCAACCTCTGAGTATGTCGAGTGCCGGAAGATCAATCCCTATGTGAATCCTCAGGCTATCCTCAGAGGCACCGAGTTGTTCTGGACCAAGCAACAGGCTCTCATCTATCTGGATGTGATCAAAAACAAGCAGAATACCTTCGTGGATGTCAAGTGGATAGACATGCATCACCTGCGGAAGGACAAGTTCCGTGACTATTTTGGAGAGGCTATGGACTTGGTGGAGCAGTTTGCTATTGAGCTGGTGATCTCCTTTCACCTTGACTATGACCCTGAGCTCAGCTGTCAGTTCTTTGCCTCAGTGTACTTTCATCCCGGGGAGGAGCGGAGGATGACCTGGATGACCAATGGCCGTCAGCTGTCTGCTACATGGAAAGAGTTCATGGATCTGCTGCACATTCTTGATGACGGGCTTCACACCCCCGTTGGCGTTTGCCCCCATGCCAACTCTGAGTCTGCCAACAAGAACCAGCTTCAGCCCTTCCTTGTTGAGAAGGTACTCCCCAATGGCAAGTCATCTTGGGTGTTAAACTCCTTTCTGGATATCATGCATCGCATCTTCCGCAACACTCTGTTCCCACACATTGGCGACAAGGACAAGGTACATGCATATCTAGTGGACATGTTGCTCTTGTGTGCAGAGGCACGTACTTCTCAGACTCAGCCACTTGATGTCTCACACATCATGTGGTGTGAGCTTCGGTTTACGGTGTTCACTCGCAAGGTACCTATCTATGGACCGTACCTGTTTCTGCTGCTCTCCACCACTTGGGACAAGACGTATCCAGGTGATGAGTTCCTTGCTCCAAACTGGATTCGCCATGAGTCCATCAGCCTTCGCTTCAAGGCCAATTGGGCCAACACCACTACCCGTGCTGAGGCATCTTCTGCTAGGAGGGCTGCTGGTGAGGGGGAGGCTGCTGCTGCTAAGACTGTTGCTGAGGACCGTGCTGCTCAGTCTACCACTTCTTCCTCTGAGCCGTCATGGGCCAAGAAGCTAAAGGACAAGATGAAGACCCTCTTTTGCATGTAGGCGAAGGGACAGTACAGGGCTCACGTGGCCGACAAGGAGAGTCGCCGCCGTGACAAGAAGGTGATGAGGCTCTTTGGAGAGGATGTGTCTGGCGGGTCTGAGGACGTCGTCACATCTGAGGCTGCCTGGATGTCAAAGCAGGGCTACAAGTGGACCAGTTCAGAGGATGACATCGACGAGACTATCCCCGCCGCTGAGTCTGACGAGGAGCACGAGGAGCAGTGGGACGACTTCTCTGCCTGAGCCACCCCGTGTGTGTAGGTGTTCTATCTGCCTTTTTGGCGTCTCGATGCCAAAGGGGGAGAGAGTGTAGGGATTTGCGTTGTGTCGTGCTTGGTGTGTTTGTTTGCTTTGTCGTTTGGACCTCGTTTGCCTCATTTGCTTTTGTTTGGTTTGTGCCTTCGAGACCTATCCTCCATATGGTGTAAGACATATGCACTCTATCTATCTTAGTTATCTTATGTTTGTACTATCTTGTCTAGTGATAGATATGCCTTGTCTCTATAATATAGGGGGAGCTCTGTTCCTATTCGTGCTCATCTAGGTGGCACACATTTAGGGGAGCCCGTCTATATTACAGAGAGGAGGGGTTTGCAGTTACTTAATAGTATTTTCTTTGTGCAAATCCCGTTTTGTCATCAATCCACCAAAAAGGGGGAGATTGTAAGGACATATTTATCCCTAAGTGTTTTGGTGATTGATGACAACGCATTTGCGGACTAATCGTGTGCCATGAGTATTCCAGACACTTCTCTGCTAGGCACAAGATGATTGGGTGCCCCTCGAAGACTGACGAAGACGGCGTCTTTTCTACGTTTCTTTTTGGTGGATTTGAGTCGTAGGAAAGCCGTACTATTAAGAGGGGGTCCGCGTTGGAAAGGTTTAGGTGGAATCATCACGTACACGTCTCCTTTTATCCCCTCCTTCTTCCTTGGAGCTTCCTCTGTTTTCCTGCCTCCTGTGACTGGCTGCTGTTGTGGTTGCGGTAGTACTGCTCCTGGATCAACGGTAGTACCGTAGGCATCCACGGTAGTACCGCGCGGTGGCGCGGTAGTACCGCTGGTGCCCACGGTAGTACCGCTCCCCTGGAGCCGCACTACCGCTGCCCACCAGGCTAGTGCCGCCCTTTGCGGTAGTAGGAGCGGATGTAATTTTTTACATCCGCACCTGCCACGGTAGTACCGCTTTCGCCGTGCGGTAGTACAGCGCTATGCGGTCAGGCAGTAGTACTGCCCCTCGGCAGTACTACTGTGTCGGGTTTTTGCTACTTCCGTTTATTTGCGGAAGTAGGCACGGAAGTTCCCCTTCCCCCTGGCTGGGACTTTTGCCTTGCGGTAGTACCGCATGGGGGCGCGGTAGTACCGCGCGTGCGGAAATACCGCCCCCAGCTTTGCGTCTGTTTCTGTGCTAGGGTCGCGGCAGTACAGTGGGTCGATACGGTAGTACCATACTGCCGTGCGGTAGTACCGCTTGGTTGCAAGCAGTAGTACCGCGCGGCCTTGCGGTAGTACCGCTGGCCAGTCGTGGTAGTACCGCTGGCCGCGGGCTGGTTGGTGGGTAACGGTTGGATCTTTTCCACACACTATATAAGGGGTCTCCTTCTTCCTCGTTGACTTACCTCTTCCACCATTAAAGCTCCATTATTGCTCCAAGCTCCATTCTCGCCCGATCTCACTCCCTAGCCAACCAAACTCGTTGATTTGCTCGGGAGTGGTTGAGAAGGCCCCGATCTACACTTCCACCAAGAGATATTTGATTCCCCCTTACTAATCCCTTGTGGATCTTGTTACTCTTGGGTGTTTGAGCATCCTAGACGGTTGAGGTCACCGTGAAGCCATAGTCCATTGTGGTGAAGCTTCGTGGTGTCGTTGGGAGCCTCCAATTGAGTTGTGGAGATTGCCCCAACCTCGTTTGTAAAGGTTCGGTCGCCGCCTCCAAGGGCACCAATAGTGGAATCACGGCATCTCGCATTGTGTGAGGGCGTGAGGAGATTACGGTGGCCCTAGTGGATTCTTGGGGAGCATTGTGCCTCCACACCGCTCCAACAGAGACGTACTTCCTCTCAAAGGGAAGAAACTTTGGCAACACATCCTCGTCTCCACAGTCTCCACTCTTGGTTATCTCGTGCCTTTACTTGTGTAGCTTATTTGTTTCATATATCTTGCTTGCTTGTGTTCCTATTCGTGTTGCATCATATAGGTTGCTCATCTAGTTGCATATCTAGACAACCTACTTTGATGCAAAGTTTAAATTGCTAAAGAAAAGCTAAAAATTGTTAGTTGCCTATTCACCCCCCCCCCCTCTAGTCAACCATATCGATCCTTTCAATGTCATCGTGTCAGGGAGGAGGACGAGCACGCCCATCGCTACATGGCTGATATGGACGTCAGGTTCTCCAATACCTGGCAGGTTCTTTTGGGAGATCACCCAAGCTATGATCCAGTGATGGTTCCTTCTCTTTGAGTGTCCACCGCCCGCACCTCAGGAACCGAGAGTGGCCTAGATTACTCTGTAGTATTCGATCTTTATTAGCTTGCTAGCTAGCTAGTGATGTATTCGATATTATATCTATTATTCGAGACGATGTATTCGAGATTATATCTATTATTTGAGATGATGTATTCGAGATTATATCTATTATTCGAGACGACGTATTCGAGATTATATTCGATGATGCTTATTATGTACTATGATTGATTCAGTTTTTCCTTATTAATTGATTGCATCCATGCATTGTAATTTGAATATATTTCTTTTGGATTAGTTAAATAAAACCTATGGCAGACAATACCGGCAGAGAGGGAGAAGAGGCCCTGTTCAATATCATACGCAATCCTCGCGGGCCAGATGATGATCAGGATGAAGAAGATTATGACGGCTCCGAATATCTAAACAACACCGGGGAGGGTGATATGATGTTCGATCGCGACGACCGAATTGATGAAGTCATGAACTATGAACATGATGAAGAAAATGTTGATCTTGAAACAACAAAGACCGGTGAGGTATATATATTTATATAAAGGCATCTGGTGATCATCACATGTTTTAAATGACTTGAAGATATATTAACGAATCGATCTTTCTTCTTTCAGCCATCCGGATCGAGCAAATCTTCAGGCAACAGGAAACGAGGCCCGAACAAAAAGTTGAAGGAGGGCGTAAAGTACAATATCGAGGCCGTCAAACCTAATGGAGAACCATTAGCGCCTAAGAATATTGCAGACAAGTTCATTCGTCAGTGCAGAGTTCTTGTGAAGGACCAACTCCCGATCTCCCTTCAAGAATGGAGAGAGCCAGCAAAGCCACGTCCAGGAGTTACTTTTGTCGACGACAGACAAAAACTTCTGCTTTGGGAAACGCTCATGGAACATTTCACCCTACCAGATCATTTCACAGATGCAGATGTGGAGAAAGTCAAGGACGCTGCTCTTAGGAAGATGGCGGTTGCATTCAACAACCACAAGAATCGTGAATGGGACAAGTACGTCAAGGGAGGAAGGAAGACTGCAATATTCGAGGGAACACTGAGAAGCAAAGTGCTCATTGGGATGATTTCGTGAAATTCAAGGATTCAGAATTATCTAAGGAACGGTCGAGAATAAACAAGGCCAATGCCGCAAAAAAGGATAAGTTCCATAAGCTGGGGCCAGGTGGCTATGCGGTGGGAATGCCTAAGTGGGATAAGTCTGAGAAAGAGATGGAGGATGCAGGTGTCACTCCAGAAATATTGAGCTGGCCCCCCAGGTGCAGGACTTGGTTCTATGCACATGGGGGGAGTTGGACCCGAAGACAGGCAAAGTTTTGAAGAAGGCATGTCTGGACGGAGCCGAAGATAAGCTACTTGTTGCAATAGAAGAGGCTCGATCAGGGGTGTTCCAGCCCAACAGAGAGAACGACGAGCTTACGCGTGCCCTGGGAAATCCTGAACACCCGGGAAGAACACGAGGCAAGGGCGCTATTCCGTGGTATGAGGGGTTTTCGGACAGGAACGCCGACTACAGAACCCGTGCGAGAAAGAAGATTGCGGAGGAGAAGAAGAGGAAGATGGAGGAGGAGCAGAGGAAGCTGGACTATGAACGCCTTCAAGGCCTAGAATCAGCGCATGCGGACTTGGCAATCAAATTCCAGCGGCAGCAGGAGCAGATCGACTCACTTAGCCAGCAAAGGGGGTCTCAGCAGCTGCAGCAGCTAGCGATGATCCAACATTGGATAGCACCATCCCATCCATGCCGAGAAGCAGCGTGGGTTCCGCCCCGGGCGACGCATTGCTGGATAGCTACCCAGTGGATGACATCATGGAGAACACTAACTGCGAGCTACACTTCAAAATGAAGAACATATCCATGAAGGTGGCGGACGCCGTTGCTTTTACAAATCCCCCCGAGGCAACCTTCCATTGCAACCCGATTCCAGCGAGCTATGCTCGTGTCTTGGTTGATGAGGTGGTGGACCAATATTTAGGGCTAGAGCTTGACATTCCTGGAGGTGACGAGGAGCACACACTGGGAGAGGCCAACCATCGTATCATCCTATGGAGAAAGGATTGCATCATCTTTCGAAGGCCACCGACACCGCGTCATCCGACTCCTCGTCGAAGTCCACCACCGAGTCAGCAGACTCCCGCTCCTCCAAGTCCACCAACACGTTAGGCCACTCCTCCTTCAAGTCCGGCACAACTTCAGGCTACTCCTCCTCCTCCAAGTGCGGCAAAGTGTCAGGCCACTCCTCCTCCAAGTCCGGCACAGCTTCAGGCCAATCCTCCTCCTCCAACTCAGCCACGTCAGCCGTCTTTGTTGCCTCAGCAATCACGGAAGAGAGCCGCCTCAGCTATGGTGCATAGCGGTACAAGTCAGGTAGTACTGGAGGTACAGGCGAAGGCAAGCGATTTCAATATGGTCCAAGCAGCCTCGCGCCTCTTCCGCAGAGGCCTTACCGCAAGTCCGAGGAGGAAAACGCAGCCATATCGAAGGCCGAGGTGGAAGCCCATTTTGCACCGAAACCGCCACCGCCGCCAAGGGAGAAAGTGCCTGAGGAAAAGATTGACCACTTTATTTGTATGGCTAGAGCACCAGCTCCCAAGCCTGTTGACATAGACTATGAGCGCCACCTCAGGAAGTTAAATCGAGCACGTCTACAGAAAGAGGCGAGCTCGAGCTCGAGCAAATCAGCTGGCAAAACATGCGGTAAAACCGTTCCCCAGCTGGGAGAACAGGCGGCGCAATCAATCCCCTCGCTTGTTGTGCCAAAAACACATGAGAGTAGTCGCGCCCAATATTATTGTGGGCAAACTTTTAACGTTACCGGGCTGGGCGATGTGGTAATAACCGAGGAGCATATTGAGCAGGCTAAAAGCCTCATGATCACTGTTGGACAACTCCTCGATATCGAGCCCATGTCTCCGACTGGAGAGGAGGAAATAAAATGGAAATATGTCCGGGGCTAACCTTTGGTCGAGCCAGACGAGGTCAAGAAGCTCCCAACGAGAATGTATGAATTGCATCAATGGTACATGGACATTACCAAGATTTCCAATCGAGAGTCCTCATGGTGAATGTCAAGAAGGATCATTACTACCATGAGAAAGCTGTGTCCGTTGAGTCTTCAGAACTATTTCAGTTATACAATCAAGACGCACTCGACAAATCTATCATCAGTTTCTATTGTCTGTAAGTGATTTCTTTCTGTAATTTAAGTCTCAAGCTAGCTGTAGTGATCATTTTGATCAATCATTATCTGTAATTATCCTCACTATATATTCTTTTCCGTGGTATTATGCAGGATGAAGATTTATGAAATGAAAAAAGGTGGACGCTATGGCATTGGGTTCGTTGATCCAAATACCATTAATGAATACACATGGAAATTAGATCCATATTGCGAAAAAAGTGTAGAGGAAAGCATGCTAGAGTTCTTCAAGCGCCTCAAATACAATGAAGATATACTACTTCCTTACAACTTCGAGTGAGTCACACTGTCTTGTACTACAAATTCTGTTTTTGCCTACTAGCTAACTACATGTTTTTGCTTACATATGTCCGCTTAATTAAGACATGCAAACATGTGTGCATGCGGATTTCACTGGATCTTGTTAATCATTAAAGTTGATGAAGGAACAGTTGGAGTACTAGACTCACTACTTAAGAAACCAACTGACTACACCATCGTGAAGGGGATAGTCAACAGGTAATTTCAATCATTATTAACTATATCTCGGCCTATTTAATTAGTTCGTCATTTCCTGATAACAACTATTTAATAACCCATTTATTCATTTTCTTTGTCGGCGGGCAGGGCTTGGGCAAAGTTCATCAGCGTCACTCCAGGCCAATGGAAACAAAATCTGAAATGGTATCGACCCATGGTAAGTAATTAAGTAGTACTAGCTAGCTGACATCTCTTTAATTATCATGCTTGATTAATTATTATCTGATCAAATTCCATTCTCGTAAAGGCCCAGAAGTAGGCGCCGGGGAATAATCGGTGTGCATACTACATTTGCAAGAACATTCGCATGATGGTGTCCGAAAGGAGCAGATCTCAAAGACAGGAGTGGGTACGTTTGTCAGAACACTATTCACAATTTTTACACCATTATCGATATCTAGTCACACAACTAATACACATGCATATTGATCTCCTTCTTAACAGTTCAAAGAGGTGCGGGGGAAGCTCCTACCAGAGGACCGCATAGAAGCAATTCAAGAGGAAATAGCGGGATTTTTGCTCGACCAGGTCATAGACCCCAAAGGAGAATACTTTTACCCGCTACCGGCCCCATGAACCACTTCCAATTGTTATCGTGCTTCGAAGGCACCAATTAGGCTAATGCCACTGGCTCCGAAGGCACCAATTAGGAGAAATTGTATATAGCTAGCTAATTGTGTGTGTATATATATACATGTGTGTATATATGTGTGAATTAATTAATGGTGGTTGTGAGACATTTGATTATATATGATCGGTTCTACTAGAAATTCTATTTATATATATATATGCATAACGTGTACAATATGTAGTGTCGTAAAATACCAGCAAACGAAAAAGAATTAAATGGAAAACACAAAATTAAATGAAAAAGAAATCATAAACCCAAAACCCCCAACCTTTTAATACCGGTTGGTGTCACCAACCGGTACTAAAGGGCTCCCTGCCCCCGGAGCTGACTCGTGCCACGTGGTTGCCCTTTAACACTAGTTCGTGCTGAACCGGTACTAAAGGGGGGGACCTTTAGTGCCCACACTTTAGTGCCGGTTACCGAACCGGGACTAAAGGGCCTTACGAACCGGTGCTATTGCCCGGTTCTGCACTAGTGGTTGTTAATACATCATGGGAGGTTTTATACGAGTGAATTGCAGAAAACCACCACATTACAGTGTAGGTTTGCAGAAAAGACTCTTCTACGAAATTGTTACAGAAAACACTAATTATCGGCCTAATCTTTTGCAAAAAGCACTGATCCGTCTGTTTGGGCATTTTAACCTCGTTTATGACAAGTGGGGCCTGCTTTGGTGACATGGCGTAACTGTTGGTCCCAGACAGACCAACGACGTTAGACATGGTGTGATGTGAATTTATGAAATAGTCCCCGGTATTTTTGCAGAGGCACCGTTCTATCAAAAAACAGAAATGCAATCAGGCCCTTGCCATGCCAAGCTCGACTGTACTTTGCCGCCGGCCATCCCACGCTCGTGCGTTGACGCCCACGCCGGTGCCCCGGCAGCGGCGGAGCTCGCCGATGAGGGTCGCTGCTTGGTTGCGCACGTGTTGCGAGCCGGCGGGCCGCCGCCGCTGCTTGCGCCCGACCGCTATTTGCTCCGGGGCTGCGCGCCGCCGCACCATTGCAGCTGCTTGTGCGCTGACGCTGCTTGCTCCGGGGCTGCGCGCCGTTGCTGCTGCTTGCACGCTGACGCTGCTGCTTGTGCTCGTGTTGTGCGCCGCTGCCGAGGCTCGTGCCCGTGCTTCTCGAGGCCGCGCCGCTGCTTGCTCCAGGGCCTTGGTCGGGGAGGCCGCCGGGAGGCGCGCTGCCTGCTCAATAAACAGAGAGGAGGGAGGATGGTGAAGGGGAGGCGCGACCGCCGCTGCTTGCGCCAGGGCCGAGGTCGGGGAGGCCGCCGGGCTTGCCGTCGCTGCTGCCGCGCGACTCCTCGACACCCCGGGCCCATCTCCCCTTCCCCGCGTCCGCAGCCTGCGGCTGTCGACTATAGAGCCGCCCCTCGGCTACCCTCTAGCCGTCGACGGCGGCGCCCATTGCCGCTGCGCCACCACTGCCCCCGGCGGAGATAGAGGAACCAGGCCGCGCGTGCCGCAACTCGGACGGGCTAGCGCTCCCCGCGATCTGGATTTATCTTTGGGAGGGAGGGTTTTTTTGAAAAAAAAAGACCAGCCTAACAACGTCTACAACAAAACGTTACGCCACGTCATCAAATGTGGGACCCATATGGCATAATCGCGATTAAAATGGCCTAAGCGATCGATCAGTGTAGTTTGCAAAAGATTAGACCGAGAGTGTTTTCTGCAATAATTTCATAGAAGAGTCATTTCTGTAAACCTAAGTTGTAATGTGGTGGTTTTCTGCAATTCACTCGTTTTATACAGTTCGTTGGGGCTATCTTTCTGGACCAACAAAACTTGAAGCACCAACTATACCGGCCGATATTTGATGCTATATATATGCGTTGTCCACGGAATGGGTCATTACACCAAGATTTTTTTTATTTCTTTCAGATTTTTTTCTTAAAGGTTTGAAAAGGCTTTAAAACCTGTTTCAAAATTGGGGAAAACGTAAATTGCAGGAAAAGAACTTTCACATATGTATGAAATAAAAGTTAATCACGTATTAAAAAAAGGTCTCTGTATACCAAAATAATAATAGTTGTATAAAAATAATCTAATGTATTTTTAAATGTTCATACATTATAAAAATGTGTCCATACACATTAACATATGTTCATATACTGTGAAAAATGTTCAATTCCTAGATAAAGATATAAAAATAAAAATCAAGGAAAGTAAGAACAGGATGTGAAAAAATGGGAAAAGGAAAGCAAATATTGATAGTAAATGGAAGAAAACATATGTGATATAGAAAAAAGGAAATGAAAAGGAAAATAAAGAACGGAAAAATGAAAAAATGAAAACAATTATGGAAAAGCAACATGGGCTAGCATGTCCCCACGACGCGCATGTGTGCATGACTGCATGTTTGCCCGACTATGCGAGAGTTAAGGAGTCAAATATAATTTGTCCTATAGGCTTAAGCTTGAGTCTGCTAAAAGAATGAATACATGCCAGAGAGTCAAACGATAGGCCACAAAGCCAAAGTGATGGGGTTTTGTTGTCGATGATTTTGAATCTTTAACCCTTGCCCATATCGTCTGCCAACTCCATAGCAAAGAACTATTGATGATTGGTCGTGAATGACATTTGGGTACAAAGGACGGAAGAGTAACATCCCCTTTACGGAATAAGTAAAGTTTATTTAACTCACTCTGCATTCTATATAATCGACATTAGTCACATCCATGAATCTACTTGTTCTGAGTGCCCACCTACTATGTAGATATAGAGATGGACTAGCACGTGTTCACAACTTCACATGCAAGACCTTCCCCATTGCATATGTTGGTGCAAATCTCGATGCTTCTTTGTGGTTTCGGGATTGGAAGACACATGGAATTAAAGCCGTCCACGGCCACCAATAACATGCATAGATTTTCTTAGTGGCACCTTTTGGTGTATGCTTGTTCATGGGCTCAAAATTGAAAGGTGTACATGCATATGCGACCCATCTCATGTTACAACACATAGAAGTGTGGTTATTAACACTTGTATGGTGGAATCAAGCTGCATAGGAGATTGAAGCTCCTACATATGCCTGATATTTCTTCTTTGTCAATGCCATCATTAATATGTGAGTCAGTTCGCGCTGCGCATTAGTTGCCCTAGTAGTGGAGAACTGTTGCGGTGGATGGACTACAATTTGGGTAAGGCTCTGTTTATAGCCCAAAACAAAGACATGCCCTGTCATTGAGCAAATTGACGAAGTTCAAGTCAATAGTAACATTGTGGCATGACCTTTTTTGGGAAGGAACGAGCGAATAAACTACATTATCATACTATACCATGCAAAATGTCATTTCTTTTGGTTGGATGGTAATTGGTCAACAACCTGCCTCCAAATTCTCAACGAAGCATAGATATTGTTTAGCCAAACTTGCTTTTGTAAGCCACAAAACGTCTTGATTTGAATTCTTTCGGATGTTTAACCCATTTTTGTTTTGTATCCCAAACTCTGCATTAATGGATTCGTAGTTAGTTGTGTAGAATATTTGGGTTCAAAGCCAGAAGAGCAATAAATTGTCCTTTAAAGAAAAAAACAGATGTCTATTCAACCAGATGTGTCGTGAAGGATGGGAGGCGAAGATATCCTACTACTTGCCGTCGATCCATAGATCCAAATAGATTTCACCCAAAACTGAGTTTTTCTAAGGCATTCCAGCTTTATAGAAGCAAATGATAAAGAGAGAAGGCACATGGTATATGGGGGGGGGTCACCTTTATAAAATACATCACCAACTTTCAGAAAATCAATCTAACTTCAAAAATTCTAGTTTTTTTAGAAAATTCTAACTTTTCAAATTTCAAACTTTTGAAAAGTGACAAACTTTGTGATATGTTGAACTTTTTGTGATCCAAACTTTTAGAAAATTAGAAGTTTCAAAGAATTTGAACTTTCAAAAGATTGAACATTTTAATTTTCAAACTTCCAAAATTTCAAAATTTGTAAGGGGGGAGAGAATGTTGAGAGGGTTTTCGCACAAGCAAATGGTTTGTGCGAGAAAAATATGAATTAGTTTCATCACAAAAACATATGAATTGGTTCATGACCAAACAAAATTATATATAGTGTAAAGACATATGTGGATCACAAAGAACGGAATGAGAGTATAGCACACTAGCCAATAATAAATATCAACCCTGTATAATAGGAGGGGTATAGCCCACCACCTAGTAATAAATATCTGCACTCTATAATAGAAGAGAATTTTCTATCCCATCAAGCACATAAGCAATGCAAGCATACCAAATGGTGAGGCCGGTATCACGATAACATATTAGCCAGCTAGGAAAAGACACGCATATATAATTGATACCGCTATGCAAGTTGCATCCATGAATCGAGTTGATTGAGTGTCTACGTACTACACTAGCACATGTTGACATGCAAGGATATGATCCATGTCACATTTTGGTGTATATTTCTTGCTTTGTTCATGGGTTCAGGATTGGAAGACACTGGGAATTCAGGGTATTCTTTAATTTCCGATCTGACTCGTGGTATTCCAAGACCTGGTGTGGTTGTTAACACGTTGTCTAGTAAAATGAAGATAAATGGGTGATTGGAGCTCCTACGTATGCTTGATACTTCTTCTTGTTCGAAGCCATCAGTACTATGCCTGTCGATTCACGCTCCACACATATGTTATGGCAAACAAATGTGCCTTAGTAGTTAAGAACTATGGCGGGGGACAGACTAAAATCTAGGTAAGGCGGAATTTATAGTACAGAGCATTGACATACCCTATCCTTGGAAAATTCATTGATGTTCAGGTCAACAAGAATCAATGAAACCATCATATGAGGCATCTGATTCACAATGAAGTCCATGTCAAAGGATTCTTTCTTAATCTCCTTAAAACACACCATATCATATGCATTTTCTTCAACCTTATCCAAGATATGCAACCACTTGTCCTTCGAGCAGGCTCATAATGCTCCAGATGAAAATTTCCCAGTGTTGCATATTTATGGTAACTAGGTTGCAGATTAAAAAATACCATATCACCACAGCTCAAGGTAGTCAGTGAAGTACACAAACCAAATCATCCAAACTGCCAACATGTGCACTATGTTATGAATAGCCTCAACAAAAACAGCAATCACTAGCTGAATAAATGACCCATAAAGGAAATATGTCCTCCAAGACTTAAGCAACACATACCATAAACCTAACAAGAGTCTCATAGCAGGCAAGGCAACAACCTAGTTAAAATGCTTGCCCTAAGGAAGGTGTAGTAGCAATCTTCCGTGTGATAACCCTTCTATCTGTCCTTGCATCTTCCTCTGCTTGTTGATGGCTTCATCATGATCCTTTTCTTTCTTTGATTTCCCCCTTCTTTGCTTGCCATCTCTTGGGGCTCCTCATCGGGACTAGTCATGAAGAAAAAAGAGCATGTATTCTAAACTACTTTACTAGTGGCAGGTGGGGTAGTTGACCAACATTCTATATAGTTCTTATCAAAGAAAATATTACCCTTGCACCTTACTTTTATCTCAGTCTCCCACTTGGAGCTTAATTAAGCCCTGGGAGGCAACACCGGGGACATGGCCAAATATTTAGTTCACGTACTCCCTCCTTGCCAAATTATATTGCATATCGAATATGGTCACAGTCAAACTTTAGACATTGACCAAGTTTAGGACAAAATGAACGCTTACAATACCAAATGCATTCCATAAAAATAGATTCCATGTTAAATCTGGTACTGATTTGCTAACAAATCAACATATGTCTTGCCTTAAGATGTAGCCCATATTATCTTCTTTTTGGAAGGTTGTAAAACTGGATTCTTAGTATGCCCCCTTAAAGAAATATTATGAACCTTAAGCAGAAAACAGTACTAGTTGAAATTGGAGTGAAGTGCATTATAGGTCCATGAGCTATTTCAGATGTGTTATGTAGATCCTCAAACTATAAAAATCAACATTCAGGTCTTCGAAGTGCAGTAAGTGTGTCATTCATGTCCAAAATCTGTCCGACCCCATCTGGTCAGCCAGCTGGAGCCATTGACCCATGACATGTTAGAAGGGGGGCCCGCAATGTAAAGGCCGGTGACGAAAATATGCAAATAAATTCAAATTCATTGTTTCAAAAAAAATGTTCGCGGATATGGAAAAATGTTAACGAATTTAAAAGAATGTTTGTTAGTTTATAAAAATGTTCACAAATATGGACAAATGTTCGCTACTTTAAAAAAATGTTGGCGAATGATGAATTTTAAGAAAAAAATGTGAAGATGAATTTGGTAAAATGTTCGCGACTTAAGAGAATGTTTGCTAATGATAAATTTTATTAGAAAAGAAAATATATTCATGAAAAATAAATCTTAAAATATGCCGCGAACAACAAAAAAAGGCCGTGAATATGAAATAAATGTTTGCACCTTTAAAAATAGTATTCATGGACAATAAATATACAAAGATGTTTGGGAACAACCAATATTGTTTGGAAATATGGAAAAAAGTGTGTGGCTTCAAAAAATGTCCGCGACACAATGAATTTTGAAAAAAAATATTAATGATTTAAAAAAATGTTACGGATGATAAATTTTAAAAGAAAAGAAAATGTTCACAGACCACCAATATTGTTCACGAATGAATATGTTCACTAATCAAAAAACATGTTCACGAATATGGAGAAAATGTTGGCGAATGATGAATTTGAAAAAATATTTGCACAAAATTAATAAATGTTCATTTTTTAAAATTAGAAATTTTTATTTTTTGTGAATATCAAATGTTCACAGATTTACAAAGATGTTCATGGTTAAAACATGTCCATGAATTTGATAATAAGTTTAGGAATTTACAAAATGTTCAAGGTTTCAAAATATATTCATAAATAGTGAAAAAAATGTTCACGACTTTAAAAATAGCGTTAAAATTTCCAAATTTATCTTTTGCGACTTTGAATGTTCATTAATTTGTGGTTCGCGAACACATGTTCAAATTTGTCTTCCGCGAACATTTTTAAAGTCATGAATTTTTTTCCATATCCGCAAACAATTTTGGAAACCATGAATTTTAATTTATTTGGAGTAAAATGCATTTATCATTCCCTGTAATTTTTTATTTGCATATTTCCGTCACCAGCTGTTACCTTGCGGGATCCCCTGTCCGCCGTGTCACGGTTTAACGGCTCCAGCTGGCCGGTAAGGCGGGGTCGGACAGATTTTGGACCAGAATGACACACTTACTCCACTTCGAGGACCTGAATACCGATTTTCATAGTTTGAGAACCTACATGACACCCCTGAAATAGTTTAGAGACCTACCATGCACTTCACTCTTGAAATTACCATAGTTGGATGTGAAGTCTGGACCTGCTTATCTATATTGTTTAAAAATCCTAGAGTAATGTTCTAACCAATTATAAAATAAACTTGCCCATGTGCTGTAAGAGGGGAATAAATATTGTAATAGGTTAGTCAGTGGTCTACATGCCCATATTAATGTGATTGTGTAAAAAAGATTTTATTTGATAAGTCAATAAGAGGTGGGGTAGTTGAGGCAGTTTTCGAAGAAAATCGATATCGATGAAAACAAATCAAAGATGGGAGACGAAAAAAAATCAAAACAGAGAGGAGGGAGAGAGGGCATATCTAAGGTTAAGCTTCATGCACTAGCCAACGCAACTAAAAGTCCAAACTGATGAAAAGGGCTACACAATCCATATATAAACTACAACACCCCGTCTCAGGTGTGACGCGGGAAGTCAATACGTGAATAGACTCAGAGGTATGGCTAAAGAGACCTCTACATGAACATAGAGGGAGGAGCAACAAATTTTAGAGAAATTGCGAAAGCAAGGACTTAAACTGAAGACTTTAGACCTTGATACCATGTTAAGCTTCGTGCACTAGCCTACACAACCAAAATTCAAACTAATGGAAATGGCTGGGCAATCCAAAAATGAAGTAAGAGTGTACGACACAACACTACATCTTTTTTAAGTAGGAGAAATTCTTGACAAAGACAAATTCTCATGAGGGAACATCCACCTTCTCCAGCAAACTTAGCTGCATCCACACCCTCCCCGGCGATGAGAGCAACAAAGAAGCACCTCCACCACTGCCATAGAATGTTGCAGGCTACAACCATCAGCCACATGGTGGACGGCGCGAGGGGGCTCTTGTGCTTCTTAGATTGTCGTGGTTGGTTGATAATGACAACCACAAGGAAGCCATGACAACGGCTCCAAGTGGTGGTTGAAGTGTCGGCGCTTGCCTTTTGTTGGAAGGCCCTCGCTGGTGCTTCCATTCTTCATGGTTGTCATGGCAGAGAGTTGATGGTAGGGGAGGACGATAGACCCATATTGTGGATTAGCTTAAACCTACGGCCATAGATGTCTTCGGTGACGATGAAAATTGTGGGCAATATCCTTGGAAGTGCCATTGAGGTTTTCATTCCACCTTGAAGCCGGGTGGAAACCCTAGGTCCGACTCCCGAAGCAGGCAACTGCGGCATCATGGGAAAAATTGGTGCTAGCATTTCTCATTTGGCGTAGTATATTTCCATGTTCAGATGTTTAAAATATTTACAACACATAATTATTTTATACTAAAATCTTGCTAGATTGTGTACAATATTCATTTTCACAAATAATTTAACACATATAGCCTACCAAAAAAACTCTCACTTTAGCATGTCTTCACAAATACAGGCCACCACACATATGGATGTTTCAACAAATGCAACCAACCACAATAGTAATTACACTTGTATGCACTGAACATTTATAGGATGCACAACATGCTTGAGGGAAGTATAACCATAGCACATAAGCAAAGGACACCATTGAGCACATTGTCATCCATCATGGTATACTAGCTACATTGAGGCTAGTGGCGGAGCTTGACCAGGAAGATTGGGGGGGGGGGGCAAAGAGAAAAGATAGTGGAAAACATCTCTATTTTTCCAATCTGAATCTCTCTCTACAAAAATTCTTCAGTAAATTTGGAAAGGATGGGGAGGCATGGCACCTGTAGGGTTGCACATAGCTCCGCCAGTGGTTGAGGCATCGGCTAGGTCTTTCCTGTACGGCGTCGGCTGGTCTCCGTCTGCACCGGACGCCAACACCGGTGCCCTACCAGCCTCCGCCTGGCCCTGCACCCTCTCTGCCACTGGTACATACGTCACCACCATGTCTTTCCTAAACATCAGGTACACAACGGCGACGAGGTAGGCAGCCATGAGCGCAAAGACGAGCACAAAGACCGGCGCGTTGGTGTACCTTGGGAGGTGGTTATGTGCCAGCCAGTCTATGTAGGTCCATACCAGGAAGTAGGTGTTGACGATGATGAGTGCCACACTGAGGGCCCACGCGATGATCACGTCTGCACCCATGCATTGATCATCATATGCGTGTTCGCAATTCTGATCTCTAAAGTTGCAATATGTGACACCCAATTTTTTCTATGTGTAATTTTGTGTTATAAACGGTTACTTTTGTGAATGTCGATTGTGCAATTTTGTGTTTCTTGTGTTGAAATTGTTTGGAGGCTTACATAGATGGACTCCTTGAGGGGTCCTACTTTCTTCCTGCTGTTGCAAAACTTGAGGAGAGGGATGGGAGCGAACGACATCTCAAAAGAAAGAACCATCTACATCAAAGAAGAAAAAAAATCAGGAACCACGAGCTCATCAATCAGCCTGGAGATTATTATTTCTTTGGGTAGTAACTGCAGATTAACTAATCAGCCATTGCAATGACCATTTTTTTTGAACTATGGTGGAACTGGAAGAGGTCTGTAGGGGCCTGATCTAGATCGAGAGGGGAAGGAGGTAGGTGGGGATTTCTTAGAGAGGAAGGATGCCAGGAAGGAGAAGGAAAGCTTCTCTCCTTAGTCTATTCGATTACAATAATTCTCGATGCCTCTGGATCGCTACCCGACTGGACACTTAACAGCCTCACCAACCATACCGTTCCAGCTGTAACGTTTACACGACTGATGCACCACTCTGCTTCTATGCTATGGTGACCCCACTGGTCAGTGCTTGTGTCTTGATGAGGGCCCGCCTGCCAGCCGTGACATTCTCCCCTCCTTGAGAACCGCCTTGACCCCAAGGCGGTGTCGATGGAAACCTCTCCTAGAGCTTCTCTGGATCTTCCCAAGTAGCCAGGTCAACCGGTAGTTCGCTCCACTGCACCAGGGCGCGTAGCTACATCTCTCCTTGAGAACGAACCATCTTGCAATCCAACACTTGGCTGGGAGAGTGAGGTGCCTGCAAAACGGAGTCAGGTGGAGGTAATTCTGCACTGACTGGAACGGTCGCTCCCACCGCTTTCTTCAGCAAAGATACATGCACCATTGGGTGAATCTTGCTGGTATCTGGCAGGTCAAGTCGATACGCCACTGCACCCACTTTAGCTTGAATGTTGTACGGTCCGTAGTAACGGAAGGCCAGCTTCTGGAACGGCCGCCTCGCCACGGAAGTTTGAATGAAGGGTTGTAGCTTTAGCAACACCGCGATACCGACCTCAAATGACCGATCGGTACGGTGGCGGTCTGCTTGTTTCTTCATTCGATCCCGAGCTTTCTTCAGCTGTTGTTGCAGGTGGTCCAGCAGGATTTCGCACTCTTGCAACCATGCTGCCAGGTCCGACACAGTGCTGTTGTCCACTTGATCGATGTCGAACTCCCGTGGTAGTTGCCCGTAGATCACTTCGAACGGAGTGCGCCCGAGCGTGGAGTGGAAGCTGGTGTTGTACCAATATTCCGCCAACAAGAGCCACTTTGACCAGTTACCAGGGCAGGAATGCATTGAACAACGCAAGTACGTTTCCGGGCACTGGTTAACATGCTCGGTTTGCCCGTCCGTCTACGGATGGTACGAAGAACTCATCCTCAGCTCTGTTCTGCACAGGCGAAACAACTCTTGCCATACCTGACTGGTGAAGATGCGGTCCCTGTCCGATATAATCCCCAATGGCATCTCGTGGAGTCGGTAAATCTCATGCATGAAGGTCTTGGCGATGTCAAGGGGCGTGAACGGGTGTCGCAATGGCACAAAATGTGCGTACTTGGAGAATTTGTCAACCACTACCAGGATAGCGTTATAGCCACCGGATTTGGGCAAGCCTTCGATGAAGTCGAGGGATATCACTGCCCATGGCCGTTTTGGGATAGGAGTGGCTGAAGCAACACGGCCGGCGAGACTCTCTCAGTCTTGGCTTGCTGACAGGTCAGGCACTGCTTGACGAACTCTTTCACTTGCTGTTTCATTCCCTTCCAAGCAAACATGCGTTTGATGCGGTTTTATCTGGCATGAAACCCTGAGTGACCGCCCATAGCGCTGTCATGCAACGACCTGACGACATGTTGTTGAGTATCAGTGTCCGGTCCCAGCCAAACACGCCCTTTGAATCTCAGCACCCCCCTTGAAGCTGGTAATCTGGTTCGGCACTTGGGTTCAACGCTACGCGCGCTAGCAATTCTTTTGTAGCAGCATCCTCCTGGTACCCTGCCCGTACTGCTTTCAACCATACAGGTTTCCATACTGACAAGGCTGCTAGCTCTGCGTCCCGCCTGTGTTCTTTTCTGGACAAGGCGTCAGCTGCTCTGTTTGAGATCCTTGCCTTGTATTGGATCACGTACTGCAGCCCGAGCAACTTTGTAAATGCTCGCTGTTGGATGGGAGTGTTCAAGCGCTGGTTAGTCAGGTGCAGGAGACTTTTTTGGTCCGTGCGCACCATGAACTCCGCATGCTGCAAGTATGGGCACCAGTGGTCGATGGCCAGGAGCAAGGCCAAACACTCTTTCTCGTATGCGGACAGCCCCAAGTTGCGAGGATCCAATGCTCGACTGAGGTAAGCTACTAGGTGGGAATCCTGCATCAACACTGCACTGATCCTTGTTGCGCTGGTGTCAGTTTCCACCACGAATGTCTTTGAGAAATCTGGCAGTGCCAGCACCGGAGCCTCAATCAGAGCTTTCTTGATAGCACAGAAGGCAGCATCGGTTGTGGGTGTCCAGACAAACACCACACCTTTGCGCAGTAGATCTGTTAGGGGCTTACTAAGTATGCCAAATTTTCTGACAAACTTACGGTAATATCTGCCAACCCGAGAAACCCACGTAGTTTCTTCACTGTATTAGGTACTGGCCAATCCCTCATGGTGCTCACCTTAATGTCATCCGTTGACACCCCCTGCTTACTTATCACGTGTCCCAAGTAGCTAATTTTTCTCTGAGTAAAAGCGCACTTTGATCGTTTGGCGTAGAACCCATTCTGCTGCAACAGTTGCAGCACCTGCGTCAACAGACTCACATGTTTCTCCAAGGTTCTAGAATGGACTAGAATGTCGTCCATGAACACGAGGACTCCTTCTCACAGCAAGGGTGACAGCACTATGTTCATGGTACCCTGGAAAGTTGGAGGTCCGCCCGTCACGCCGTATGGCAGCACCCGAAACTGGAAGTGGCCATGGTGGGTCTTGAAAGCCGTTTTGTGCTCGTCCTCCGACAACAATCTGATCTGGTGGTAGCCTGCTCGGAGGTCCAGCTTCGAGAACCATGTGGAACCTGCCAACTCAACCAAGAGCTCGTCGATCACTAGCATTGGATAGCGCAACTTGATGGTTATTGCATTAAGATGCCGGAAGTCCACGCAAAATCTCCAAGTGTGATCCTTCTTTTTCACCAAGAGTACCAGAGAAGAGAACGGGCTAACACTAGGTGTGATAAGCCCCAGCCGCAACATCTCTTTCACTTGTGCTTCAATCTCATTTTTCTGCTCCGGGGTGTAGCGATATGGCCTAAGATTCACTGGTTTCGTGCCTGCCACCAGAGGAATGGCGTGATCCCATGGTTTCCGTTAGGGCAGTCCTGACGGTTCATCAAACACCACTTGAAACTGGTCCAAGACGCGTTGGATAGCAGCTGGGAGAGGTTCCTGTTGTTCTGCTTGGTCTGACAGACAGAGCATCACCACACCCGCAATTGCGTTCGCTTGTTCCATTTGCTCTAATTGCTCAACTGAGATCTGTGTTGGTTGCTTAACTTCTTGATGTAACCCTTGCATCTGTACCAGTTTCCCTTGATGGTGGAATTGCAATGTTTTCTCAGTCCAATCAATCAGCATTGGTCCACAACTTTCCAACCAGTCCATGCCAATGACCATGTCATAGCAGCCCAAAGGAAGCACCCGCAGATCAATAGTAAACTTGTGCCGCTGCGCCTGCCACTGACATTCTGGAATATATCCGGAGCAAGTGAGTTTGCCACCATATGCCACTCTGACCGTCACCGGCTTCAACTGGCAAATGTGATTGGCAAATTGCTCTGCTGTTGACTCGCTGATGAGGCTATGGGAGCTGCCAGAATCGACCAGTATCAGAACTTCTTGCTTGTCAATGTGCCCCAACAAACGGACCGTGCGAGGCGTTGTTTGCCCTATGGTGGCCAACTTAGAAATGGACATGAGCTATTCTTCGTCCGCTACATGCTCCTGACAATCATCCCCCTCAGCCTGAAGCAAATCCAGTAGCTCTTCCACGACATGCAGTTGTACCGTGGCAGCACACTGGTGGCCTTGGCCCGAGCGTTCCCCGCATTTAAAACAGAGCCCTCTTGCTCTACGGTAGTTGCGAAGCACCGCCACGCAATCGTCGCCCCGGCCTTGATCGGGTCGCCGATCTGCTGCGTGTGCCCCGTCGATGTCGCGCCTATCCTCTATGACGGCTGGTGGAGGAGGCGACACTCCACGCGGTAGAGGCGCTGCCAGTGCTAGCAGGGGTCGCCGCTGAACACGCCCAGGTTCTGGACGCCGGAATTCCCTTCGAGGCATCGCGTCCAATATCTCCTCCTGTAACAGAGACAAGGAAAAGGCAGTATCCAATTCTTGAGGTCGATGTAATGCAACACCCGCTCTAATTTCCGCACGCAGCCCATCTACGAATTTGGTGGTGAAATACACAGGATCAAACCCCGAGTTGTGAGCTAATATCTGATGCATCAATTCCTCAAAGCGTGTCATGTATTCTGACACTGTCCCTGTCTGACCAAGTGCTGCAAATTGACAGAGCTGCGCCTGGTACTGGTCGCGTTCGAATTTGCCGCACAAAGCAGTGCAAAGCTCTTCCCAAGTGAATGCTTTCGTGCCTAGCTCATGCAATTGTAGCCAACGCGCTGCGTTGCCTGTAAAGTGCAGTGTAGAGACCCGAACCCACATCTCTTTGGGGATGTCGTACACATCGAAGTATTTCTCACACTTGGATTTCCAGAATTGTGGATTTTCCCCATCGAATTGTGGAAAATCCAACTTCGGAAGAGCCCAATGAGACTGGTGCGAGTGGTGGTACTCGTCCTCTGGAACACAACTCAACTCTAGGCTGTGGGAATTGGAATTGACAATAGGAGGATAGAATGCACCCTTGGCCGGAGGCGGTGCCAGGGTGGTGACCACCCGTGTACCATGGCCCTGGAGTTGTTGATGAAGCCGTGGCCACTTGGCCCGTGGTGCCCCAGATCGGCCACTGGGGGCTCCTCCCCAGTACGCGCCGCTTGCCGAAGAACCACATCTTCTCGTGCGGAATCCGCTTCCGCGCTCGAGGATCTGCTAGCGCAGGGTGGAGGGCGATGCGCCCCACCTGGGTGCGGAGCTCGTCGAGCTGGTTCTGCAGGTTCGTCACCGCCGGGCGTCATAGCTCGAGGGAGGTCTGGATCGCTTCAAGTCGAGCGTCGTTAGCCGCCCGGCCTTCCTTGACCGACTGGATGAGCGCTGCGAGCTGCTCTTCCATGGCCGCTGTCTTCAAGGCCTGCTTGTTGGTGTAGCGTGGTCGGGGGTATGCCGTCTCCAAGTCACCGGATCACTGGACCTCTGATACCAACTGTTAGGGGCCTGATCTAGATCGAGAGAGGAAGGAGGTAGGTGGGGATTTCTTAGAGAGGAAGGATGCCGGGAAGGAGAAGGACAGCTTCTCTCCTTAGTCTATTCGATTACAATAATTCTCGATGCCTCTGGATCGCTACCAGACTGGCTACTTAACAGCCTCACCAACCACACCGGTCCATCTGTAACGTTTACACGACTGATGCACCACTCTGCTTCTCTGCTACGGTGACCCCACTGGTCAGTGCTTGTGTCTTGATGAGGGCCCTCCTGCCAGCCATGACAAGGTCATGGAGGAGTACCGAGGAAAGGATGATTAGCTTGCCAGCGCCTGACGGACCGCTCACAATGGAGACTATAAGGCTTGGAGCAATGGCGATGACCCTGGTGATGAGGTTCCTAACCCAGTTCTTCATCTTGATGTCCAGAAACCCCTGTAACATAGCCCATAATTGGAAGGGAAGATGTCTATACTCACTGGCATAGATAATGCTTAAGAATGCCTCTGAATAGTTTGCATAAATAAACTGGATAACACCTGGAGTAGGAATGATTACCTGCATGATGACCTGCCCAGCGAATGTGCAACTAATTTCGGTGCTTTGCCCAGAAGCTAGCAGCGCAACCGCATACACAACAGAGCTTGATCTCCCCAAAACATTCTGAAAGGAACAAAGATGATAATTAAACAAGGATTTAATGCAGAACTCTAACATCAGATGTCTGACGGTTATTCCTTTCGCATTACACAACATAAGGCACTTCAAACGCTTTTGAAACTGGAACGATCATTCCATCAGCTCAAGCATGGCATACTCTGAGCAGCAGAGGTGCAGATTGGAGAGTAAGATCGCCACAAGCGCCGGCATCGGCCGGAGAGAGATTATTAGCGCTACAAATGGATCCAGCAACGATAACCACCGCGACGTTGATGAGGAACGCCACGACGAAAGCAAGGCTGCACTCTATAAGGAAGTATCTGCAGGCCGCCTGTCCAAAACATATAACAGTGACGTCAGCGAGCTATTTGCCACTCAGCAACGAACTGCATCTAGTCCTTAGAGCGCTCTTTCCTATCCTATGTGCAACCTACTCTGATGCTTTTGTCTGACCGTGGGGTCTTCCGTGAGAGGACCAGGGCAGAGTGCAAGAACAAGTTGTACCTGCATGAATGTCACAGAAAGGCTCGCTATGAACTTTGCATCCATATGGATCGACGCACAATAACCATAGTGAACAACAGGGATGGTGTGAACAGTGAACAAACCCTGATGACTAAATAAGTTGCTTACGGTGTGATGATAGCGCCAAAGAGCGCGATCGCATTGGCAGTAGCACCTTTCCCTCGCAGAGAGGGGACAAACATGCCCTTGGTCACATCTCTAGCAGATGGACTAAGGTAGCTCAATTCTCCGAAGAAGCAGCCTGCCATGGTGAACATGAACGCTGCTATGATGAACTCCAGTTTCCGGGCCTGGTGATACACATGAAGATACATGGTAAGGTTAAATCATCAGTAGCCTATATCTGCCTAAACAATCATGTAACATATACATAGCTGAAAAATTCTAAGGAGGGGTTTGTGTTTGCGTACACCAAATCTCTCACCCCAAGAAGCAAGAGGGTGCTGAACACCGTGAGGATAACTCCAGCCCACACAGGAATTTTGAACAATATGTTGAATGCAAAGGCGGTACCCAACACTGCAGTAGATACAGAATATGTTAGTCAAACGTAAAAGTCAGCAAAGAAAAGAAATATAAAATGGAAGTAACGAATAAGGTGTACTGATCAACCTTCAGGGATATCATCAGAAATTACCGAAAAAGTCATCAGAAATTACTGCAAGCTCTGCAATGATCCATAAGCAAATATTGACGAAGTGGGGATACTCTTCCCTGCAGAGTTCAGCAAGATGCCTCCCTGTACAGGATTGAGCGATAAGTGCAGATTTGATATGCAGAAACCATGACAGATAGTTGAGCGAAAGGTACTGGTTTTCACTCCAAGGTTGGCGGATACTGTTTGTATAAAGAGCGCAAAGATCATCCCAACTAAGATGACCCACAGAAGCTGATCATGGTAAATTTTAAAATAAAATCAGATTGGTAAAGAAAGAATGCTGAATACGTAGAACAAAAGGAGAGAAACAGAAATGGCCGGTAGAGTGCATTCTTCTTTCATTTTCTTACAGACCTTTTCACTCTATATTGGTATAAATAATTATTTCTCTTGATCACTTCTCTAGGTTTCTTGTATCAGTAATATTATACTCCCTCCGATCCATATTACTTGTCTTAGATTTGTCTAGATATGGATGTACATCCGTATCCCGACAAAAAGACAAGTAATATAGACCGGACGGAGTAGCATAAAACCGGCCCTATAAATGTACTTCTACAAAATAAGATATCATGTCGTTCTATGTTGATCAATTGATGGTCTGGGGAAAAGTGTTTGAAATGTTGTGATCTACATATGCAATAAGCAATTTAGCATTGAAAACAGGGTTTATAATCGAGTTTGTTCACCAAGGATTTGAAAAACTGGACCCTGGCTCAGGTTACAATCACTAAGCGAACTGCCATAAGTGGTACTCTCATCCAAATTTGTACGAATTGTCTTTTAGAAAAGGCGCATGATGCAAAATTTAAGAGCATTCTTATCACTTCCTTAAAACTTAACTAAAGCTGCAAAGCTAATCTGCTGCAAAATATATGTTTCCTTTCTGGATACCCCCCAAAAAAACTCCTTTAGTGCAGTAGTGCCCATCAGAGGCAAGAAGGCAGCAACTAAACTACCTCATACTTGAAGTCAGCTCCAGCTTGCATGTCAGTTTCCACTGTCAAATCATACATCAGAAACAAGCTTTACCACCTTGAAAGTTGGTCTCCTTTTTGTTAAAGAGTGTATCTAAACGGTATGCAGCTCTGAGCAAAAATAAAGGAGCTTACAGTTGCTAGGATCCAAGAAGCCAATGGCCACAAGAGCTCCAGGCCCAACATGAGCCAAGAACTTCCTCCATCTTGGCTGCTACCATGCAGCAAAAAAGTTCACACTGAACAGAAACAAGTACACAACTTAATTCAACCTTAGAAATGCACAAAAATGTAGTAGTATACCTGCACCTGGAATTCCTCATCTTTTTCGTCACCGGTTGTGCTGTCCTTGTGCTCGCCACCACTCTGCACTGCACCTCCATGGTGAGCTTCGCGTCCAATCTCATCCCTCTCACCAGCCCCTTCCATTCTCTATTGCTAATGCACGTATCTCTGGAAGGACTGTGCCTCTTGCTCTTTCCAACACAGCAACTTCTGTATTTTATAGGCCAGCGACCAGTTGAAGACTGTACCATATAAAACGCAAACTTCAAATACAGTACTATAGCAGAGGGAATAGCTGTCATGGTGGCTCCTGTCGATTCCGCAGTAGTCGCTAGTTTTATGCCTTTCAAAGATGCTACTCTTATACTTCGCCAAATGGCAAGTGTGGCATAAATTTTAGTTTAAACTGTTGAAAGGTGGAAATTTTACTCACGCTTACATTATCCCACCACAGTAGGCGTCGATAAATCGTTGCAGACCTTTTCCCTTTTCATTTTGGGGGTAGACAAACCAGTCACCAAAACTTTGGCAGCTTCGGCAAAACTGTGTCAATGACAGGTGAGCCACCAAAGTAAGGCCCTGTTTGGTTCATAAGTCTTAGGACTTTTTTTAGTCCCAACTTATAAGTCTCAAGTCCCTAAAAAGTCCCTACCTGTTTGGTTTCTGAGACTTATAAGTCTCTATAAGACCATATTATAACTATAAGTCCCTATAAGTCCCTCCTTGAGAGTCTTATTTCATAAGTCCTAAATGCCCACTTTAAGTCCCTATAAGTCCCTTCTATTTGGTTTAGATGGGATTTATATGAATTTTTTTAAATCCCTAAACCAATAAATCCCTGGAAACAAACACCTTCTAAGTATGGCATAACATAGTTGCCTACTTTAAAAGGAAGTACACAAATCCATAAGGAATTGGCTCAAACACCTAGAAGCAGATTAAGCACGATCACGAATCTGGTCCCCCGCAAAACCTGCAGATCTACCAAGTGAAGCTTTTAAACGCAAGATTTCCCTTTTCCCCATAAATGGTTCCTCCTATCATATTCATACGGGTCTCGGGTCCTAGAAGAATCAAGGCTCCTATATGAAGTTTGATATTTAGCTTTGCAGCTACAAACGAGGAACTGTAAAAACATCAAGGTCTCTTGTGGTTGAGCAAAATACATTAGCAAGAACATCAGGTGACGTGGCTTTGATTGGCCGTTCCTCGCCGAACATTTTGGAGCCTTCCCGGCAGCCATTTATCGGTGAAGGCTGGAGGCCCGGACCTGGTGCAGTCCACAACTCTGTTTACATATTCTATTGTAGCCATGCGTACTGCAAGATTGTACTTTAAAAAGCCTTAAACTCTCTCTTTGTTGGAGTGCACGCTCTGACTATCCGTCCAAATTGTAAGTGGGAACCTAGGACAGAGTGTAGTGTGAATAACCACTTCACGGAGTGAGTATTGAGTAGGAGTCAAGTAACCATCCACGATTTTCTACTGGTATGTCATAATTAACAGACTAATCGAGGCGCGCCGAATGGCTAGCTTGCTAAGGTTAGTCGTAATGATAGTATCATAGCTAGTATCATGCATGTCAACTAGTCAATTTTGATGAGGTGTCATAGCATTAAATGAAGAAAGAGATGGTGAAGTATCATATGATAATGTATCATAATAAATGTTATGCTACTTTGTGTCATGCATGGCAATAAATAAAATACTAGATAATACTAATATATAATACTATGCATTAGGGAGATAGTATCATATGCATGATACTACTATATAATACTCCCCGTTACAACCCGCCTAAGAGTAGATGTGCGTGTGCGTCTATTGGGCGGAGATGGAACGGCGTCATGTGATCGTTGAAGCTAACAGTTGAACATGGTGAAGGACAATAAGTGTTAGAACAAAATAACAAATTGTTCTTTTGAACGAACTAGTAGAAGAATAGCTTATGTGGATGCTAATGCTCACCGGTGAGCCGCCTGCCGCGTGCTTGCGCCCCTGCACCGGCTAGGCATCCTGGAGTCGCTCCTCCTCGCTCGCTCAACGTCTCGCTCGGCGCCGTTGTTTGCTTGTTCCTGCGTGGCGGCGCTGCCGTGGCCCAGGCGTGCAAGGCTCCGGCATTTCGTCGAACGGCTGGCGGGCAGCCCGGCGACCGAAGCGCCGGATCAGCCATCGCGTTCAGACGGCGGACACGCGGCGGCTCCACCGTGCTCCGAGGCTCCCACTCCTCCTATTCGGACATCGGCCGCAGTCACGGAGCGTCGCCGTCGTCGATTGCTGTGGGACTGGTCTCTCTGACCGATGAACGAGCTCTGATTTTATTCTTATCGGGAATGATGGATGACAGACATATCATCATCAGCAATCAGGTCATACAATAGCTCTTCCTTATGCGATGCACATGGCAAAATAATTTGTCATGAACTAGAACTAATCACCAAGCGGGAAAAGAAAATGCGACAAGCCGCGCGAAGGCACAGACAAGTAAAAATGTCTCGGATATCACAAGTCATGTTGATATCCGCCAAGCATGTTATCATGAACTCTGCAGAGAGATAAAATGCTGTGAAATTATGTGTAGTCAAAACACAGTGAGCGGTAAACCAGTGTTTTAGAATGTTTCAATAAGATTTGATTTGATTCGGGAATGAATAGAGGAAGGCAAGGAAAGCTTGATTTAGTTGAGGTTTTGCTAATATTTTATTTAATTTGATTGAATTAATGCAGAGCATGGTTTCCAAGGAAAGTAACTTGTTTTAGATCATTCCAAACCAAGAAGAGGGGTCAAGAGGGGAGGGAGCGAAAACAAAATTGATGATGTATAGCACCAACTCCCTTTTAATAATAGAGATTGTCTCTGAGTGAGCTGTTTAATTTTGTAGGTCAGTCATATCCCTCATAACATTTGGTTTTGCACTTTATTTCTTATGCAAAATTGTCAACATATGTGTGACATACAATTGGGCGATCACTTTTTCTTGCAAATAATCGGATGATCACTTAACTGAGCTATCCATATAGTTACACTCGTTTTGTGTACAATCGGCTACCTTCGATCAACGTTCCTACGGGATGAACAGTCTTCTTGAGTGGGGCAAAAAGTTGATCAGGTCAATTCTTGCATATATTTAAAACTTAAATTGATCAGGACTCCACTCAGATTTGGCTAAAAGCAATCAAATCAGAGGCGCTCTCAAGATGATGAGTGATTCAAGCCTACTAGATTTACCATATTGTCTCCATGATGTGCATTTTAGAAATGTCTCTGGTACTCCTCTTGAACATTGTCCGAGATATCACATACAACATAGAAATTATCGTTGCCCTAGTACCTCAAGATAAATGAAAGCGTGGCATGCAGGATGGCCGAAGCAGTGAAGCACCGAGGACAATGGAGGGAAAACAATTGAAACAACTAAATAGGTCGGAGAGGCACGGTGGCTGTTTGAACAAACTCGCGCATGTTATCACCCTGGTTTTCCATTGATAATTCCTGGTGCCTTCTATCCCTATGCCTATCGAAACCAAATTCTTATTGTGCAGAAACACAACATATAATGCATGAAATGGGACTGGATAATAACAAGACAGAGAGGTAGAAACAAGGAATAATAGCTATTCCTGTTTGGCTTAGGGAAACCTCTATAAAAGGCTTGTGTGGTTACCAGCGACTTGAATTCTTTTTGTTCGTTGGTAGGCCAACAACCAATAATCCCTTAGTTATGACCTTGGTCCTCTCGTAGGTCGGTGCTTGCAAAAGCTTTTCCACTCATATGTTAGCGGCTGTGATAACTTTTACGGATCCTTCAACAAATGATGGATTTAAACATCTACACCGATGTGATGCACTGATCCAACACAAAGTTTATTGTTACAAAGATCACGAAGAATGAAAGAAAATGTATTTTTTATGTCAGTACTGGATTTCATTCACATTTAGATGATTCACATCCTTTGATTTATAGTTATTATAGTTAAAAACGCCCCCCACTGGACATGAACTAAATCACAAATCTCCAATTGAAGATTTTGTTCATAGAGAACGAGAGCACACAATATTGAAGTTCCATACTAAACAAGAAGCATAACAACAAAATGAACATCAACTTTCACATCTCTGCTGATGGGCGCTTAGCCCAGTGGTTAGATCGCAATGGAGCCTCCTAACCGGCCTGGGTTTGAACCTGAGTTCTCACACATTATACCTTAATTTTTTAATGAATAAATATTCACACGGCTCCTCCCCTGCTGGTCTAGTTTTTCTTTTACTATATCAAGTTAATCAAGTTAAATAATTGGACATTATATCATAAACATTAATTTTAGTAACTAGCTGGTATATGGTCAATGGTGTTCATCGGAGTTAAATGCACAGAATCACCACATTCGTGTCACGATTAGCCAAAAACCACCACTTTACGTTTTGTGGTATTTTGCACCACACCGAGAAACTTTGTTCCATAGTAAGTTTGCAGACCTTGGAAGGATCCCCCATGTAGTAGTACCATGTCTTGGTGCAAGGGACGCGGTGCAGCCGAGCAATCTCCCTTGTAGGCAGCAGGAAATATATTGCACTACTCACACACAGCATGGCTCACCTTATCTGCAACAATAAACATGACATAACATATTAGGGGAAGAGTTATTAGTGGAAGAAGTGTTGCTTAACTGGAGGTATCTTCAGAAACTTTATAACAATTATAGATGATCATTTCCTTGTTAACAGAAAAAAAGTTACAGAAATCACAATGAACTGATTAAGGGCTTGCATGGTGCTTGAATATGTATTGACGAACATGCACAAGTTATGCCAATTGCAAAGTCTAATTCAGTGTCTCGTGGTACCAAAAAGGGAGTGTACTAAGGCACAAGGACGACAATCGTTTACTGTAGAGTAGTGTTGTACTGCAAGCATGGCTAGCCAGCTAGCTAATTAACACACTGGCCAGCTGGCTGCATACATGATATGTTAGTTAGCGTTAGACTAGATAAAAAATGTGTAGTTTTAACAAACTAATCATCGGGTTGAATGGAATTGATAACGTCTCTCGTGATTATGATCCACGGTGACAACTCCGATCGGGAGCGGGTTGAATCCATCTTGAATTGTCAGCTGGGCAATTTTCCTTGCAAGTACCTTGAACTCCAATTGGCTATTAGGCAGCTCACGAGGGCCGAGTGGCAGCCCATGATTGATCATGCTAAAAAATGTGCCCCGGCTTGGCAAAGAGGGCTGCTGCACCGCCCAGGACGCCTTGTGTTGGTCAAGTCCGTGATCGCGGCCAAGCCCATCCACCACTTCATGGTCTCGGAGGCCCCTAATTGGGTGTTCGAAGAGATTGAGAAATGGATGCGCTCCTTTTTCTGGGCGGGCAAAGATAAAGTGAACGGTGGTCAATGCTTGGTCCGCGGTGTGTAAGCCCACCTGGCTTGGTGGTCTGGGATTGCGCAACCTCCAGATGCAAGGATTGGCATTGAGAGTGAGGTGGGAATGGTTGAGACGGACAGATCCCGATAGACCTTGGCAAGGCCTACCCATGATTGTGGACAAGGAGGCTCGTGAAGTCTTTGATAGCCTAGTGCACATTGAGGTGGGGAGAGATAGCAAAGTCTTGTTCTGGAGAGATCGATGGATCCACGGCTTTGCGGCTAAAGACATTGCACCAAGCATCCATGCTTTGGTGGATACTAGAACGTTCAATCGCCGCACGGTGGAGGAGGGATTGGAGAACGCAAGATGGTTGCTTGACATCGTTGGCGATGTAAACTTCGGTGCCCACATGCAACTCCTGCACCTTAATCTGGCGATTAGCACGGTCATTCGCCATCCATCCGAAGATGACTCCTTATCCTGGCCGGCGGACCCGTCGGGCAAGTACACTGCAAAATCCACCTACTTCAGGCTCTGCATGGGTGGCGAGAGGGCTCCGTTTGGCGCTTGTATTTGGAAGAGCTGGGCTTTGCTCAAATGCAAAATTTTCGTGTGGTTGGCAGTTCAACATCGGATCTGGACGTCTGATAGAAGGGCTAGGCATGGCCTTCAGGACTCTCCTTCCGCCTGCTATACGTGCCTTCAAGAGGAGGATAACGCGGAACATATCCTTGTCAAATGCGTCTACGCTAGAGAGGTTTGGCACTACATTTTCGAAGCTCTGAAGGTGCAAGGCACCATCCCGGAGCCGAGCGATTGTCTGTTGGACTAGTGGTTGGTTAGGAGAGCTCTTTTTTCGAAGGGCGCCAAGCGTGGCTTCGACACGGTCATCATTGCCACAACCTGGGCTCTCTGGAAGCAACGCAACGCTCGTGTGTTCCACCGGACCCAGCAGCAGAAGACGGCGTCGGACCTTGCCCTTGCCATCCTAGGGGAGATCAAAGAGTGGAGGTTGGCGGGCTTGGGAGGTAGAGGTTTTGCTATGTTTTGTGAGAGTGTAGGAATAGGGTAATTTTTAGGATGTGGTAGGGTGTGCGTCCTCGATGGAAGTCCGCTTCCATCATAAATCCTTTGTATTTGACTCATTCTTCTCTTCTATAAAAGTAAGGTACACCATTGATGTACTCTCGAAAAAAACGCGGCCCCAGATGCCGGGCCGATCATTTCGTAATCCCCATAGCACCAGCCAGAATGGAAGGTGTACCAGCCAGGTAAAATCCGGAGATCATTGCCTAATCCCGTCGACTTGCTTGTTTGACTTGTTGCTTCACACCAGTCTTCGTGTTTTTCTTTTACTTTGATGGGAGTACTTGCAAACGCAATCCTGCTTTGGGTGTTGTTGTCTCGCGTGCACAGGCGGAGCCAGGATTTAGGCATAGAGAGGGTCAAACGGTGATGAAGCCAATAAATATTTTGTGCGTCACATACTATCCAATAATTTTATTTAAGTATGACTAGCAAACATGTCTATGCGTTGCAACGGGAGATGCAAACTTTTGCACACTTCAAGGAAGTCGTCTGTGTTGCCACGTCTCCTCTTTGTCACCATCGTCGATGATGGTCACTTCTCCACCTATTTACAACAAATGTGATTTGTCCCACAACGGTGAGCTTTGTCATCACACTGTACCATGTTGTTTTCAACAACCCAACGATGATGGTCACTTCTTCACCGACTTGTAATTCCTCGTCTTAGCAACCGTCAGATACATCTTCACATGGTTCAATACCAATCATGTCTTAACATATTTGGAGGTGCATTTTCTTATTAAGCACACAATAATATAGTAATTCTTAATGAAAATAATGTTAAGGCGTGAGGCTATCAACTTTTTTTTGCGGGGAGGCTATCAACTTCTTGACCGAACATAAATTGCATACATAGCACAAATCCCCGTGCGTTGCAACGGGAGCAAAAGCGACCACGATGTCCACCTGATCACAATCCGTCCGAACGTGGTTAATCGCAAGGTAATGAGCCGAGCCACTGCACAAACATGTCTGCAACGGTCGGTCAGGTTGAGGAACTTGGTCATGTGACGTTAGTTTAAGACATACGACATGAATAAGGGGTAGCTGGTTCGACGAACTGTGTCGTGGACTCGCAGGATATCAAGCTTGAAGCCCAGCAACTTGAGCCTCTCAAGAAACCCATGCGCCTGAAATCAGAAAGCCGGGGCAAAATCACACAAGTTTGTTGTTCTAGCAAACCATGTTCTAGCACATCTGGTAACTAACAACAACTATGAAGAATGCGACATTGACAAACAAAAGATGATTGCTTTGTTTGTAACATCATAGATTGCTTTCTCATGGTTTTGTAAATCCGATTGCACATATGCCGATAGGATGACATTGGAACATCCAATAAATCTAAACCAACTAAGAAAAAGTACAGCAAAAGCATGCCTTTCAAGTGACAAATAGCCTGCAAATATCATGTTTAGGGGTGAAACTAAAGAACCTCAGAGGCTGTAAATTCAGATACTTTACCTTCTGTACAATTGACCGAGGACCAAGTAGCAATGATACCCACTTAGAACGGAGCAAAGAGCAATTAATATTATATACAAATAATCATGTACCAATACTTCTATAGAATCTGCCACTGTACACAGTCTTCGTCACTAATAAAGTTTTTTATACCTATGCTTCGAACACCTGCATGCTTTCCTTCCTCTCTTCTGTAACCCCATGGTCTAGTACTGTACAATCAATCATGTTCCTTTGCAGTTTTTTGATTCAGTGTTTTCTATACCCGCAAATCGAACGCAGCCTAAAATCCCAATCATCTCTCCGTCAAGCCTCACGCAGCACAACACCCACAGAGCAGCTAGCTATCCATCCAGTGATCGATCATCCATCCTCACGCACGCACACAGGAGGCAGGCGGAGAGGAACAGAGACAGAGCGACGGAGGAGGAGATGGTGAAGATTCCGAGCCCGAGGAGGCTGTTCAGGAGCCGGTCCAAGAGCACGGTGGGCAGCATCGGCGGGGTGGACATGCGCACGCCTGGCCGCTCCTCCCCTTCCGCCGCCGACACAGTTACTCGGTGCCGGCGCGCGTCCTTGATCTGCAGGATCCGGTCCCGACCGGACCCGCCTGGCGTCGACCTCCGCCGCTTCCCCGACTCCCGGAGCCCTGCTGCCGTCATTCTCCTCCCGATCGGAACGGGCACCGAACTCTGCCGCTTCCCCGACGTTTCCCCACTCCCATAGCCCTGCCGTCGTCCTCCTCCTCCTCCCGATCGGATCGGGCCAGCCGCTGCTCGACCTGCAGCCCAAAATAATTTATCGAACCGTTTTTTCTTAACTCTTCGAAGACTGCGGGTTGAATATCTCAAACAGTAGGGATTTTTTTTTATAAAAACGCCACGACGGTGAACCCGGAGACTCAATCCGTGCTTTATTATTAGGGAGAGATATACATTTAACTTTGGCTAGGCACACAATTTTTGTTTGCAGCTGGACTGTGTGCAGGTATAGGTAATATTGGTCAATAATTCCAAATACGCGCCATGAAGATGAAGTTTGATATTCCGAAATATGACATGAAATGCCATGCTACAAAACATTTTCATATGAAAATTTAAGATATAATGAACAAAAATAATCAGTTATTATCAAATGGTTGGCTTTTAGTTTGCATTTATATAGGTTTGAATGGCAAATCATTACTTCTTGTACGAGTAGAATGCCCGTGCGTTGCTACGGGCTTTTTAGTGTTTTTTTTGTCTGGTTGCATATCTATACTTTAAAACTTGGTGAATTTTTGTCCTCTCCCGACGACATTGTCTTGGGACCCTTGTCGATGGATTTTGGACGTCGACATAGTCCATCTCCATCACTATAGGAAACTGGAGATTTGTTGTCAGTACTGCTCTTTGCCGTCCCAGGGCAGACATTGGCTTTGCCGGCAAACCCTGCCGTCTGTATAACTGCCTTTGCCATCTGTACTTGCCACACGACAAACTGCCTGATTCCTATAGTGCATCTCTCATAATCTGCAAAAATAAACATATATAGAAATACACCTTTTGTATTATCATGTGCAACATCTTTACAAAGAAGAATTATTTGTATGCATCTCTTCTAATTCTGTAAAATCAAGTTTTCAGTCCGGACTATCATACTTACGTCAATGACTTTGTCAATCAACCTTTTCAAAGCATCATCCGAAGTTATCGGTTTTTATCTAATATAAAAAGTTGAACATATAAACATATATTAGAATAAGAAAAAAATAAACAAGGTCGTATGCGATATATATTAATTGGCCAGCTGCTATATGCAAGCAAGTGACCATTTTTAGTCAGAGTGAGTGGCATCATGCTTTTTAGTAGTGGGTCACATCTCAATTTTAGTAACATGCACGCTCACCTATAAATCATTTTTGGTAATTATTCTCTAAAAATGACTTGTTAGGGTTTGTGATATTTTCCACTATATAAAAAATATGTGAGCAAACAAACACTTTTCGCTAAAGAAGCAAACAACCACCCCTTTTATTATTATCTTAGAAAAATTAATTCACCCTCTCATTCTCTCATCACACGATATATCCTCACACTCACATCTTACCCCATGCTCTGCCCACGACATGTCATTTAGCCTGTACTCTCTCCGTAAATTAATATAAGAGTGTTTAGATTACTATTTTAGTGATCCAAACGCTCTTATATTAGTTTACAGAGGGAGTACCTTGCTCTAACCGTCTTGTCCCCTCCTCTCCATGGTGTCTGTCACCCCCCCTATCCCCTCCACGGCATCTCATGGCAATTCTCGGTGACAAGGAATGCACACAATCATATATAGCTGAGGAAAATTTATTGTTTGATTAGCAAAAAATGATCAACGTTGCCATATACCCTAGCGCAGCAACCCATCACAAATCACACAGCATAAAATAACTAAAATCTGATGTAGAAATTCAACATGATACAAGATGAGAATTGAGAGAGATTAGTAGATGATGTATGTGATAACCTTGGCTAGTTCGATGGCTGTAGCCTGAAGAATTGGTGAGTGAAGTAGCCTGTGTCGCCGTATGAAGTACTCCCTCCGTTCCAAATTACTCATCGTGGTTTTAGTTCAAAGGGAGTAGATCTTAAGAAGGAAGACCCGAGGCAAGGATGCGGCAAAGGCCGTTCTGCCGCTAATGGGGGGATCCGGCTTGCCTGCTCCCTCCCCATGCTCCCATCTGTGCTGCCACTTCATCCTACGACTGTCTTTTTTCCTTTTTCCTTCCTATCTAATCATCCACCCTGATTTTAATGGGGTGGGCTGGGTCTTATTTTGTTTCAATCAAATCAAGCCACGTACGTGGGAGCATGGATTGGTGCACGCGCGGGGAGCAGGCATGTCTTGTCCGGGGGGCAAGTACGTTGTATGTTGCAAATCATATCGCTAATGATAGCTGCCTACAGTGCTCGCTCAGTCGTTAGGGGGGTCAGGCCCCTGCTCGCCCCCCCCCCTCCCTGGCTCCGCCACTGCTCGCGTGAGCTCCCGCAGTTCGTTCCACTCCCGTGGGCACGCGGTGACGAAGCACCGGATCGACCATCGCCGACACTTTCGAGAATGAGCCACCAAGGAACAGTTCCAGCTCTTGGATCCTTCCTGCTCCACTAAATCTAAACTCATCCTGCTCCTCTAACCTGAACTTCAGTCGTGCCTTGCAAGTAAGGGAGAAAATCGTTGAGGCAGCGGAGTAATTGGTTATCCTGGTGCCTTCTATGCCTATATCAAATTAAAATTCTTGTTCGGAGAGACACAACACATCATGCACCAAATGGCATTGGATAATTCCAAAACAGTGAAGTAAAATGAGAAATAAGGTGCTATTTATCTTTGACTCAGTGAAGTCTTGTTTTTTATAATAGGCTTGGGTGGTAGGCGTCGACTTGAATTGGTTTGTCCTCTGTTAGTTCAATTGCTAAGAATCTCTTAGTTATGAGCTTATTCAGTCCATTGGTAGGCCTATAATTGTGAGAGCTTTATTGATCCTCTGTATAAACAGTAAATTCTGATCTCTGTATCAAAATAATGTGTCAAACCCGTGCACAGTTTGTTGTAACGGAGTTGAACAATGGAGTTTATTATCAGAGTAGGAGTAAAGTAACCATCCATGAACTTCTACTGGTTAAGTGCTAATTATCGGGTTAAACAAGATGAGAAAAGCACAAAAATATCGGTCATCATGTACTAATATCAAGCTTATACTTTGATGATCCCCGCTTCCGTACAACCCCCCCCCCCCCACCGCCCCTTAAAGGGCAATATGAAGCTTTCACAAATTATAACCACTTTTGTATGTATGGCGGGTCGCCCACCGGAACATATATGCCGTACATTCGGGGAGTAGTGTCAAATAGACGTCGCCATGCACAGGAGGCCGCCTGACTGGGCTAGCAAATTGTCGCGCGCGGAAACAGGGAAAATTCACCAAAAAAAGGTATTACAGTGCGAGGGGTAGAACCCTGTAACTCCTGCTACTAACCGCTCATCGCTAGCCACACGAGCTGATAAGTTTCAGTGTCTAACTAGGAAACCCAGACTATTAGAACCATCCTCAGCGAACCGGTCTTTTTCCCACTATTGCTTTTTTTTGCTTATTTTCCTTTTTTTAAAATTTTTAATTTTTACTTTTTCTTTTCTTTTTTCTTATTAAAACAAACTCATGCTTTCAAAAATTTGTGCAAAATTTCACAATATGTTCACATTTTCAAATTTTCTTCATAAAATACAAATATTTGCATATTAAAAACTTATGTTGAAATTTCAAGAAACATTTTCATGTCTTCCAAAACTGCTGAGAATGTCAAAACAGAAGCATTTTAAAAAAAAAGAGTGAACAAAGTTTTGAACACGAATACTTTTTTTAAAAACCTAAAAAAATTGGAATTTTTAAAAAATCTGAAAAATACGAAAAAATGAAAATATTTTTTTCTGAACATATTTTGTATATCTGTAAAAACATTTAAATATGAACATTTTATAAATTCCAAACAAAATTAAAAGCATGAACATTATTTGAAACTCCCCAAACATATTTTCAGTTTTCGAACAAATTTTGAAAAAAGGCACATTTTTTGTATTTGTGAACATATTTTGAAAACATTAATATGTTTTTAAATGCTGTTTTTTTATGGAAAAAGGAAAATAATAGATCTATGAAGGATATATGAATACGGGGATAATTTTCGAAATTCTGAACAAAATTTAACAACAAGAACATTGTTTAAAATTAAGGAACATTTTATTAAATTTTGAACCTTTCTTTAATTTTTGAGCATTGATTAATCAATATGAACAAAATTTGGGAATTCTAAACATTTTCTGATTTTTTAACACTGGCTAATAAATATGAAAATTGTGAAATTCCAAACTTTGTTTTTGAAAATATGAACAGAATTTGAAAAACATGAATTATTTGGAAATTCTCAAGAAAATTTCGAAATTTTGATAAAAATAACTTATTAAAAATAGAAACAATAAAAATAAAAGTAAACGGTCAAAGAAAACAAAAAAGGAAATAGAAAAAAATACAGGAGATGATAATAATAATAATATTATAACAACAAAAGAAAAAATGTCGTTCAGGAACCACCTAGAGGGTTCCCAAAATTGAAAAAATGGCTGGGAAGCTAAGGTTCACAAAACCGAGAACAATTTCTTTGCAACTTTTTTTAGTAAACATTTTTTGAAAATATGTGATTTTTTCCACTTGAGAGCACGTTGTTTCTCGACATCCGTCAAATAACCCCAATTTTTTTTTCATTGTTTTGTATGACCAATTCAAGGCACCATGGCAAGTTGTTTTTTGTTTTCTACAATTTCATTTTCTAAAGTTTTCTCCTAAAAAGGGTGATAATAGCCGGACGTGTTGCAACTTGTATACAATGTCAAAAATCGTATAAACCTGACATGGATGCATACTATGGGCATGCCCATCTGCTTGCAAAACTTGCTGCCATTTCAAGGATGTCCAAAAATTGACCATATTGAATGAAGGGTGTTCGGGTAGGCCAAAAGGCTTCATCCAAGAGCATGTTGTTTCTCGACATCGTTGAAATGGCCCCAATTTTTTTCATCGCCTTGTATGACCAATTCCAGACACCGTGCTAAGTTGTTTGGTTTTTTAAAAGTTTTGCATTTTCTGGAGTTTTCCCCGTGAAAAAAGGCTGATAAATGGATAGACGCATCGCAACATGCATACGTGTTAGAAGTCTTTAAATCGGGCATAGATGCCTAATATGGCATGCGCACCTACTTACAAAGTTGGGGCCAGTCCTGAGATTTCCAAAAGAATATCATGTCAACAGAGAGCGTTCGGGTAGGCCAGAAAGATTCGTTTGGGAGCACCTTGTTTCTTGAATCCATTAAATGGCTTCAAATTTTTTTCATGACGTACTATGGCCAATTCAAGGCATCATGCTAAGTTATTTGGGTTTTCGACAAGGTTTGCATTTTCTTGAGTTTTCATGCTTAAAAGGGGCCGATCTTGCATACAGTGTCGAAAGTCGTTCAAATCATGCATGAATGCCTACCATGGGCCTGGCCACCTGCTTGCAAAAGTTGGGGTTATTTTAAGGAAGTCCAAAGATAGACTATGTTCAACAGAGGGTGTTCGAGTAGGCGAGGAGGATCTGTTTGTAAGCATGTTGTTTTTCGACATCTGTCAAATGGCCCCAATTTTTTTCCACCAGGGACCAATTCAAGGCATCAATGCAAGTTATTTATATTTTTGACAAGTTTTGCATTTTCCTAGAGTTTTCTTGGTGAAAAGGGTTGATAAATGGTCGGACGTGTTGCAACGCGTAAACTATGTCAGAAGTCATTCAAAACTAGCATGAATGCCTCATATGTCCGTGTCAGGTTGTTCGAAGAAGTTGGGTTCATTTATCCATAGTCTAAAAAACCACTAGTTAAGAGGAGTGTGCGAGACTAGGCCAGACGGGTGCATCTGTAAGCATGTAGTGTTTCTTAATGCAATTTCTGTTATTATCAATCAACATGAACATTTACTTATGTCGCAATGGCCCAAACATATGCGAATTTGAAAAAAGATTATCGATCATGAACAAAATGTGAATAGATTCAAATTTTTTCCCAGATTTCCGAACAAAATCACTAAAAACTGCAAAAAGTCTAGCAACTGAAAAAGATTCAAAAAATTTGAGAAAAAGTTCATTCGAGAATTTATTTTTATTTTTAAAATTTCACTCTTTAAAAAAAACAGGGAAAAACAAAAATGAAAAATGAAAAAGAGAAGGAGGGGAAAAGGGAAAAAGGAAATAAAAACCCACAATAGAACAGAACAAAATCTGGTTTAAAAAATTGGAAAAAAATTGGCCTGAAAGTTCATGAAGTTATATTTGCCACAAAAGAAGTGTAAAAGAAAGCAAGTGTGCACAACAAGTAACATGTCTTGGTTGGTTACTAGAACTTGAAGTAAACCCTGAGGGTTGGAGTTCAAAAATCCCGCGATCACACTTTTTGAAGATTAAATAGAAAGAGAAAAAAGTTTAGGGTGCCAAATAGGGTGAAAGAACATGCGGTGCCCCCATGTTTGGTTTTGGTAATTAATGACAACCTCTATGGACTAACGGTTGCCTTGAGTTATATTTGAAGCATTTTTCCATAGGATTGTCTTGAAGTCCATGTGTTGATTTCAAGGAGTTTATGATGAGATGGCCAAAGTGCTTTTCAAGGAATTATCCAAAGATTGGTCATGTGTGAGTTGAGATGGCCAAAGTGCTTTTCAAGGAATTATCCAAAGATTGGTCATGTGTGAGTTGAGCTTATTGCAAGCATGTCTTGAAGAAGAAGATTGTGTGATCATTCATGTTTACCTTCAAGACATCATCCAAATGAAGAGAGTAGTCGGAAAGATTCAATGTTGATCAAGACTAAGTCAAGAGTGAATCAAGTTGATCAACTCACAAAGCGTAGAAGAAGTACCAAGAGGGATCAAGTGATCACATGGTATGGTAAGCATTGTCCATTATGCTTTGTGTACTAACCCATGGTCTACGTGAGAGTTCTTTGTGGGGTTAGGTATGTTTCCATGGTCTTGCGTTAAGAGGAAGATCTCATACAACCCATGGAGGATGACATCAAGTGGTGATCGCCATCAAGTTTGCAGTGTGCAAGTTCAAGTGGAGCAACTCGAAGAGTGGCTCACCCATAATGGAGTATGGGGTAGCAATCAAGCTTGAAGCTTGTCGTCCATTGTGGTGTCAATGTAATTGTGAAGATGTGCCAAAGAGTGGCTCACCCATAGTGGAGTATGGGGGAGCAATCAACTAGTCTTCATCGAGCCAACACAATCAAGAAAGGTGGTCCAACTTGAGGAAGTCAAGATCGTCATCATCTAGCTCAAGTGGACTATGTGCAAGGCAAAGGTTTGCCCTTGATAGGTTTTCTATTTTACCGGTCTCATAGTGGTAGTTGGGAGACCGGGTTGTAGGATCGATTGCCGTACTATCAAGGGGGGCTCTCTAGGGAGTAGCTTGATCGTATTATTAGTCGAGAGCTCAAACCATTGCATCCTTGCATCATCTTTCTTAGTTCTTGTTTGGTTCCATTTTTGAGTCTTAGAGCTTATGGTCGTCTTGATGACAAGCTTGAGTTCATCAAAAATGGAGTTCGCATGCATCTTCTATGATGTTTTCGGTGTTGGAGGTTTTACCGGTATTATCCGAGGAAGGGTTCTCACCATTTTATTATGGTCCTTTTCTCATTTTCTTCTTATTGATATTTCTCTCAAGATTGTGTTAGCCCTTGTCATTAGCTTTCCAACAAACTTGGTTTCGTTGAATTCGGAGCTCCTATGCGAAAGTTGTGGCTGTTTTGATATTGCCTGTTTTACACAGAGGGGTTGTACCGCCCCATGGAGAGGTTGTACCGGTACAACCGGTGTTTGGAGCGGTTGCACCACTCCAGAATTGGTCCGGAGGTTGTACCGGTCATGTACCGCTCTACCACCGGACTGGTCTCTGTTGTGGTGCGGTTGTTGGGCGGCTGTGGGCCGGTTGTACCGCTTATTGCCTGTTACCGGTTGTACCGGTGCTCATAGAGGTTGTGCCGCTCCTATCTTATTCTGTACATAACGAGCAGATTCGTGGGGACCTATTTAAGGGGGTCTTCTTCCCCAATGGTTCTCTAACTCTTGAGCTCATTTTTGCCCCCATTGTTGACCTTCTTTGAGCTTGCTAACTCTCAATCCCTCCATGGATTCTTGCTAGTTTTTGAGGGAAAAGAGAGAGGAGATCTAGATCCACATTTCCACCAATCACTTTCTCCTCTATGTGAGGGGAACCCCTTGGATCTAGATCTTGGAGTTCTTGGTGTTCTCCTTCTTGTTCTTCCTCTTATTTTCCTCCCTAGCATTAGTTGCTCCGGTGGGATTTGAGAGAGAAGGACTTGGGCACTCCGTGTGCCCTTGCCATTGCTTTGGTGCATCGGTTTGAGTTCTCCAAGGTGACACGTGGAAGTGAAGTTTGAGAAGCTTATTACTCTTGGGTGTTTGGGCACCCTAGAGCTTGTTCCTCTTGGGTGCCTTGGCTCCCTAGACGGTTGGTGTTGTTCGGAGCTCAATCATTGTGGTGTAAAGCTCCGGGCAAGCGTCGGGGTCTCCAATTAGGTTGTGGAGATCACCCCGAGCAATTTGACGGGTACCGATGACCGCCCCCAAGGGTTGCCATTTCTACGGGTTCGGTGACCGCCCTCAAGGGTCCCTTAGTGGAATCACGACATCTTGCATTGTGCGAGGGTGTGAGGAGATTACGGTGGCCCTCGTGGCTTCTTGGGGAGCATTGTGCCTCCACACCGCTCCAAACGGAGATTAGCATCCGCAAGGATGTGAACTTCTGGATACATCGTCGTCTCCGCGTGCCTCGGTTATCTCTTACCCGAGCTCTTTACTTATGCGCTTTACCTTGTGATAGACATATTGTTTCTTGTCATATATCTTGCTATCACATAGTTGTTTATCTTACTTAGTATAAGTTGTTGGTGCACATAGGTGAGCCTAGTTGTTGTAGGTTTTGTGTTTGACAAATTAACCTCTAGGTTTATTCCGCATTTGTTCAAGCCTAAGCCGTACTTATTTTAAAGCACCTATTCACCCCCCCCTCTAGGCGACATCCACGATCTTTCAATTGGTATCAGAGCCTCGTCTCTCTTTATTAGGCTTTACCGCCTAGAGATTAAAGATGTCGACTAGGGGATTAGGATTCTCTGACACTCTTAGTTTCGATGGCACAAATTTTGATGTTTGGGTAATTCGCATGCTTAATCTCTTTAGGGTCATGGACCCAAATTTAGAGTGAATTGTAGATATGGGTTTTTCTCCTCCAAAGGATCCCCAAAGATTATCTTTAGAGGATGAGAAAAACTCTTATCTCAATGCTCAAGCTTCTAATGTGCTTTTCGATGCTTTGAGCAATGTAGTTATATTTCAACTCATGCCATTCCGGGATGCTCATGAGTTGTGGATAAAGCTTCAAGATAAATATGGCGTGTCCAAGTTTTGTGGGGATGATTGTTCTCCCTCCACATCCGGCCGTATAGTCTTCTAAACTTCTTCTACTTCACCTACATGTGGTTTGCCACAAGGTAATGATACGGTGAGTAGTGTTGGTCATTGCAATGATGATAGTATGTTTATTGTGGATGATCCTTCATCACTATGTTATTGCAATGCTCCTTCTTTGGGCTTTAACACTTTGAGCACTCCAAATGTTTCACATGCTTGTGTTGATAGTCCTTGCTTATCATGTAGAAATTGCTTGACTAAATCTCATGATGATATGTTTACTATGTCTTGTTGCCATGATAAAAATGCATATATGTCCTCGAATTGGTGTGCTAACAATGTAGAGGAAACCCAAAACCCCATGGAACAAGATGTGGTCTCGAATGGTGCTTCAACGGATCCTACATCATCATCTATTGCATTTTGCCTTATGGCCAAGGATTCAAAGGTATCTCCCACTTTGAATCCCAATATATCTTGTGATGATGGCAAGAGTGATGATGAAGTTGATTATGATGAAGAGAATGATAATGTTGCCTCCTTAAAAACTAAGGGGGAAATGATTTTTAAAGCTCTTCACAAAAATAAACTTGCTCGTTCCAACTTCATGGAAATCATGTCTATTGCCATTGAAGGCAAGAAATACATTGATGAGTTGGAATCTCATCTAGAGGAGCATGAGGTCACCATTGAGAAAATGGAAGCTCATGAACGTGATTACGCAAATGAGGTCGCGGAGCTATCTCAAGCTCTTGAACATGAACAAACCTCATCCGAATCTCTTGAGGAGACCTTTACTATAGAATTATCTAGAATAAAGGAATCTCATGATAGAGCACTCGAGGTGGCCAATGATTTCAAAACTAAAAATGCTAAACTTGAAGTTTCTCGTGCTAGACTCCTTGAGGATTTTGAGCACCTCAAAAATGGCTCAAGGGTCATCAAGGGTGAGCTCATCAAACTCACCGAGTCTCGTGCTCAACTTGAAGCTTCTTACTTAAAAGAGCTTGCCAAGGTGTCCTCTCCTATTGTTGTTAATGATGATGCTTGGGATACTAACTCTATTACTTGTGAAGCATCCATTTTGAAGGAGAATGTTGAGCTTCGGTCTCAACTTGAGTTGCTATCTAGCAATTATGGGAAATTGGAAGAAAACCATGAAAAGCTCTCAAGCTCTCATGATGATCTTCTAGTATCCCATAATGAGCTAAAGATATCTCATGAGGCCATGATTTCTAAGGTAACATCTAGTGAGCCTCATGTGGGTACTAGCACTAATTCTAGTCAAAATGCTATATTGCCATGTGCTAGTCCTTGTAATTCATCTACTCACAATGTTGGTACATCTTGTGATGAATTTCTTTCATTGCCTTGTTGCTCTAACGATGAAGCTTATACTTCCTCTAGTACTTGTGTTGAGACTAACCATGTAGAGGAAATCAAAGAGCTCAAGGCCCAAGTCACTTCTTTGAAGAAAGACTTGGAAAAGAGTCATGAAGGGAAATCTACACTCAACAATATCTTGAGTGTGCAAAAATCCCCCAATGACAAAGGTGGACTTGGATTCAACTCCAATGAGAAGAAGAGGTCCAAGATGATCAAGAAGAAGGGCCAAGAACAAGTCAAGAATTCGACCAAGATTATTTGCTTCAAGTGCAAAATTGAAGGGCATCATGTTAGATCTTTCCCATTGAAGAAGAAACCCATTAGTGACAAGCAACAAGGGAAGCGGCTACAAATACATTCTTATGCTCAACCTCAAGTTGAAGAAAAGCCTCTTCCCAAGAAGACTCAAGCTTATGCTTTTCAAGTTGAGAAATCAAGTGAGAAGAAAGTGAAGAGTAGACGTTGCTACCTATGTCGCGAGAAAGGTCACCTCGCCTCTTCATGCACTAGTGGTAACTTATCCAACCCAATTATTATTGATGATATCTATTCTCTTGGGAAGGATAATATTGGCAATGTGTTTGCCAAATTTGTTGGTGCTCAAAGTGGTGTCAAGAAAAGAACCATTTGGGTAGCCAAGCCTATTGTGACTAACCTCTTAGGACCCAACTTGGTTGGGGACCAACAAGCTCAAACTTGATCAATAGGTGATATTGGAGGTCATTGGAGACTTGGCTACATTATGAAGAATTAAGGGGACTTCATCATTCTCATTGTCCCAAGTCAAGTCATTCGGATTATCAAGTTTCTATATTATATCCAATGTTCCTCCTTGCGGTAACTCGTGCTTAAAGTGTCTACATTGATAGTTACTTGCCCCTTTGCATGTTTGGTTTCATACCTTGCATGTGTTTGTATATGTTGTGTTTACAACTTGATTATCTTGAGCAATCAAGTATGTGTGTGTTGGTTTGCACATCATGTACATGTGTGTCGTTCGTTGAGCCTTTGTGCATCTTGGTCATATCTTGGTTGGCTCTTGTGAGAGATTAATGGAATACCCCATTGTGGGGGAGTGATGTGCTTTGTGCATCTCACAATCCTATAAATGTGTGTACATGAGGAATGCCATCTAGTATTGATATTACAAGATTATCTAGTCTCTATGTGGTATGTCTTCTCATGAGAAATTCAAATTCTAAATAGTCCATTAATTATCTCTTGGATCCTTAGTTGCCTCTTGTCTATCTTTAATTGGTATCACATTATGGGAGAGTAATATGCTATGTGTATATTACTAGCCTAGAAAATGTGTACATTTGAGATATTGTCATCTAGAGTTGATGTTGTAAATTATCTTGTTCCTAGGTGGCATGTTGGCTCTACAAGTTGCAATTTGGTTGTGTTTGGTGTAAAGATGATGTTGGATATCCTTGCTATCTACCACCGGGAATTATTTCCATGTACTTCTTGTCTTTTGACAATTTGTACTCACTTTTGTGGTAGAATTTATTGATCATCTTTACATTGGCTTTTGCTTTTTATTTGCCTTTTATCTTGCCAAGGATTGTATCAACTCCCTTTGTCTTCCATACCACTTGTGGATCTTGTTTATTTCTTGATCTTGTCTAGTGTTTTCTAGATATAGTGAAAGTGATGATCCCACCTTGTGCATTTTGTATTCAAATGAAATTTCTCTATAATGCACTAGTCTTGGGGGAGCTATCCTATTTTCTATAAAACACTCATCATGTGATCCTTATCAAGTGTGTGTCGGTGGAAGGCAAGTCGTTTTTTTGGGTACTTTGTGCCATCATGAAACTTTATAGAGAGCTTGGTTTGTTTGGAACCATCCTCTCTTTTGGGGGTTTGATATCCTTTATTTAGTGGGTATCAATGGATATCTCATTCCTTGATGTATCTTTTATTGATATCCTTCAAGTGATGATTTATTCATTTGGTGTCTTTTCTTCACTTGGTATTTCTTTATCATTTGGTATCGGTTCTTGAAAGTCTTGAGCATGCATATTAACTTCGAGTAGTATCTTTGGCATGCTTTCTTTCTTTGACCCAATATATAGGGGAAACTCCACCAAGTCTCAAATTGGATGAGATGTGCATGAAATTCATTTTCGTATCTATATGCACATTTTTATGTGGAGTTTGTCCTATGTATTGTTGGTTCTCTAACTCTTTGGTCCCAATGAGTTTGGGTACCATTTTGTTTGTATTTTTGTTCTAGGAACAATTGGAGATACATTGGATGCTCGTCTCACTCACAAGGAAGGTGTTGTCATCATGTGCTTATTGGAGTCAAGCTAGGATGATCAATGAACTACTATCTACCTTCAATTGGTATCTACTACATCCTTCCAATGTTAACTCAGTAACAAGTATCTTCATATTCTTCATGCACACATTTCTTGCATCAACCTTGTGTAGGTTGTATCATGGCATGTTATTCATTCATTCTTGTGATACTTGTTCCCTTTCTCAAAGCATCCCAACAATGATCTCTTGTTGCTAGTTGTGATGTCTTTGATGGGTGTGTGCTAGGAATTCATTTATATACAATAAGACCATATCTAGCCATGTGTTATGCTTCCAAGCAAATATCTTATCGGTATATGTATGACCTCCCTTTGGATATCTTGTTCCTCGTGTTGTAACTATTTCGGGTGTACATCCTTCTTTATAGATATATATATCATCATGATTTCGTCTACCTAGAATCTTATACACTTGAGATAAGTTGCATATCTAGTTGATATCCTTTCTTTCACGTCCACCTTGTCTTTATTATGTTATTTCTTTGGTGGCTCCATGAAAGCTTTTGCCTTGAGTGCGTGTCTTCTGTCGTTGCATCTTGATGCACTCTTGTGTGGTGAAGATTATTTTCCTCATGCTTATCTTTACGAGGCTTTTACCATCTTAATTGGTATCCCTCGTCTTGATGAGGCTTTCATCTTCTATCTTCACGACGGGTTGTCACAAACATATGTTCTTTATATGCTTATTAGTAATCTTGTGAACCCATTTGCTAGTTGTGTGTGGGAATGATAGGCCTTGCACCGTGTGCCTCATTCTTTCAAGACTTTATTGATGCTTAATGTTCATCCATACTTTAGTCTTCTCAAGTGTTTTGCGTTGACTCACACACATCATTTTGGTTGAGCCCTTTCTTAAGTTGCCTCTTTTACTTGTTGCTCAACCATGTGTTTGTTGCAAGTACTAGGTTTTGTTTCCTATATGCTCACTTACACTTGTTGTAAGTTTCTATTAATTTTGGGGGAGCTATGATCCTATTTTGTGCACTTTGTATCCAAATACAAAAATTATTGATGTGCACAAATCATGGGGAGCTTCTCTAGTTTCTTTAGCATAATCCTCTGCTCATATCATAATATCTTTATTCTTGTGGCATGTAGGATGTTTGGTCTAGTTGGTTCAATTGATATCCGTTGATTACTTTCTTCAATTGGTATCTTCTGATTGCTTGTGTCTCTCTTTGTTATGTCTTTGTGGCATATCTTCCTTTAGCAATCTTGGTGCCTCAATATAGTTGGTCTTCCTCCAAGTATTACCTTTGGATATGTGTATGGCATTCCACTCTCTTGTTGAGAAATACACAACTTATGAAGGAACACAATTTATATTTGCCTTCTAAGCTTTTCGCCCATTTTGGCAATCGATGCCAATGGGGGAGAAGTTTCAGAGAGTTTTGTGGAGAAGGTTTTCAGAGTCTTCTCCTTGCTTTGGATTTGTTCCTAAGCATTTGCATCTCATTCTCCTGCATCATTGGTCGTTGCATTGCATGGTCATGCATAATTCCTTATATAAACTCTCTTGAAAGTGATTGTCATCAATTACCAAAATGGGGGAGATTGAAAGAACATGCGGTGCCCCCATGTTTGGTTTTGGTAATTAATGACAACCTCTATGGACTAACGGTTGCCTTGAGTTATATTTGAAGCATTTGTCCATAGGATTGTCTTGAAGTCCATGTGTTGGTTTCAAGGAGTTTATGAGATGGCCAAAGTGCTTTTCAAGGAATTATCCAAAGATTGGTCATGTGTGAGTTGAGATGGCCAAAGTGCTTTTCAAGGAATTATCCAAAGATTGGTCATGTGTGAGTTGAGATGGCCAAAGTGCTTTTCAAGGAATTATCCAAAGATTGGTCATGTGTGAGTTGAGATGGCCAAAGTGCTTTTCAAGGAATTATCCAAAGATTGGTCATGTGTGAGTTGAGATGGCCAAAGTGCTTTTCAAGGAATTATCCAAAGATTGGTCATGTGTGAGTTGAGATGGCCAAAGTGCTTTTCAAGGAATTATCCAAAGATTGGTCATGTGTGAGTTGAGCTTATTGAAAGCATGTCTTGAAGAAGAAGAAGATTGTGTGATCATTCATGTTTACCTTCAAGACATCATCCAAATGAAGAGAGTTGGAAAGATTCAATGTTGATCAAGACTAAGTCAAGAGTGAATCAAGTTGATCAACTCACAAAGCATAGAAGAAGTACCAAGAGGGATCAAGTGATCACATGGTATGATAAGCATTGTCTATTACGCTTTGTATACTAACCCATGGTCTACGTGAGAGTTCTTTGTGGGGTTAGGTATGTTTCCATGGTCTTGCGTCAAGAGGAAGATCTCATACAACCCATGGAGGATGACATCAAGTGGTGATCGTCATCAAGTTTGCAGTGTGCAAGTTCAAGTGGAGCAACTCGAAGAGTGGCTCACCCATAATGGAGTATGGGGTAGCAATCAAGCTTGAAGCTTGTCGTCCATTGTGGTGTCAATGGAATTGTGAAGATGTGCCAAAGAGTGGCTCACCCATAGTGGAGTATGGGGGAGCAATCAACTAGTCTTCATCGAGCCAACACAATCAAGAAAGGTGGTCCAACTTGAGGAAGTCAAGATCGTCATCATATAGCTCAAGTGGACTATGTGCAAGGCAAAGGTTTTCCCTTGATAGGTTTTCTATTTTACCGGTCTCATAGTGGTAGTTGGGAGACCGGGTTGTAGGATCGATTGTCGTACTATTAAGGGGGGCTCTCTAGGGAGTAGCTTGATCGTATTATTAGTTGAGAGCTCAAACCATTGCATCCTTGCATCATCTTTCTTGGTTCTTATTTGGTTCCATTTGTGAGTCTTAGAGCTTATGGTCATCTTGATGAAAAGTTTGAGTTCATCAAAAATGGAGTTCGCATGCATCTTGTATGATGTTTTCGGTGTTGGAGGTTTTACCGGTCTTATCCGAGAAAGGGTTCTCACCATTTTATTATGGTCCTTTTCTCATTTTCTTCTTATTGATATTTCTCTCAAGATTGTGTTAGCCCTTGTCATTAGCTTTCCAACAAATTTGGTTTCGTTGAATTCGGAGCTCGTATGCGAAAGTTGTGGTTGTTTTGATATTGCCTGTTTTAAACAGAGAGGTTGTACCGCCCCATGGAGAGGTTGTACCGCTTGACCGGTACAACCGGTGTTTGGAGCGGTTGCACTGCTCCAGAATTGGTCCGGAGGTTGTACCGGTCATGTACCGCTCTACCATCGGACTGGTCTTTGTTGTGGTGCGGTTGTTGGGCGGTTGTGGGCCGGTTGTACCGCTTATTTTCTGTTACCGGTTGTACCGGTGCTCATAGAGGTTGTACCGCTCCTATCTTATTCTGTACGTAACGGACAGATTCGTGGGGACCTATTTAAGGGGGTCTTCTTCCCCAATGATTCTCTAACTCTTGAGCTCATTTTTGCCCCCATTATTGACCTTCTTTGAGCTTGCTAACTCTCAATCCCTCCATGGATTCTTGCTAGTTTTTGAGGGAAAAGAGAGAGAAGATCTAAATCCACATTTCCACCAATCACTTTCTCCTCTATGTGAGGGGAACCCCTTGGATCTAGATCTTGGAGTTCTTGGTGTTCTCCTTCTTGTTCTTCCTCTCATTTTCCTCCCTAGCATTAGTTGCTCCGGTGGAATTTGAGAGAGAAGGACTTGGGCACTCCGTGTGCCCTTCCCATTGCTTTGGTGCATCGGTTTGAGTTCTCCACGGTGATACGTGGAAGTGAAGTTTGAGAAGCTTACTACTCGTGGGTGTTTGGGCACCCCAGAGCTTGTTCCTCTTGGGTGCCTTGGCTTCCTAGACGATTGGTGTTGTTCGGAGCTCAATCATTGTGGTGTAAAGCTCCGGGCAAGCGTCGGGGTCTCCAATTAGGTTGTGGAGATCGCCCCGAGCAATTTGACGGGTACCGGTGACCGTCCCCAAGGGTTGCCAAAGTGTTCGGGTTCGGTGACCGCTCCCAAGGGTTGCCATTTGTACGGGTTCGGTGACCGCCCTCAAGGGTCCCTTAGTGGAATCACGTCATCTTGCATTGTGCGAGGGCGTGAGGAGATTACGGTGGCCCTAGTGGCTTCTTGGGGAGCATTGTGCCTCCACACCGCTCCAAACGGAGATTAGCATCCGCAAGGATGTGAACTTCGGGATACATCGACGTCTCCGCGTGCCTCGGTTATCTCCTACCCGAGCTCTTTATTTATGCGCTTTACCTTGTGATAGTCATATTGTTTCTTGTCATATATCTTGGTATCATATAGTTGTTTATCTTGCTTAGTATAAGTTGTTAGTGCATATAGGTGAGCCTAGTTGTTGTAGGTTTTGTGTTTGACAAATTAACCGCAACGTATATTTCGCATTTGTTCAAGTCTAAACCGTAATTATTTTAAAGCGCCTATTCACCCCCCCCCCCCTCTCTAGGCGACATCCACGATCTTTTATAGGGTTTGGGTACATATGCCACGTACGCACGGTAAGTGCACATGTGGTGTATCTGTTCGCTTGGCGCCGGTGGCGTATTTTAATAAAAGATCATCCTACTTTTTATTATCAATGGGTACAAAAAGATCTTCTTCGTTGATGTGTGTAGAGGGTTGTACCAAAACAGAAGTGTACTTTGATTAGTCCTAAACTTTTTCTTTGTTGGAATGCGCATTCTGTCTATTTGTCCAAACTGGGACTAGGAACCTAGGACAGAGTGTGCTGGGGTGGAGGATGCTATGAATGTTCACTTTATAACGAGGGGCGTGCCGATTGACAGACAGCTAGTTCTGCATGTGTTGCACGACATTGTATTTGGTCGTGGGAGCCATGGGCAATGCTTGGTGATAGGCCAGTTCGCGTTAGACTAAAAAACAAATCGGTGTTTTCCTTTATAAATTAGCTATGGTACAAGTAGTGCCGAATAATCAGAATACTAATGAGCCTCGTATGAATCGAATCGATGGCACGGCCTCAGATACAATCCTGAATTACCTACCACTATCATTCCATACTCCGCATAGCACAAGCGAGCAAGAAGCGACACCGGGGGACGAAGGGTGCACGCCTGTAGCCTTGCTCTCTCCACCTCTTTCTTCATGTCGTTGTTCGCTTATTTGTTTTCAACCATGAGATGGAATCATGCAAACGGAATCCAGTGTGAGGCAGCGATGCCTCCCGTAGGTTCCCGCACTGTGTGGTATTCTAGCGGGTAGGCGGAGATCGAAGCGGCTCATCAACCGCCGTCGTCACGTTTGACAACACATGTCGAGTGAAAATCTACGGCTCCTGGGCCCTTCCTGCTCCCCTGGCTCGAACTCCGGACGTGCCTTGCAAGACAGTCGGAGCTTAGACGAGGCAGCGTAGAACCTGATTATCCATGGACAATTCCCTATGCCTTTTAAGCCTATTAAATTTAAATCATTATTGTACATAGACACGGCAAATAAAATGCACCAAATGGCATTGGATATTCCAAAATAGAGAATTAAAATGACAAATAGGAGTAAGGTGGTATTTGTCGTTTACTCGGGTGCTCCTTATAAAGGGCTCGGGTGGTAGGAGCCGATATGAATTCGTTTGTCCTCTGTTTGGTCAATTTGTGAGAATCTCTTAGGTGTGATCTTAGTCCTCTGGTAGGTCGGCAACTGTGACAACTTTATCCAACCTTTGTATCAAAATGATGCTCTAGCCTGATAAAAGTTTTTGTAACAAAGTTCATGACATAAAAACGTATTTTTGGTAGCATGTGAAGGTTTAGATTTGCATTTAGGTCGTTCCTGCATTATTTTTTATTGAAGTTAAGCGTGAGCAAGTGAACATGGTTGAAGCACCTATCTCCAATGAAAGATTTATTCACAAGACACATGATCAAACAATGGCGAGCATGACAACAACATGGAAATCATCTCCCATACTAAGGGCATGTGCAACGCAGACACCTAAAATAGGCATTGTATTTGTCCGTGGGCGCATCCGTGGACAATGATACGGGAGTTGGCCATCCAACAATGCTTGTATGCATTTCAAATCGGATTTTAAAAAACCGAATGATTTTCATGTAAACAGGACCAAACTCATTACATCTCGTTATATTTCGTCTAAACAAAAGCATCCGGAAGATAACCTAGTCTAAATCCTCGTTGATGGCCGTGAGCCCCAGAAAACGTCCGGCCTCCACGTCCTTGTTGTTCCCCTTCATGTCGATGTCTTGCGGCCGTGAGCCCCAGGAAGTGAAGGTGTGGTCACCGGCGAGGAAGAGTGGGACATGGACTAGCCGACATGAGACACGAGGCGCCGCCATCTTAGATGCCCAACTCTTCCCGTCGGAGTCCACTCCCTAGCTATCATCGGTGGAGGTGAGGTCGATGATGGACATGGATGGCTCGGCCTCATCGTCGTAGCGGTGCCAATGGCACGCACCTGCGACGAAAAGGACGTGGAGCTGGCGAATTTCACGTCTGCGGCCGCCTGGACATCCGAGGCGCACGAACGTTGCACAGGCCTTGTAGAGTGTGCAGCTCCATGATGAAGTTCGAGTTCTCCACGGCCATGGCCGCCACAGCCTCCTCACCCGCGAACTTGCCATAGACCTAGCCATCCAGTTGCCGATGAAGCGTGAGGAGGTGGAGGTTGTAGTGTTGCTCCTCCTTCGCCTACCGGAATGCCGACACCGGCTACAGTGCTGACTGCTCCTCCGCCATGACATCGTCGAAGTACGCCTGCGCCTGTTCCATGGTCAAGTCGGCATGGAATGGCACGGGCAGCGGCACCAACTCATCGTCACATGCCACAACCATTGTCGGGTCATTATCAGAGACCTCCGGCGAGCTCGTCGATAGGCCTTCCTCTATCTATTGCGCACGGCGGGCCTTCCTGTTGGCCACCAGAGACTGGTTGTTCTTTTTTCTGTTTATGTAATCTGCAACTGGTTCACCATGGTTTTGGGAAACCTCTAGAACCTTCCGTCAGTTTTGGAAAGGTACCAAAAGGTCTTTCTCCTTCTTTTTTCTCATGGTTTTCTGTTTTCTTATTTCATGACCAAATTTTCAAATTTATGAACACTATTTTGAACTTGTGATATTATTAATAGAGAACATTTCTAAGTGCACGAGCATTTTTTGAAATCTTGAATTTTTTTAATTTGCAGAAATTCTAAAAAACTATCGGAAGTAGTTGGGCTGGCCCACCTGAGACTGACGTGGGCGACCATGTGCTAATACTCACGCGCGGTACATAGCAGCGCTTGGCTTGATTATACGTGAGAGCGATTAAAATTACTGATGACTGTTGTACCATTTTACAAAAGTACAGTTTGCACTGTTTGCGGTCATGGGGTTGTCTAATTAAATTTTAGTTTTACTTTTGTGAGGTAATTCCATACGCTCTCTCTGTTTATCCTTACCAATCTTTTAATCACTATCTGACATGCGATTCAGGCTTACTAAATGTATTACAAATCACCATCTTTGCGTGACTCTCAAAGCCGCCAATGTTGCCGCTCCGGAATCGATAACCGAGAATGCCACATTTTTTCTGATCCTCCTTTTTTATGATTGTTGCTAATGTTGAACAAGATTATCCAACCGCTATTCCAGCCGACGGAAGCCACCGAAAATGTGACTGCTGGTTCCCTTGAGTAACGTGAGAGCATGGCGTATAGGATGACTGGGCATGAGTGGACGAGGGATAGTAATGCCTTGAAGTGCCCGAGTACAATGGATAAGAACAGTGGTGCATGTTGTAATACCGGATATCCGTCCGTGGTTCCCAATGCCTCAAATGCCTATGCCTATCGACAATATCTATTATGCAAAGATGCAGCAAATAATACACTGGATATTGGATAACTCCAAGACATGGAAGTGAAAATAACGAAATAAGCTATTCATATTCTGATTAGAAATCCCTCGCTCTTTATAGATCACGTGAATGGTAGATAGTGACATAAATTCATTTGTACTAGGGTGGGTCAGTAGCAAAGGATCTTTTGTTTTAGGAAAAATAATCCATTTGTTATGTATCCCGCACACAGTTCACTGCCAGTGAATTTCTCAGGCTACGACAGGGCTATGTCCATGCTTAGACCTTGGCCATTACAGAGAAAGATGAGTGATAGGGGTCGTTGCTATTTCCTGTTCTTTCTTCTTTCCTCTTTTCAGATTTTGGTTTTTCTTAGTTTCTCTTTTAACATATTTTTTGTAGTTTATGTTACATAAGATGAACTTTTTTCCGATACACGGTGAGCATTTTTTTAAATACACATTGAACTTTTTGTTGTACATTATGAACATGACCTCCCACTAGACCGGGTCCTCGTGTCCGTCCAGTGGGAGGTCATGTTCCCATTGTGTTTGCTCAAGGGGGTCACTTGGATTGGCTCATACCACTCTCCCCTGCTTTTCACTTCGGGGGAGGGCCCCCTTCCTAGGATGTCATGGTTTCACTTCAAACCTCATGGCTACTTCAGCTGGGTTTTATGGACGATGTACATATTAGGTGGGTCAAGGCTGAGGCATCCCGACCGCGGACGTTTTGTGCGGTTGATATTTGGCACCATTGTGAAAAATCAGTTCGGCAATTCATGCGAGGATGGAGGGCCAACCTGGGTGCCGAGCTGCAAGCCCATAAGGGGGCCCTGATGGACTAGATTAAGTCTCTGGATGTGATTGACGATAGTTCTGGTGTCTCTGTTGATGATTAGATGTTGCGCTATAACCTGGAAAGCTTCCCTTATGGATATCTTCAAGGGTGAGGAGCTCTTCTAGCAACATAGCGGGGGTTAGAATTGCTCCTAAAATGGGATACTAATACCGCCTACTTCCAAGCCATTGCTAATGGACGGTGGCGGAAGTGCTCCATCCCTTGTTTACAGGATGGAGAGGTACTCCTCGAGCACATGAATGAGATTAGTTCCCACATCTATTGCTTTAAAAGGATCTTTTAACGAAAGAACCTCGTGGAGGGGGTCTCTGGCGGCTGAAATCTCGCCAGCTGAGGCCAGGGTCTCTGACTTTGAGAATGGGGAGCTGACACTCCCATTCCCGCTGGAGGAGATCGGCGGCGTGTAAATGATGAAGGCTCATGCCTTAGAAGCCAAAGTTTTCATGATGTCACATGTGGGAAATTCATTATCCTCGACATGAAATGCCAGAATGCAGGTCAATCCAATGAAAGAATTTTTCTTGTCAGGGTGCCTTCTGTTGTCTTGACAAAAACAATGTTGTCTTTAACAAAGAACTCTATGTTGTGGGTCGTGAAGGACCCAAATCACATGTTCAAAGGGATCATGTATTGAAGTATCTCCCCTTCATGTAAATCGAGACCAATGGGCTATCATCTTGATTCATCAATTATCGTACACCTCAAATACCTGAAAAGTATTATTAGTTAGATGACCAATTAATATGCTTGGGGAATGGTCAGAGTTTTTTTGTGGTAACTTTGCAGATTGTGTGAGGATCCCTGTTGTAGCAGTGTGATGTTTCGGTGCAAGGGATGTGGTGCAGTTGGCAGAAGTAGGAAACATATTGCACATGACGATCCACCTTATCTATAAGAATCGAAGATGGTGTCATAAATTAGGGAAAGAGTAGTTGCTTAACTTAAGCCACCTTCAGAAATGTAGGCACCACTAGATGAACATTCTCCATGTTAGTAGACTCTTTTACACGAATCACAAATGAACATATTGGGGACAAATCAAGCATACGGTGCTTGAAAATGTATTCCTGAGCAAGCAAAAGTCATATAGAATAATAAAAGTCAGATTCATAGAGTCGCGTGGCTCCCGGGGGGTGTTTCAATCATTTACTGCGGACGTGTGTCCGGCCATACATGTACAAGTTACATCAGGATTATAAATTTATATCACAATATTGGGCAAGACAAGCCATAAAATTTAGTGAAAATCACGCCAATTTAATTCTATTTTTTATTTGGGGGTGGGGGGGGGGTCTGTTTTGACGTCTTGATTTGGTGATTTTACCTGTTTTCGTGCTTAATTTTGTTTGGATTGCCTATTTGCAAGAACGTATTTTTAGAAGAGAGGAAAACACTCGGCCTCTACATCGACTGATGCACACAACCATTCGTTAATTGCAATGTTTATAAGATCTGATACAAGTGTAATGAAAACAAAAGACACTCATGGCAGCCCATAAGGCAAGAACTAAAGGTGTAGGAAATAAACGAACCCTCATGTATAACATATCCTATTGTTGGGTTTACTGTCCAAAAAATCCTACTGTCGAGTTGCCATCCAAATCTCCCTTTTGTTGAGCCCAAAGACTGGATGCCCACTCATCATCCTTAGGCCAACTCCAACCATCAACCCCAAACGGATATCCTTTTTGTCTGTTTGGGTCGGTAAAACGGACACGCCCGTCCGCTCGTGGTCGTGTGGCCGTCGGTGCGTCCAACCGGCACGCCGCATCCCAAACTGTCCGCTTTTTGGACTTAGAAATTTGACCCAAAAACAAACCCAAATAGACATTGCAAATAATTTTAAAAAGTTAATATAAACATTAACGTCCATAAAACTCCAATCCAACACATTTCTTAACTAAACTTAAAATTAAAGGACATAAAAAACTAGATAAGCTTGTCCCCACCATGGCCGCTGTCGTCTTCAGTTGCCGTCGTCCTCCTCCTCGTCATCCCCGATGAGGTCGACGTACGGCGATGGCTGCCAGAGGTGGGCTGGCGGCCCCTGCCAGGCCGAAGGCGCCTGCGGTGGCGCCTGCACAACCCCTGGCCATGGCGATGACGGACCACGGGTCGGCGTCCACCCACCCAGGCTCCGGCGTGCACGGCACCATATCCGTCCATGACCAGGACTGGCCAACCAAGGTCGGGTTCCATGTCACCGGATTCTCCTTGTGCACGTCCTCCATGGCCTCCTCCTTGACGGTGGCGTCGAGCTCTGGGGTGGAGACATCGCCGGCCGTGGAGAGGGCCATCATATCCTCGAGGCCTTGCCAATGGCGCTCGTGACGGGTGCGGGCGGAGTCCTTCATCACCAGCTTCATGAGCTCCTCCTCCTCCTTGGCGGTCATCAGAGCATGTGGTGGCAGGGACGGCGACGGCGAAGGAGTGGGCGTGAGGCCGTGAACCAACCTACGCACGTGTGGCTAGGGCGGGCTGGGAGCGCCCCCGCGGCGGGCTGGAGCATGGCCGGCAAAGAAGGATTGCCCCATAGATCGTGCTCGTCGCGGGACCATGTATCCCACAGCGGGGAGTCCACGACGTACCTCGCGTCGTGGAAGAGGTTTGGCGGCAGGCAGGCGCAGCGGCGGTAGATCTCCTCGTGGCAGGCGTTGCCGCTCACCGGGATCGGTGGAATGGGCACCCGATCGTGGAGAGATGCTAGTTATTTGGGAGGTGCACCGTCGCTCCACGGCAACGGCTTGCCTATCTCCCAATAACGCTTGCTTATCCCCACCTTGACGTACGTCCGCATAGGAGGAGCAGCCGCCAGCGGCGAGATGTGGGGCGTTGGAGGTGGGGTGGAGGAGGAGCGGCTGTGACGGCCGGAGGACGACCTAGCCTCGTGTTGTGCTTCCCCTTACGACCGGGGATCCAATGCCAGCCCATTCCGCCTGCGGCGAGATGGAGGAGAGGTGGCGGCCGGAGGTAGGGTTTGGGCGTGTCGGGCTTCGAGGAGGCATGCGTCGCCGGGAGTGGATGTGTGGACTGATCGGTCCACGGCTTCCACATTAAAAAGGACGCCGACCCCATGGCTAGGAGGCTGACAGGCGGAGCCGTCCGCATATGCACCGTAAATGCAGGTGGTGAGAGGTAGGTGGACAACTGCCATGCGAGCCCGAAGCGGATGCGGAGTGGGCGTGTGGGCGTCCGTTCGCCGTCCGTCTGGACGCAAACCATATGCAATTTTGTGTCCGAAATGGAGCGGGCCGAATGCCAAGCGAATAAAAAATAGGAATGGGGTCGCTCCTTGAACCGTAACGTCTGTCCATTTAGACTAAAACAGATACACCTGAACCAGATTAGGTCGTGCGTTGAAGTTGGCCTTATGGGTCCAAGTGACAGCCTTGAGAATAACATGCGAAAGTATCAATGTTGCGCATCGTGGCGTGATGGTAGGCATGGGCTGTCGAATTATTGTCCGCATCCAGTTGTTTTTTGATACCTGGGATTCTAACCCGCGACAACGCGCTGATGTTCACTCGAGGAAAGCAAATACAACCGAAGTGCTCTTGCGACAGCTATGCATCACGAAACTAAAAGAACTATCAAAGTATAAAACTTGAATCTCCCTGATAAAATAACGAACATTTTTTGAAATTTTATGAAATCGTGAATTCATATTGAAGTTCCTGCACTTTTTTTCAGAAATGGGAACATTTTTAAATTTTTGAACAAAATCTGAAAATGGGGACAATTTTTGAAAGCACGAACACTTTCAAAATTTTAAAAACAAATTTTGAAATGGAGAAAAAAAATCCTGAGAAAATTCGGAATTACTAACATTTTTTGAATACGTGAGCAAACTTTTGAAAACACGACATTTTTTGAAACTGTGAACATTTTTAACAAAATATGAACTTGTTTTAAACTTCAGAGAATTAAAAAATCTGAACATTTTTGTAAACACAAATAAATTATGAATTATTTCTGAATTTGTGAAAAATATTTGAAAACCAGAACAAATTTTGAAATAAAGATTTTTGAAAGCATGAATATTTTTAAAATTTAAGAACAAATTTTGAAATGGAGAACAGTTTTGAAAATCTTGAACAACTTTGGAAAAGTGAATATTTTATTAATACATGGACAATTTGTTTTAGTACCGTAACATTTTTTGAAACTTTGAACATTTTTTCAAGAACGTGAATAGCATTTAAACAATTGTAAAATTCTGAAATGAAAAATACGAAGAAAAGGAAAAATAAAAAGAAACAGAAATAATGAAAAAATATTAAAAGAAAACTAGCAAAAGAAAAGGAGACAGAAGAAAAAAAAGGGAAAAAGGAAAAACAAAAACAAAACAAAATAAAAAAGTTCCTGGATCCTCCTAGAAGGTTCCCAAATCCAGAAGAAAAAACCGGTTGGGAACCTAAACGAATGTTTCCAAAACCGGGATCCTTGAAACATTTCACGAGCCCCCCCCCCCCCCCCCCCCCCCCCCCCCCCCCCCCCCCCCACCCCCCCGAAGGCTCGACGGTCTCCCCGACAAATAGCAGCACTTTGCTTGATTGCACGTGAGAGCGTACCATTCCACAAAACTAATTTGTAGTGTTTGTGGTCCGTGGTTGTGTAGCTAAATTTTAATTCTACTTTTTTGAGACGACTTTCGTATGCTATCTCTTTCTTCACCTCATCAATCTGCCAATCACTACCTGACATGCAATTTGGGCTTACTAAATGTATTGACAAATCACCCTTTTTGTGTGACTCTCAAAGCCACCAGTGTTGCCGCTCCTGAACCGATAACCGAGGGTACCACTTTTTTATTCTCTTTTTCATGATTGATTGTTGCTAATGTTAAGCAAGCTTATCCAACCGTTATTCCATCCCCGCAAAGCCACACAAAATCTAATTGTTGGTTCACTTGAGTGATGTGAGAGCATAGCGTGTAGGATTACTGAGAGTGAGTGGGACATCGATGGTACAACCTTGAAACGATTCGGTAGAATGGAGAAAAACAGAGATGCGTGCTATAATGCGGTATCTCCGTCGGTAGTTCCCAATGCGTCCAATGCCCATGCCTATCAAAAATATCTACTATGCAAAGATGCAGCAAATAATACAGTGGATGAGATTGGATCATTCCAAGACATGGAAGTGAAAATATTGAAATAAGTTATTCATCTTCTGATTAGGAAAGCCTCACTCTTTGTAGATCACGTGAATGGTAAATAGTGACATAAATTCATTTGTACTAGGGTAGGTCACTATCAAAGGATCTTTTCTTTTAGGAAAAAATAATCCATTTGTTATGTATCCCGCATACAGTTCACTGTCAGTCAATTTCTCAGGCTAAGACAGGGTTGTGTTGCCGTGCTTAGGCCTCGGCCAACGCGGAGAAGGGAGGGTGATATGGGTCGTTGCTATTGTGGGCTTTTTTTCAGTTTTCTTTCCTTTTATCAGATTTTGTTTTTTCTCAGTTTCTCTTTCCACATTTTTCTTCTGTAGTTTATGTAACATAAGATGAACTTTCTTTCTCCATTATACAATGAACATTTTTTTCAAATACACACTGAACTTTTTGGTGTATACGATACGATGGACATTTTGGTTGTACATATAGAACATTTTTAATATGCGGTAAACTTTTTAAATTGTACGATGAGCAATTTTTAAAACAGGCTGCGTGTTTCTTTAATATATTGTGAACATGTTTCAGTTAAAAGTTTTTCTAATATACACTGGAATTTTTTACAAACACATACTAAACACTTTTCAAAAAACTGTTCACAAATTTTAAAATCGGTGTGCTTCTATTAACTGTTCAAATTTTCAACAAATGTTCATATTTTTCTCAAAATTGTAGCAAAATGTTAAAAAAATCAAATCACGTCTTCAAAAAGTATTCATATTTTAGAAAATGTTCAGAAAAAACCAACCAAAATACCAGTTCGGGACAATGCATCGGTCACCATAATGTCTGCTTTGCTACAGTGTACTAGCCCCTACTGTAACATCTTGCTATAGTGCGTCGAACGCTACAGTTTTTAATCTGAAGCTTCCCTAAATCTTTTGCTGATGTTTGCAGGTGCGGAACGTCAGATAGACCCTCTGGCATTAAACGTCGCGCCTGTGAGAAGGTGCGGATGTTTGCTGCTTCGGAACGTCAGATAGACCCTCTGGCAATTAACGTCGAATTGGCAGCCTCAGGCACAGGGAAGCGCTCGAGTATGCCAGCCCATTGGTGCACTATAGCGAATCGGTTACTTTGGCGGCCATTTTTTATATTTTATTTGGTTTTTTAACAAAAATAATATGTGAAGATATCTTCAAATATTACAGTGTTTTTTGTAAAAAGTTAACAGTGTCTAAAAATATAACACTTTTTTAAATATATTTTTCAAATTAGATCACTTTTTCAAAATGGGAACGTTTTTAAGAAGTTGCGAATATTTTGCAAAACTTTTTTTGCGTCCATTTTTCTGACCATACAAAAAACACACAAAGTTTAATTTGAAAACTCGCGAACATTTCTTGAAATACAGAAAATGAATTTGTGAGTTTTTTCAAATCTTGACATGTTTCTAAATCTACTAATTTGTGAACAAATTTTGAAAGCAGAAATAGTTTTGAAATTTGAAACAGATATTTGAAAGTTCAAACATTTTTTTACATCCCAATATGTTTTTGAATACACAAAATTTTTCTAATTCCAAATAATATTTTAAATTTCAAAACATTTTCTATAAAGAAAACTTTTTTAATGATAAAAGAAACCAAAGTAAACAGTTAAAAGTCACAACAGGAAAAAGATAAAAAAAACTGAACTAAACCTTCAGAAACCTTCTACAAGGTTTCCAGAATTGGAACCAGCATCCAACTCTCTCGGCTTTCCTGGTTTCCTCAAGGCGTTTCATCATTTTGATCGGGGTTTTTTGTTTTCGAGGTGTTTTTTTATTTCTGTCTTTCATTTCTATGGTTTTCACCACTTTTCTTTTGATTTTTTTCTTAAAAACGTGCCTACTTTGGCATGCATATTTTTACACTCTACCTATACGTCAGGAATATTTTTTATGTACGTTAGGAATATTTTTTTATATATGTTTAAAATTTTAAAAAAGTTATATTCGATGACTGCTCTTTTCTTACACATTGTACAATTTTCGTATAATCAGATATTACTTTTTAATACATTTTTAAATTTTGGAAATATATGATTTACATTTTTGTACAAGATCAATTTTTTTAAAAAAAATATGGTTTATGTTCATATTTATTTAATACATGTTCTACAATTTTCGTTTGCATGAAGAACAATGTCTTGTACACATTTTACATTTTTAAATAGATAATGAACCTTTTTTGACATTTTTGTGTTCGATGACTCTTTTTCAATACACATTTTGCATTTTCGGTATATATCAGGAACATTTCTTTATACATGTATAAATTTTCTAAAAATATGATTAACAAGTTATTGCTACAAGATCTACATTTTTTAATTCTAAGTTTTTATGTTCAATTTTTAAAAATACTCGTCCTACATTTTTGGTACATTAGGAATATTTTGTATACCTATTTAACATTTTATAAATATATGATTTTTTTTTTGATAAATGCTTGATTAATTTTAAAAAAAAACATATATATACATATATAGTGTTACTATTCATCACCCAGGGTGCAGAAGAAGTTATTCTTCATCCAAGGTAATCTTACGATCATTTCATAATTAAATTACATTTCAAATTCAAATAGTTACATTCCTATTGATTCACTACATAAAATTTGACATAAGAAAATAAAAATATAGATCATAAGACAAGAAAATTTGCAGTTTATATGTATTTTAGACTATGTTTTTATGTTTGTAATTTTACATAACATAAAATATTTTTTACGGCGATTATATATTTTCTTACTATCCCTTTTTTCCTCAGAAATAAGACAACTTACGGAACGTAAAATTACAGTGCATTGATGGTAAAATAGAGGGGGGTGAAGAATAACAATCCTCAACCAGGATGACGAATAACGCGACTCTATATATATAGGACGCCAGTTTGGGACACCTAGGTGCCTGGGCACCTTGTCTATCCATCGTTAGATCATGTTTAGCGACAGATTTGGAAACCAATGTAAATGATTTAATTACTAGTTAATTTGGCAGGCTTTAATTCTTTAACTGTCCCATGCATGCATGTCACATCATAGAAAAGAAAGGTGATTAAAATACCATAGTGAATAAAAATCAACATTTATTACCTCCTTATATACCACTTATTGATTCGTAGAATAAATCACTACGTATGTAAAATACACATTACGTAACTTCAGCAGTAGGTATACACATACCCACCATCTAATTAGGTATACACATACACATACACATACCCGTACATGTACCTTTTTTCAAGGCAGGCACATATATACATAATTTTGTTAGTTGATATATGCATACCCTCGTATGTACATAATTTCGTTAGGGGTATATGCATACCCGCATATGTACATAATTTCTTTGGTAGGTATACGCATACCCGCGTATGTATATAATTTCTTTTTTTGCAGGGGTATGTATATAATTTTGTTCGTAGGTATATGTATACCATGTATGTACATAATTTCGTTAGTAGGTATATACATATCCGCTACGTATATAATTTCTTTAATACCTAAAAACCTAGAATAAATCATTGGATATATACGTACCCGTGTATGTACATAATTTCATTAGTAGGTATATATACCATGGGTATATTTATATTATTTGGAGTCGGCGCACAATTTGTTGATATAGATAATAAAAATATTTTGTCATGAATATCTCAGAATGGTATCAACTTTTATGTATACATTTATTCATCTGCACGTAGAAAAAATCCACAGGCTGACGAGTCACATTGTGCGTACATACTATATTTGTTTCCTTTTTATTCTGCCATTTTCTCTCCATCAATTAATGTGTGTTTTAATTCTATTCAAATTAATAAATACAAATGGGTGGACATGCGAGCTATTAAATGCTAGGTGCCTGGGCACCTAGGTGCCCCAAACAATTTACCTATATATATATATATATATATATGCAAATTTAACATTTTACAAATTCTAGATTAACATTTTCAAATGTTTAAGTAGAATTTTTTTAGTAATACATCTATTTTGAACATTTGGAAGTATAAACAAAAGTGAAAAGGAGAAAGAAAAAAACTGAAACTAAAAACATGAACAAAAAACACAAGGTTGGGGCCTGACACGCACCTGGGGCGGCCCATCTCGCGCTTCCCTTTAGGCGGGGCTTCCTTCAGTCTCGCTAGAAAGAGAGGAATAGCGGTGCTCACTTAACGTGGCATGCGTCATATATGATTTGTGGGGACAATGCTTCGGTGCCTTAAGGCACCTGCCTTTGTGTCTATGACATGTGGATCCAACAGGTGGCTGGTCCACATGTCAGTGACCCAAAGTCAGGTGCCTTTAAGGCACCGAAGCTGCGTCCGATTTGTGGTGCACTTCTCCTCTTGATGTTCCTTCCAGGTGCGTGCTTGCATACATTTGGGCAACAACAGAACAAACTGGATGAAATTCGTTCAAATTGGATAGATTTCATTGAAGTTCAGATATAATTTACATAAAAGATTGATATTTTGACCGTTTAAAAAAACTAGCAAAAACATAAACCATATACAGTACGACCACCTCGTTGTTGGGGAACGTTGCAAAAAACAAAAAATTTCCTACGGTTTCACCAAGATCCATCTATGAGTTCATCTAGTAAAGAGTGATCGGATTGCATCTACATACCTTTGTAGATCACGCGCGGAAGCGTTCAAAGAACGGGGATGAGGAAGTCGTACTCGACGTGATCCAAATCACCGGAGATCCTAGCGCCGAACGGATGGCACCTCCGCGTTCAACACACGTACGGTCAGCGTGACGTTTCCTCCTTCTTGATCCAGCAAGGGGAAGGAGAGGTTGATGAAGATCCAGCAGCACGACGGCGTGGTGGTGGATGCAGGGGTCACCGCAGCAGGGCTTCGCCGTTCTACTACGAGAGGGAGAGGTGTAGCAGGGGAGAGGAAGGCGCCAAGACTCAAGGGTGCGGCTGCCCCTCCCTCCCCCCTTTATATAGGCCCCCTAGGGGGTGCGCCGGCCCTAGGAGATGGGATCTCCTAGGGGGGGCGGCGGCCAAGGGGTGGAGTGCCCCCCAAGCCAGGTGGGGCGCCCCCACCCTAGGGTTCCCAACCCTAGGCGCAGGGGGTGGGCCAAGGGGGGCGCACCAGCCCACTATGGGCTGGTTCCCCTCCCCACTTCAGCCCATGGGGCCCTCCGGGATGGGTGGCCCCATCCGGTGGACCCCCGGGACCCTTCCGGTGGTCCCGGTACAATACCGGTGACCCCCGAAACTCTCCCGATGGCCGAAACTGCACTTCCTATATATAATTCTTCACCTCCGGACCATTCCGGAACTCCTCGTGATGTCCAGGATCTCATCCGGGACTCCGAACAACTTTCGGGTTACTGCATATTCATATCTCTACAACCCTAGCGTCACCGAACCTTAAGTGTGTAGACCCTACGGGTTCGGGAGACATGTAGACATGACCGAGACGGCTCTCCGATCAATAACCAACAGCGGGATCTGGATACCCATGTTGGCTCCCACATGCTCCTCGATGATCTCATCGGATGAACCACGATGTCGAGGATTCAAGCAACCCCGTATACAATTCCCTTTGTCAATCGGTACGTTACTTGCCTGAGATTCGATCGTCGGTATCCCAATACCTCGTTCAATCTCGTTATCGGCAAGTCACTTTACTCATACCGTAATGCATGATCCCGTGACCAGACACTTGGTCACTTTGAGCTCATTATGATGATGCATTACCGAGTGGGCCCAGAGATACCTCTCGGTTATACGGAGTGACAAATCCCAGTCTTGATCCGTGTCAACCCAACAGACACTTTCGGAGATACCCGTACTATACCTTTATAGTCACCCAGTTACGTTGTGACGTTTGGTACACCCAAAGCACTCCTACGGCATCCGGGAGTTACACGATCTCATGGTCTAAGGAAAAGATACTTGACATTGGAAAAACTCTAGCAAACGAACTATACGATCTTGTGCTATATTTAGGATCGGGTCTTGTCCATCACATCATTCTCCTAATGATGTGATCTCGTTATCAATGACATCCAATGTCCATAGTCAGGAAACCATGACTATCTGTTGATCAACGAGCTAGTCAACTAGAGGCTTACTAGGGACATGTTGGTGTCTATGTATTCACACATGTATTACGATTTCCGGATAACACAATTATAGCATGAATAAAAGACAATTATCATGAACAAGGAAATATAATAATAATCCTTTTATTATTGCCTCTAGGGCATATTTCCAACACTCGTACGTGTGGCCACCCTGCCCGGCCGCACCGCCATCGTCGTCCCTCTAACGGCGGAACGCCGCCGGATGGTCGCAGCAGCCTTGTTCAACGATTGCCTGCTACTCCGCCTCCTGCTGCGTTGTGCAGAGTACTGTCGACGTGGCCTTCGGAGCCCTGCCGCGACCGGCATTGGCGGAGCAGTCGCCAAGCGACCACTTCTCGCCGATCTTGGTGAGCTCGCCGTCAAGGCGGCGGCGGCGGGTACTGGCAGCAGTCTCCGCGGTGGTCAGGGAGTGGTCGAGTGCCCATGCGGCGGCGAGGCCAGGGTCATTGCAGGCTCAGTCCAGCGCCACGTCGCTCTTGGCGAACGCGGAGCGACGACAAGCATTGCGCCGGTCATACATCGCCTGCTGCCTTGTCGCGCGCTCCGCCTCAGATACAGCAGCCCTCGAACCCGAGGCACCATCGTAACCACCTCCTCCGAGGTAGTGAAGAAGGCGGTCCCGCGCCTTCTTGATCATGGGCGGTAGTTCTTCCTTGACGGTGAGGCGGTGACGGCGCGATGGCTACGATGGACGGCCGAGTGAGCATCTGATCTGGACACCGCGGTGGTGCGGGGGCGACGATGGCTCACCCTTCATGAGGCGTCCGATCAAGACACCGTGGTTGTGCTGTGGCGAGGCCGACTGGTTCTTCATAGGCCGAGGCAGGGACGCCGGCTCCCGCTTCACGCGGTGGCGCAGCGGGGATGGCGGCTCCTGCTTGACGCGCGCCGACGATGATGATGCCGGGACCATGTAACAGAGCGGCCGCTTCATCATTCTCTCGATGTGATGGACGAAATCTTCTTCCGTCAAAGCAGCCTCCTTAAGGAGTCGGGCGGCGGCTGCGGCGCCTGGTCCTCGTCGTCACCGGACGAGATGACGATCTCCTCAGCGGAGGAGTTGGCTGTCGTGGACGCCGATAGGCCCGGAGAGCATGGGCGGTGGCGCCAAGAATCGTCGAATGAGGAGTTTCGCCTACTCCGCGTGCTGGTGCGGAGCACCATGACTTCGAATCGCTGTCGCTGGGCTCGGAGAGGACGAGGGGCTTGGAAACATAGACGGAGAAGGGGCGGGAGGCAGTGGTCGGGGAGGGGGAGTGCGGCTCTGTGCGTCGCCGCCGCACGGCTTAAATAGCTGCGCCCAGGCCAGGCGAAGGGGCGGCCAACCCCCTTCAATGCGGTGCAGCGGCCGGAGCTGGTTCCTCAGGACGTGGCGTCACCACTGTATCGGCGACGCCACGTCCGTCAGCGCCGCCCTCCCGTCTGGTCAAATCGCAACATCACGTCGACCGCCGCATACTCTGGCTGGCATGAATGCGATGCGGCAAGCGGCGCGGGCGCTCAATGGAAAGCAACGCGGGAGAGGTGAGTGAGGATTTTTGATGGGCCAGTGTGGTCAGGCGTGATCTTGGGAGCGGTCCGGTCCACGAGGCCCACCCACATTTGTTTCTAGTTTGCATGAGAAAATACACCCAGACCGCCCGACAGACCGATACAAGCCCGCGTTGAATGAAGCAACACGTCCGAACAACGCGGTCCAAAAAGATGCGGTTGTTTTGAGGGTCAGTGCTGGACATACCCTAATGGCCCATTAAGACTATCAACTCTGGTCCAGGTGCGGAAGGCTTGATTGCACTTCAAAGCGATTAAATCACCCGCGGACCCTCAAAAGAATAATAAATGGCATTGCTTGGAATATGTGTTCTACAAAGATACATAACCATGTTCATTTGGTTTTCAAACAAAAATATAATTACAAAACTGAGCATAGCTCAAATGGTTAGATTCTTTATGGTGAAACCAACACAGGGTTTAAGTCCTAGAATTACACCGGTGGTCGCAATTTTTCTGAATTTATTTAGAAGCTTTTCGACGATGTATGTTCAGTGGGAGAAACCGTTTCCATAGACTACGAGTCTGTACAACAACTTCGTCTATCTCAAGATGTTGTGCCTGGTTAGTATTTGAAATATGCTCATAGAAGTATGGTGTGCGTATATACCTCCGTAGGGTTAAGTATAGTAGGTGTTTGTACGTGAACTAAGGTCTGCATTTGTACTACTATGTTAAATGAAAGCGAAAGGTCGTTTACATGGTCAGATTTGACCAGATTAATTGTCCAAGCCATGGGCTGTGGCCAGTGCAGCCGAGCAGCGCAGCACATTGAATCCCCCGAGATAATAAATCAACCAGCAAACATCCCGCAGGGGATCCCCCCAAATCGGCAGAGAATTTACAGCCAGCGTCGGAGGGGAGGGGACCATGGCCGAGCGAGCATCTCATGCCTTTTCTCACGTGCTCCCCCTGTGGCCGGTCTGCGGAGAGCGCCTGGAGCTGGAGCCGGACGGGCAGGGGCCTGGACTCGACCGCCCGGAACAGCGCAAGCGGACGCCCACCATGTGTTCCGCCCCGACAGATCACTCAAGTTCATTCCAGTACCGTCTGGTGTTTCTGGTCCCATACGGATCCGCGGCTTCATTTCCGCCGCTGTACTGTACTACTGTTCACGGTTGAATTCGGCCGGATCAACTGCCCGCGAGATTCTGAAGTTTCACCAAAGATGTGCCAGGTTTTCAACTCTTTTGAATGAAGCAGGTACATCGGTCAGCAGCCCGGCCCGCCCTCCGCCGCGGTCTCTGATTCCCGGTGACGTATACCTTTGCCACAAAGATGAACCAGAAATCTTTTACCACCGCCAGCGCCACCAGCGGACGATACATCACCCGCCCGCCCGCCCAGAGCTGGAATTCCACCATTCTCTGCCTGCCTGACTGCCCTGCCTCATCCATTCGACTCCAGGACGTCAGGCAAATTTATATTCCGTGACAGCTTTGCTTTGCAGGACACGTTCTCACCAAGGCTGCCACGATATTCTAACCGCAAAAAAGATCACACCTCACCTCACATACGTACACGGTGCGAAGATGAGCGCCAGCTCGAGACGAGAGGGAGAGGGAATCCACTTTCACAAGGTCGACCAGCTGCTGCCAGTGCCAATCGGCTACTTGCCTCTTCTCCTCGCTTGCCGATCCAGCAAAGAATCTCGATCCAGGAGCATATATTCTGACCGAGTCTTTTGGTATGCAAAAGACCAACAAAAGGAGGAACCTAATGCCGGCCCGCTTTAGCTCCTACAGTATGTGAGTGTCGACTCGGCCAATTTAGGTTGCGGTCAGATCGCGGCAACGGCGAAAGCCATGTCCCGAAACTTTCTACTACAGTGAAAACGACCGACCTTTATTGTAGAGTGATGAAAAGACTGCCCGAGTTGCCAAACAAAAACATGGTCTTCAGGTTTCATTCAGAATGATTCCGGATAGCAAAAGTTGTAAAATCCACCGTGGTTTATGGGCAAAAGTTGTTAGATCAAACGAGTCCTAGTACTGCTAGATTCCAACTAAAATAGGTAATTATTTGATCAACTATGGTTCGTACTGCTAGATTCACTATTCATATCAACAGCGCAGGTCGTAATCATCGGTATTCAGAGAATATGACAGCCATTCAGGAAAACGGACGTCCCAACAATCAAACGTACACTGTCAATTCATCCCAGAGGGAAAACTGTTGACAAGCCAGGAAATGATTAAACATCTAATCTCAACTTGCATACACCGGAAGAGTCGCTTTGGATTCGACCAATTTACTGTTAGAAACTCACTTTTCTCTTTTGCTTCATTCTGATACAAACAATGACCACGTGGTACAGCATATGACTAGTGAAACATCCAGGAAGCAACAAACTTGGCACACTTTCAAAATTGGAAACCGTACATGTTGCTCCTATCAAGATTCACAGATGGGATCGAGATTAGCTCGCTACACCCCTATGCAGTGTAGTTAAAACTATACAAAAGTTAGCAACTACACACCTATCCCTATGTAAACTTTGATACTTGTGCCTATCCACTTTGATCACTGCTGAATAAGGTTTACTACCTCCGTCCCAGTGTATAAGTCATTCACGTAGTTCTAGGTCAATAATTTAACTATCTAAATATGTATTATATGTAACAAAAAATATATATTTAGAAACTACATTCGCGTGGAAATCTAGTGGTATACTTTTCATGACATATAACACATATTTAATTCCTCAAATCGATGACCTAGAACTACGCGAATGACTTATACACCCGGACGGAGGGAGTAGTAAGCTTTTGACAAATCAAAGCTCAAACCATACCGATAGGTCTTGAATCAAAAGGCTGAAATTCCCCAGATGAACAGAACAAGTCTACTGTAGACCTTACAGGTTTCAAATCAAATCTCTGGAATTAGCATCTGTCCTGAAGACAATTCACATCAGGCTACAGCAAATGTGCTAAATAAAGCATGTGGAAGGATACACATGCAACTCATCTGAGCATGTCTCCTCCCAAAACAAGTCCACCGCAATTACCAGTCACCTGCAGAGTACAGAGCTGCTAGCCAGAGATACGCCCCTGCTACAAGTAGTAAAACGATACCAGCATCCATCTACATCAATAAATGTTCTCCACAGTCCAATCACGCCAAATACTACTGAATCTACCAGTACCATACACAAGACCCGCCCCATGATCCAAATCGAAATTCGCGTCATGACCAACTAAGTCGAACCATCTCATAGCGTCCCACGGCCTCCCCTGCAACACAATTTGGGGGCTCAATTTGCACCATAGCATGGCACGAATCCTGGCAAAAAAGAAGGATTAGATCTTGCTTGGCAACAAAAAATCCGTCAGATCAAACAGGCAACAATTAAATCCAGGCGCCAGATCTAGATCTAGCGAATTTCGTAATCCAGGCAAACATCCGAACGCGCAACAGGCACGAGCGAACCTACGGAATCGAACATAAGACCGGCAGCGAGTAGTTAGTAATCAATCACCAGCGTCGGACCGATCGAACCAGGGGAAGAAGGCGGCCGAAATCAACGTCACCGGAGCGTCAACCAATTCTGGCGGCGGGGGCGGGGGCGGGGTCGCTGCGCCGGCTCCGATTCACTTGGTGCAAGGCGGGATCCGGCCCGTCGGGGCGGGCGGAGGGTCCCGATCTGCACCAAGCGAGCCCGAGGCGGCGGCGACGGGGAGGAGACGATCGATCCCGATTCGGTTGCTCGGCACGGAGGGCGGTGGACTTTGGAGAGGAGGAAGAGGGGGAGCGTGCTACCTACGGCCACTGGTCGCTGCGTGGAAGGGAAGAGGAGGAGGGGCGCGGCTTTTATAGATGGGGACTGGGGAGGTGGGGATTCGGGAGAGAGCATATTAGGGCGGGGTAGGTGGGGCCGCGCCCGCAGCACAGGCATGTGCGGTTGGCTCTCCTCTCCGCTCCGATCAGGTCAGGCCTCCTGCGCGCGCCCGCGGCTCTAGGAGAAAGGGGATTTTTCCTTTTCTACCACCAAGGATTTGATGCTACTAGTGTGTGTGTGTGTATTTGCTTTCCTCCTTGTCTTTTGTGATTCCTTCTTTACCATGGTGGAGATATGGATTGATTCTCATCAGCTAAAAAGAAAAGAAATTGACTGATTCTTTCAATATCAAGGATTTATTTTCCTATCTGGAAATACTAGTTCCCAAATTCGTTGAATATTGGATCACCACCTATGTCAAAATTAGCAAATAAAACAACATAAAATCGGTTTATCTATTGTCAAGAATGGAAAGGGGATTTCGTGCATACCTCTGCCGATTTTGATAGAACCTTGAATGTCGACGCATCGGCCGATCTTTAGGGTTCGCTGACCGGCGACCTCTCTAGCCCAACATGTCGCAATTTTAGGGGGGATATGTGTCCATAAGGGGTTTGCCGACTTCTCCAAAGAGTTTGACACTAGATCCGACCATTAGGAGGAAAAATGATGAGTTGTGGAAGAACATGCGGCGACAATACCGGAGAGGAAGCTGACTTGAGTGGTCTGGTTGGTAACATCGAGGTTAGCACGGCGAGTGAATTGTGGGCTAGGTTTCCAGCTAGAAGAAGAGGTGGGTGTCGGCGGACCTTGGTTGGGAGTGTGGGGTTAGGGATAGAGAGGGTATGTATAGGACGGTGTAGATGATGAGAATCGTTGGATTGGATCCAAGGGTTAGCATATGTTCTCTTGTAGGGCTAGGGTTTGTAAGTGAGGGAAGGCCGACGGCGTCGGACCTCGGTTGGGAGTGTGGGGTTAGGGATAGATAGGGTATGTATAGGACGGCGTAAATGATGAGAACCATTCGATTAGATCCAAGGGTTAGCATATGTTCTCTTGTAGGGCTAGGGTTTGTAAGCGAGGGAAGGGCCGACAACAACAAACTAATTTCTATTGTTGCTAGGTGGAGATTTGGCCAAAAATCGTATTGGGTCTTATTCAGTGGATACCCATCTTTTATTCTTTTTTTGCAAGGGACCCATCTTTTATTCTTAATATTATTGTTTTGTAACTTAGGACATTGTTGCCAATTTATCGGGAAAACAAACCTCTAGTCAAATAACCAGAACTGGGGGCCTCAAAAGAACTAATATTGATAATGCTTATTTTTACATAAATATGACAGTGCACAATATATCTTGGGCTAGAAAGCGAGTATAAAACAAATGGATTGGATCTCATCAAGTCTACCATATTAGGAAACAATGATGCTTGTCGCACTTAAAATGGAAATTAGCAGTCATCGCCTTGAAAGGAATTCTATATTTTTGTCAAATGGTACGAAGATTTGCCCAAACGTGTGATTTAACTTATTTTCTTGCTATAACCAGATTTTGGAGTTAAAAATCCATAGTCCTTTCAATTTCTAAGGCATTGAGACATTTCTCATGATAAAAAATCGACCGATTATTTCACGTAACCTTCCAACTAGTAGCAAAATACCCATTGATATGGAAATGAGACATCAAGTGGAGGTACTTATGTTGTGATCATCAAAGCATGAGTGTCATGCTAAAATGTATATAACCTCATGGCAAGCATCGACATCTTAGTCTTTTATTTGTTAACTGTCGGGCCCATAAGACTGGGGGTACCCAGGGTCGTCTGCCTGCGGCCAGGGCGCAACACTAGCAGAGGGCCCAAGCTGGCCCAATGTCAAGGCTTCGTGAGAAAGGCCCTCGCGAGGCGCGCACCGTCAAGCTCCATCGGCGGCCTCGCGAGGCGGCTTCCCGAGGCCTCTCGCGGAGGCGTGTAGATCAAGGATCAGGCAGAATAGTCACGCGGTCCTGCTGCTTCACGTGGGTGATGCCCGTGGCGACGAGCGGAGCCAGAAGGGCACCAACATGCACAGATAGGGAGGTTTTCCTCTTTCGTGCTAAGGGAGCAAGGACAGTGCGTCAGTTCCCAATGCAAGCCCCAAAGGTTGCCACTTTGGTGCAAGAAGACCAGGACAACGGGCTCGCCAGGATGGAGGTCATCACCGAGCCCACCGATGCGTCATGGCAGGGAGCTTTAGTAGGCAAAGACCACCTTTAGTCAGGATAAATTGTACTCTTGTTTCCCTTCGAAATTGGTCGTTGTGGCAACCCTTCCCGCCTAGAGTTTTCGGGGGAAGAGGACCAGGGCAAGTATAAGTATAGGTTAGACTCCACCGTAGAAAGGGGTGGAGACCTGGGAGATCCCTCGAGCGATCCGAGCCTCCCGAGGTAGTTTGTCTTCCTTGTACACACGTACTCAACCTCCCTCACGAGGCAATCCACACAAAGCAGGAGTAGGGTCTTACACCGCAAGGTGGCCCGAATCCGGGTAAACTGTTGTGTTTGCGTTCTTCTTTCGTTTGGCTCGAGCACCGATTGCTTATTTGCATTGGTAATTCCGCGAAGAGGAGGGTATGATACAACACACCAACGGTAAGTATTTCCCTCAGTTATGAAACAAAGGTTATCAGTTCATTAGAAGAACCAAGCAACACTATGTAAACAACACCTGCACACAAACCACAAAACTTGCAACCCAACGCGTAAGAGGGGTTGTCAATCTCTCCTCGGTATTGAGATAGAGTAAATTGCATGAGATTGAATAAATATATCTAGCAAAAACAAAAAAATAAATAAATAAAGAAAAAGTGTAGCAAAGTATTTTTGGATTTTTGGATTAATAGATCTAAAATAATATGATAGGAAATAGACCCCAGGGCTGTAGATTTCACTAGAGGCTTCTCTCGAGAAAATAGCATATGGCGGGGAAACAAATTATTGTTGGGCAATTGATAGAAGAGCAAATAATTATGACGATATCCAAGGCTGATCATGTATATAGGCATCATGTCCAAGATTAATAGACGGACTCCTGCCTGCATCTACTACTATTACTCCACACATCGACCTCTATCCAGCATGCTGTTGGGAAATGTTGCATGGAAAACAAAAAACAAAATCTACGCACACGCAATGATCTATCCATGGAGATGCATAGCAACGAGGGGGAGAGTGTGTCCACGTACCCTCATAGACCATAAGCGTAAGCGTTTGACAACGCAGTTGATGTAGTCGAACTTCTTCTAGCTCCGACCGATCAAGTACCGAACGTACGGCACCTCCGAGTTCCGCACATGTTCAGCTCGATGACGCCCCTCACCTTCTTGATCCAGAAAGACGTCGAGGTACTAGATGAGTTCCGTCAGCACGACGGCAATGGTGGCGATGGTGGTGAAGTGATCCTCGCAGGGCTTTGCTTAAGCACTATGAAAATATGACCGAGGGTGTAAACAGTGGAGGGGGGCGCCGCACACGGCTAGGCAATTGTCTAGTTGTGCTAGGCGCCCCCTCCCACATATATATAGGTGGGGAGAGCAGGGAGCAGCTAGGAGGGCGCCCAAGTAGGCCGAATCCTACTTGGGGTCCTCCCAAGTGGTGCGCCCCCCTTCCTTATTCAAGTATCCTATTCCCTTTCTTTCCTTTCCTCCTTCCCCTTTCCTTCTCCACCTTGGCTGGCCCATATGGGGGGCGCACCAGCCCCTTGTGGCTGGGGCCTTTCCCCTCTTGGCCCATATGTCCTATATCTTTTGCCGGGGGTGCCCGGAACCCCTTCCGGTGACCCGATATGTACCTGGTACCCTCCAAAACAATTCCGGTGTCCGAATACCATCGTCCTATATACCAATTTGTACCTCTCAACCATTTAGAGACTCCTCGTCATGTCTGTGATCTCATCCGAGACTCCTAACAACATTCGATCACCAAATCACATAACTCATATAATACTATATCGTCATCGAACGTTAAGCGTGCGGACTCTATGGGTTCGAGAACTATGTAGACATGACCGAGACACCTCTCCGGTCAATAACCAACAACGGAACCTGGATGCTCATATTGGCTCCTACATATTCCACAAAGATCTTTATCGGTCGAATCGTTATGACAACATACGTAATTCCCTTTGTCCATCGGTATGTGAAAGGATCGAAAAGAGGTGTCTAGAGGGGGTGAATAGACACTTAGCAAAGAGAAGTGGCAGTTTTTATTTTCTTCAAGTTAAGGTGGAGTATTAGCACATGTTTAAACATTCACAATACATATCAAGCAAGCATGACAAGAGTATATGGGCAGCGGAAAGTAAAGCATGCAACTTTGCAAGAATGTAAAGGGATGGGATTGGAGTTTGCAAACGCAATTGGAGACACGGTGATTTTTGGCATGGTTCCGATAGGTGCTGCTATCGTACATCCACGTTGATGGAGACTTCAACCAGCGAAGGGTAACGGTTGCGCGAGTCCACGGAGGGCTCCACCCACGAAGGGTCCATGAAGAAGCAACCTTGTCTATCCCACCATGGCCATCGCCCATGAAGGACTTGCCGCACCATGGTAGATCTTCACGAAGTAGGCGATCTCCTTGCCCGTACAAACTCCTTGGTTCAACTCCAAAATCTTGACAGAGGCTCCCAAGTGACACCTAACCAATCTAGGAGACACTACTCTCCAAAAGGTAATAGATGGTGTGTTGATGATGAACTCCTTGCTCTTGTGCTTCAAATGATAGTCTCCCCAATACTCAACTCTCTCTCACTGATTTGGATTTGGTGGACATATGATTTGAGTGGAAAGCAACTTGGAGATGGCTAGAGATCAAGATTTATGTGGTTGGAGTGGAAAATCTCGATCTTAACACAAGTGTAGGTGGTTCTCTCTCAGAAAATGTAAGTTGGAAGTGTATGCATGTTCTGATGGCTCTCTCCATGAATGAAGAGTGGATGGAGGGGGATATATAGCCTCCACACAAAATCTAACTGTTACACACAATTGACCAAACTCGGTGGGACCGAGTCAGAAAACTCGATCAGACCGATTCAGTTCATAATGTGACCGTTAGGCTTTTTGGTGGGACCGACATGATCGGCTCGGTGGGACCGATGTGCTAGGGTTAGGGTAAAACCTTATCTCGGTTTGACCGATTACTCAAACTCGGTGGGACCGATTTGGGTAATAAGCGAAATAGAGAGTTGGCCAAGCAAACTCGGTGGGACCGATTGCATATCTCGGTGAGACCGAGATTATTGCAATAGGCAACAGAGAGTTTGCAAGCCCATCTCGGTGAGAACGAGATCCCATCAGTGTGATCGAATTGATTAGGGTTTGTGGCAATGTGAAAGCACAAGTGCTCCCTAGGTGGTTTTGGTAATTAATGACAACATATCTCTTGTTGGACTAACACTTTTACCTAGTATGTTTCAGATAAGTTCAACAATGAAGTGGCATGGACTAAAGGATATGGAACCCCTTCAAGATGCTAAGAAGAAAGGATTAGCTCAAGCTTCAAGCTCAAGACTCTACATTTTCTATTTTAGTGATCCAAGATCACATTGAGTCTATAGGAAAGCCAAAACTATTAAGAAGGGATGAGGTGTTGCTTAATGGCTTGCTTGCTCAAAGTGCTTAGTGATATAATCCAAAGCCCTCAACCACATTCTCACTTCCAAATATGACCTAAACCAAAAGTCAAACTCGGCCCCACAGATTCTTTCTATTCGGAGCCACCGAGTTCAGTTGACATAGCCACTGCCAGAAACCCTAATCAGTTCGGTCTCACCGATGGGATCTCGGTCTCACCGAGATGGCCTTGCAAACTCTCTGTTACCTATTGCAATCTTTTCGGTCCCACCGAAATATGCAATCGGCCCCACCGAGTTTGCTTGGCCAACTCTCTGTTTCGCTTATTACCCAAATCGGTCCCACCGAGTTTGAGTAATCGGTCAAACCGAGTTTTGGATTTACCCTAACCCTAGCACATCGGTCCCACCGAGTTGATCTAGTCGGTCCCACCGAAAACCCTAACGGTCACTAGATTTGCTGAATCGGTCTGACCGAGTTTTTCAATTCGGTCTCACCGAGATTGGTAAATTGTGTGTGACGGTTAGTTTTTGTGTGGAGGCTATATATACCCCTCCACCCACTCTTCATTCGTGGAGAGAGCCATCAGAACATACCTACACTTCCTGTCGGAGTAATGGGCCACGGGTAGGCTAACCCGAGTCCCAGAACCTTTCAAGACATCGGGGCAGGCTGTGCCCCTCAAGACCCCGAGACAAAGAGCCGCCTTCTGAGAAGTCGGCGGCAAGGCAACCGACTAGCCACTCGCGGCCGAGTCCCAGGAACGACTTCAGGATAAGCCGACTCCTGACTAACGGCTTCCCGAGAAGCCGGCCCTGGGGAGTCGGCCCACGACTCCAACAAACCCCATGTCCTCATCAAGAGGGACAGGACAGGGGAGTGGCTATAGTGAAGCCTGCTCCCGCCCCTTTCCAGAGGCAGGCATGGCCACAGTACGCCGTACCCGCGGAGATCTCCGTGCGGCGTGGCACTGTTGCCATGCCGGCCCTGACATCAGCACCGGTGGACCGAATCCTACGCCCACGACGGCTTGTCTGTATGACCCTGGGGTGGCGGGTCCCACCAGCCAGCGGGACCCCAGAAGACGTCAAGTGCGCCACCAGTCGGACCCGTTGGGAGTCGGCCAGCTCCTCCCCCGGGGGCCCACGTGCCATTAACCAGATGTGACGGAGAGTGGCAATAGTGATCGCCCGCCAGGCGGCGGGGCTGTTGCCACGACTTCATGACCAAGCCCGCGTCATTAAAAGCACGACTACAGTAATCAGCAGCCGACAAGACCTTCCCGCGGCGGACGCGGCCTGTCGGCTCCATACCGAGCCAGTCGGCGGGGCCCACCAGTCGGCGGAGAAGACGGAGGCTGGAGGCATTGACGGCTGGGCCCGCGTCCAGCCATCTTACCATTGTACCCCTGGGGGGTAGGCCTATATAAACCCCCAGGGCACCCATGCAAAGGGTTGGAATACATTAGCACTAGACCAGATCATATAGGAAGGAGAGAGCTAGCCTTGCCTTCTCCTACCTCTAGGAAACAGCTCAAGGAGCAATCGTGTAAACACTTTGCCATAGTGATCATGCGGAGACCCCGTAGAGCAGCAGTAGGGGTATTATCTCCCCGGAGAGCCCTGAAGCTGGGTAAGATTCGCCGGCGTGCATGTATTCGCCTCATCCCGTTTCCAGGCACCGGCGACGTTCTACTCGTCCCCACCATGATAAGTCATCCTTTGGCATATGTCGCACCCAACCCCCGACATTTGGCGCCCACCGTGGGGCATGGTGCACCACCGTCCGGAGACCTGCTCTGGACGGGAACCCTTTTCCTCCCTGGCGAGCACAGCCAGCCAGGCACGCCAGACGGAGTTTGCGCTGACGCGCTGCACGGTGTTGAGATCGCCTGCGTAGCCAGCTGCCTCGCCGAACTTGTCGGCGAGGTTCGCCTCTCCGACAAACCTGCATCCAACGCAGGCACGGGCGGCTCCAAGAGCCTCCTCGCGGGCCTCCTCGACCAACTCCATGTCGCCGGCGAGCCTGCCGTGGACTTGGAGTCTGTAGGTTCCACCGACCCGATGCTGGTCGACTCCGACACCGCGTCGCTCGACGCGTTCCCCACTAATGTGGTGGTCTACGACGAACCTCTCCCTCGCGCGGAGAGCGACGGAAGCACCGTCACCGAGGTGCTCGTCATTAGTCATGACGAGCCTCCTGGCGGAGGAGCGCATGACCCACTTGGCGCGGCACTACAAGACCTGACTGTGCCCATTCCGGAAGACGCTGACGCGGAGACGTTGGAGGCGCGCCGCCTTCAGCTCGCCAGCCCCAGCTGGGCCCATTCCGGAAGAAGCTGGCTAGCATGAGACGCTTGTCAGAAGCCTACCAGCGAGAGATGGATCGCGCTGTTGGCGGCTCGCCAGCCCCAGCTGGGCCCAGCCGCCTTGGCGCGGTCCAGCAGCGCGGCGTAGCCATCGCCAACCTATTCGGGGCAGGTCGCCCTGTGTACGCTACGCCTGCGGAGAACATTCGAGCCGCCCAGGCGGTGGCGGACGAGCTGGACAATTTCGAGGGCGAAGAGCGCCACCTGATGATGGATCGGGTCCAGCGGCTCCTTGACGCAGCTGCCGCGTAGAACGAGGCCGGCTGCCGCATGGAGGCGCCGCAGCGGCAAAACGACGACCTTCGCCGAGATCAAGGCGCCACATCTCGGACGCCGACTGGCGGCACCCGAGTAAGGAGAGACCAGGATCCGACTGTCAGCCACAGTCAGACTCACATTACCATAGAGCACGACCGAGACGGCCGCCCGAGAGGAGTAGAACGACGGGACGACTGTCCGCCTCCTCCTCCTCGCAAGGAAAGGCGAGTCTCCCTGCCGCCTGTTGATCATCCGACTCTCGGCGACCGCCTTGGCCGCCGAGAGGGAGTCGGGGAAAACGACGCCTGCCACCGGATCGACCGACTTCACCGATCCCTAGCGCTGGAAGAAGAAGACGAATTGGGTCCGCCTTGTTTTGGGCCCCACATTCAAGACGAGCCCTTTCCCAAAGGGTTCATGCTCCCAAGAGACACGCCCAATTACACCGGCTCCGTGAAGCCGGAAGACTGGCTGGTCGACTACTCCACGACTGTCAGCATAGCAAATGGCAACAAGCGTGTCGCCGTAAAATACATTTCGCTCATGCTCCAGGGCACGGCCCGGACATGGCTGAACAGCCTGAAGCCCCGCAGCATCAACAGCTGGGTCGACTTCACCGAAGCATTCATCCGCAACTTCACCAGCACGTACAAGCGTCCTCCCAAGCCTCGACAGCTTTCCTTGTGCATGCAAGGTCCCAACGAGTCGACTCGCGACTACCTCACGCATTGGGCCGAGCTTCGGAACTCCTGCGAGGGCGTGCACGAGGTGCAGGCTATCGAGTACTTCACCGCCGGGTGTAGAGAAGGCACCCTCCTCAAGCACAAGCTCCTCTACGACGAGCCAGAAACCCTCGACGAGCTGCTGATCATAGCAGACAAGTACGCCACGGCCGACTCCTCCATGAAGGCGGAAATTCAAGTTAGGCAACTGGCAAAGTGGCCCCTCAGGCTCCAAGAACTCCGGCAGGAGATGCCAATCGGCGGCAACAGCAGAGCGACCACAAGTGCAAGGCCCTGCAGCCGGCTTCCAGCAGCTGGCAGGTCACGACAGTCGAAGCCCAGCAGCCGGATGGGCAGCCTTCACCCAAACGACAGAAAGGTGGCAAGCCCAACTGGTTGCCGGCCTTCTCATACGATCAGACCCTGGATTGTCCTTGCAAGTTCCATAGCGGCGCGAAGCCGTCAAATCACACCACCCGGAAGTGCCACTGGCTCACCAGGATCGCCAAAGGAGATGGCCTCCTGCCTCCCCCGCCTGCTGGGCACCCGCCTCCGCCTCCGCCCCAGCAGCTGGCTGTCATGCCAGTCGGCGCAGTACAAGACGAATACCCCGAAGAGCACGGAGCCTACGTGGTATTTACCAGCGTGGCTGATGATCGACGTAGCAGGCGGCTGCAGCGACAAGAGGTGAATGCAGTAGCATCAGAGACGCCAGAGTTCATGCACTGGTCCGAGAAGCCTATCAGCTGGAGCAGGGCTCTTATGCCTTGGTCTTGGATGCCACCTTTACCACGGATAGACGAGCCGCTCGTTTCTCGCGAGTTTTGATAGACGGAGGCAGCAGCATCAACATTCTGTACAAGGACACCATGGAGAAATTAGGAATCAAGCAAAGACAGCTTCAAAACAGCCGGACCGTGTTCCACGGCATTGTTCCTGGGCTTTCTTGCTCACCAATCGGCAAGATCCTGATGGACGTCCTCTTTGGAGACAAGGACCACTTCCGCCGAGAGTCAGTTTGGTTTGAGGTGGTGGACCTCAAGAGCCCATACCATGCACTACTTGGCCGACCCGCCTTGGCCAAGTTCATGGCGGTCCCCCACTACGCCTACCTCAAAATGAAGATGCCCAGTTCCAGGGGAATTCTGACCATAGCCGGCGACTACCGGAGGTCGTCTGCCTGTGCGGCTGAGAGTAGTCGGCTAGCCGAATCCCTAGTAATCGCAGTCGAGAAGCGGCTCCTTGACCGGGTTGTGGCGATGGCCGGCAAGCAGCCAGAGGTGTCGCATAACCCAAAGGAGTCGGAGGCTGAGGGTTCGTTCAAGCCGGCCAAGGAGACAAAGAAGATACCCTTGGACCCGGAGCACCCAGAGAGGTACGCTGTCGTAGGCGCAAACCTCGACAGCAAATAGGAAGGTGAGCTCGTCGATTTCCTCCGTGAGAATCGGGACATCTTCGCATGGTCCCCCAAAGACATGCTAGGTGTACCGACGGAATTCGCCGTGCACAAGTTACATGTCCGATCTGATGCAAAGCCGGTCAGGCAGCCCCTGCGCCGCCTGTCAGAAGAGAAGAGAAGAGTTGTCGGAGAAGAGATAGCCTGACTCCTAGCAGCCGGCTTCATTATGGAAGTGTTCTTTCCAGAGTGGCTAGCAAATCCGGTCCTGGTACTGAAGAAGAACAAGCAGTGGCGAATGTGTATTGACTACACGAGCCTCAACAACGCCTGCCCCAAGGACCCGTTTGCTCTACCAAGAATTGATCAGGTGATAGACTCCACCGCCAGAGCGAGCTGTTGAGCTTTTTGGATGCATATTCAGGATATCACCAGATCAAGCTGAACCCGGCTGACAGACTGAAGACCGCCTTTATCACGCCGTTTGGAGCCTTCTGCTACCTCACCATGACGTTCGTCTTGAGGAATGCCGGTGCCACCTTTCAGCATTGCATGCAGAAGTGCCTCCTCAAGCAACTCAGGAGAAACGCCCACGTCTACGTGGACGATGTGGTGGTGAAGATGGAAAAGCGTGGAACACTGCTGGAAGACCTCAAGGAGACCTTTGAGAACCTGCACCGATTCCAGATCAAGCTCAACCCCGAGAAGTGCGTCTTCGGAGTACCAGCCGGCCAACTCCTTGGTTTCCTGGTCTCTGAACGCGGCATAGAATGCAACCCTGTAAAGATCAAGGCCATTGAGAGGATGGAGGTACCCAGCCGACTGCTAGACGTGCAAAAGTTCACCGCCCGCTTGGCGTCCATCAGCCGATTCATCAGTCGGCTGGGCGAGAAAGTTCTCCCCTTATACCAACTCATGAAGAAGACCACTTTTTTCGAGTGGAACCACAAGGCGGACGAAGCTTTTCTCCAGTTGAAGAAGATGCTGACTACTCCACCTGTTCTAGCGGCTTCGACTCCTAAGGAACCTATGCTCCTGTACATCGCCGCCACCAGCCGGGTAGTCAGCACGGTCATTGTAGTGGAACGCAAGGAGGAAGGCAAGGCACTACCTGTCCAGAGACCGGTATATTACCTGAGCGAAGTACTGTCGGCCTCCAAGCAAAACTACCCCCACTACCAGAAGATGTGCTATGGCGTGCACTTTACCGCCAAGAAATTGAAGCCTTACTTTCAAGAGTATCCAATCACTGTGGTCTGCACGGCCCCACTTGCCGAGATCATCGGAAGCCGAGATGCTTCTGGCCGAGTGGCCAAGTGGGCCATAGAGCTGGCTCCCTACACCATCCACTACCAGCCCCGCACCGCCATCAAGTCACAAGCACTGGCCGACTTTCTCGTTGACTGGGCTGAGACCCAGTACCTACCTCCAGCGCCCGACTCCACCCATTGGCGGATGAATTTCGACGGCTCCAAGATGCGCACCGGCTTGGGAGCCGGTGTCGTCCTCACCTCTCCTAAAGGCGACAAGCTCAAATACGCACTGCAAATCCATTTTGCCGCCTCCAACAACGTCGCCGAGTACGAGGCGCTCATTCACGGGCTTCGGCTTGCCAAAGAACTCGGCATTCGCCGGATCCTGTGTTATGGCGACTCAGACTTAGTGGTCCAACAGTCGTCTGGCGATTGGGACGCCAGAGATGCAAACATGGCGAGTTACCATTTCCTCGTGCAGCAACTCAGTGGGTATTTTGAGGGGTGCGAGTTCCTCCATGTGCCAAGAAACGACAACGACCAAGCAGACGCCTTGGCACGAATCGGCTCTACCCGCCAAGCAATACCATCCGGCGTCGCCCTTCAACGCCTCCTCAAGCCGTCTGTCAAGCCTTCACCAGAATCAGACTCCATCTTCGTGCCGGCTCCTCCCGAAGAAGTCGGATCTGACTCCAGAGCCCCGGCAGACGGTATGGGGATTTTGGCAGATGGCTCCAAAGCCGCCACAGTCGAGGCCGGCCCAGGGACTGCAGAGCCCGGCCCGGGAACTACGGCGGCGGGCTCAAAGACTCCAGAACTTGGCCCAAGAGCCGCGCCAGTCAGCCCGGGGACTTCATTAACCCAGCAAGCGGTTGTTGACTCCAACCCGCCGCCTCCCAGCCCAGCCGCCCTCGTCCAAGTCACAGTTCTGGCAGTCGAAGAAATAGCAGCACCGTCATGGGCCCAGCCCATCCTCGAATTTCTGGTGAGCAAAAAGCTGCCAACTGATGAGACCTTAGCTCGGAAAGTACAACGTCGAGCGGCAGCCTACACCATAGTCAACAGAGAGCTGGTCAGGCGCAGCGTCACTGGTGTCTACCAGCGCTGTGTAGAGCCAGAGCAAGGCCAAGCAATTCTCAAAGACATCCACCAAGGCGAGTGCGGCCACCATGCGGCTTCAAGAGCACTCGTCACCAAAGCTTTCCGACATGGTTTCTTTTGGCCAACGGCCTTAGAAGAGGCCAAGGAGTTGGTCCAAAAATGCAAAGGGTGCCAGAAGTTCCACTCCAAGCCGCATCAGCCGGCTTCTGCACTCAATACCATCCCCATTGCCTGGCCTTTTGCAGTTTGGGGTCTAGACATGGTGGGACCATTCAAGACGGCATGAGGTGGCTTAACTCACTTACTTGTCGCAGTGGACAAGTTCACCAAGTGGATAGAAGCGAAGCCAATCAAGAAACTGAACGGTCCGACTACCGTGACTTTCATCTCCGATATCACAATTCGGTACGGCATACCACACAACATCATCACCAACAACGGCACGAATTTTGCCAAGGGCGCCTTGGCCCGTTTCTGTGTGACACTCGGCATCCGACTGGACCTAGCATCCGTCTCCCATCCACAGTCAAACGGCCAGGTGGAGCGGGCAAACGGCCTCATCCTGTCCGGCATCAAGCCCCGACTGATCGAGCCTCTGGAGCGCTCGGCTGGCTGCTGGCTCGATGAGTTGCCAGCCGTCCTCTGGAGTCTGCGCATGACTCCAAACAAGTCAACCGGCTTCACGCCTTTCTTCCTTGTCTACGGTGCTGAAGCCGTCATCCCAACAGACATAGAGTTCGATTCCCCGCGAGTCACCATGTACACCGAGGAAGAAGCAGAAGAAGCACGACAAGACAGCGTCGACCTGCTGGAAGAGGGCCGGCTGTTGGCACTTAGCCGGTCCAGCATCTACCAGCAGAGCCTGCGCAGATACTACAACAGGAAGGTCAGGCCGAGATCTTTCCAAGAGGGTGACCTTGTGCTCTGACTGATCTAGCGAACAGCCGACCAGCACAAGCTGTCGGCGCCTTGGGAAGGCCCTTTCATTATCAGCAAAATACTGGGCAACGACTCCTACTACCTGATTGACGCTCAGAAGCCCCGAGCACGCAAGAGGGACGACTCCGGCAAAGAGACAGAGCGGCCATGGAATGCAAATCTCCTCCGGAGATTTTACAGCTGATGCAGTATGTACCACGTTACCTTTTGTATTAAAGTACCAAGACTTAGGGCCCCCTGAGACAAGCTCGGGGACTGCCCTCTTTTGTCTATATGATCAAAATTATGCCTACGAGTATGTTACTCTTTGTTATGCCGCATGGCACCGGGCTCGACAGGTCGGCCCGGGGACTTGCCGCCTTGCACTATGAAATGCTTCCTGCAGCCAGACAAGTAGTGTGTGGTGCCTAAGCCATCTCCTGTCAGAAGCCGCAGCTCGCAGAGCGACTGTACGGTGGGCAGGAGTAAGGTAGAATGGGCGCTCGCATGAAAAATGGCTAAGGACTCAAAGCATAAAACATAGCTTAAGCCGGCTTCCAGCCTTTTTTTTCGCAAACCGACTCTTGAATAGTCGGCTTGCCGCCTTCTATTCAACTTGCTCAAAAACTCTAAAACGGCTAAGTACTTGCCTTCCCAAAGCAGCCAAGCATTTGATCCAACGGCAGTCCGCAGAGCGGCTGTCCGACTGGCAAGACAGGCAACTAAGGGAAAGCGGCAAAGGAAAAAGCCAAAAGAGCAAGGAGCAAGAAAAGATAGAATTCAGATAAATATTTACATAACATAGGCCCTTGGCCGAATCTTCGAGCAGAAGTTCAAAATACACCCCGCGGGTGGAATTGTGCGAACTAATGAGTTCTTCAAAGACTACTAAAGCAGTTAAAATAAAGATAAGGCGGCAGCTTAGGAAGCGGTAGACAGATTCGGAGGGTCAGAGGAGGCGGCAGCGTCAGGCGTTGGGGCGGCCGGCTGGGCAGTCTCGGCTTGATTGCCTCCGGCGGCAGTCGGCTCGGTCGCACGCGGCTCGTTGCTGGAGGCGCGGTCGAGCTGAGGCTGGCCGTCTACTCCGTCTTCTGGTGCTTCCATCTCGCCTCCGTCCTCCGCCTCGCCTTCCTCCTCGACGCTGGAGCCGATCACGTCCGCCGAGTCCTCGCCGTAGTCTGGGTTCATCCCAAACCACTCCGTCGGTACCTCCTCGCCGTCTTCAGCCCGCTCGGGGACGAAGATGCTGGTGTCGTTGTACTCGGCGATCGCCGCGGCACGTTTGACGAGGGCATCTTCCGCGGCTGCCAGCTTCGGCTGGGCCTCTGACCGGAGTGTGGCCAGCCGATCTAGGTCCAACCCCGGATACCACGCCTTGACGAACTCCAAGGCCCGGCGCGCTCCAGCTCGGGCCGAGGAACCTTTCCAGGCCTCAAGACGACCAGCCGCGACCTCCAGCCAGTCGGCAGTCTGACTGGGGGTGCGCGGAGCCTGCATGTCCGGCCACAGGGCAGCAATCGCCTGGGCGCCGACATGTTGAAGCCGGTGCAACATCCGGTAAGCCGGCCGAAGGCGAGCCCCGATGCCCAGGATATGCTCATCAAGGGTTCGGGGGGCGTCGGCGGCGATCTCTGCGCCTTCCGCCCTCCGACCTTCACGGTCAGCCTCGATGGCTTGGATGGCGGCCTGCGAGTGCCCAGGGAAGAAGTCTACCAAGACGGAAAGAATGAAGAAGCAAGTCAAAAATCAGGAGTCGGCACGACTTATAATCGGCAGCTCGAAGAAAGAAAGTAAAGAAACCCACCATCAACAATGTCTTCAATCTCATGGAAGCCGGAGGCCAACATTGCCTCTTTGTCAGTCCAGGAGGAGCGCTCGCTCGTGAACTCGGCCAGGAGGGCGGCTTTCGCCTCTTCCGCCTCCTTCTGCGTCTTCGTAAGCAGCACCCTCTGCTCTACCAATTGTGTGGCCAGCAGATCGTGCTCTGTGGCGAGCTTGCTGCACTCCTCCCCCTTGGCACGCAACACGGAGTTGGCTTCGCTCAGCTGCTGTTGAAGAGCAGCATTGGCTCCTGAAGAGAAGGAAGAAAGAAGGCGTTAAGTCATCAATAAAGAAGGTCGCCAGGGAGATCCGGCCTGACTGCTCAGTAGTCGGCCCGAATCTCGGGGACTACAGCCCGCGGGTGCGCCAGCGCGCCCCCGCAAAGAAGAAAAAGGACTCACTCCGGCTCTCCGACAAGTCGGCGGTCCGCTTGCCCAGCTCTTCAATGTTGCGGTTGAAGGTAGTGACACGGAGGTTGTGGTAGTCCTGCGACAAATATTTCAGACAAAAGTAAGTACCCGGAACTCACCAATTGGAGTTCCGGGCCGCCTGCTCAGCAGCCGGCCTGAAACTTGGGGACTACACCCAGTGGGTGCGCTGGCGCGCCCCCACAGAGAGGAAGAAGAAAAGAAGGACCAAAGAGAAAGCATACCCGGACGGCTGCCCGCGATGCCAGGTATGCCTTGGTGCAGTTCTGGATCGCGTCACCCTCAGCTCGCAGCTTCGTCTGGACGTCCAAAAGCGCCTGGTTTAGCGGCCCCGTGCCGCCTCCTCGCACCCACCCAATGGGCGGGGCGCTCGTTGCTTCGGCGTCTGGGATCGCCGAGCTGGCGGTGCCGGTCTCCAGGGGGCGTGGCGCCGAAGTCGCCTTCTCAAGACGGTGGCGCGTTGGCGAGCCGACTTGAAGGAGTAGCCTCGCCACGGCCTCGTCTTCAGTCGGCGACACCGGCGGGTCCGCCGGCTGTTTGCCTTGCGCACCCCCAGACGGCGGCGGAGGTGGCGGCAGAACGATCACGTCCGGCGTGGAATAGTCGCCGCCTTCCCTCTCCATGATGGGGTTCTCGCCGCTGGCTTCCCCAGTCTGCCCCGTGAACTCCGGAGGCGGTGGCGCAGAGTTCAGCGGGGTGACGAACACCGCCGATTGGCGGTGCGCGGCCTCCTCAGCCTGCCGCTTCGTCGTGACGGCGGCCTTGGCCTCCACCAGTTTCTTCTTGGTGGAGGCCTCCGCCTTATCGGCCTCCACCTTCTCCAGGCGGGCAGCCTCTTCCTCATTGCGCTTCTCCTGCGCGTTCTGCTCTGTCGCCTCCCGGAGGTCGGCGGCGGGGTCAATCCGCTGAGTGGTGGCAGACGTCTCCGCTGACCCCATGACGGAGGCGGCGACAACCCTCTCAAGAGTGAGGGGAGCCCTGAAGCGAGGGAAGCAAGTAAAAGACTCAGACAAAGCTACAAAGAAAGAATAAAGCGTTAAGACGGAATACTCACGCGGAGACCAGTGGCGGCTTCTTTACTTCCTTGCGGAAGCGGATGGCCTTCGCGGCCGTCTCGTCCCGCTTGGTCGCCGCAGCCAAACTCTTGGGCTTCTTTGACCGACTGCCGAACAAAGTCGGCACGGCCCTGCGCTTCTTCCCGCCGCCTGGAGCACCCGGCGCGGCAGAAGAGCCCGCGCTGGGATGGCTGGCTCCTGGCCGGTGGAGGGGGGTGACCTCCTCCTCATCATCAGACCAGTCCTCTGGACTGGCCCCGAGCCGCGGGCCGCCTCCTCCCTCGGCGTCGTCTTCCAAAGCCGCCGCCCCCAGATTGGGGTCATCGACGTCGCTCTCTGCCCGGTCGGCAAGGAACTCGCGGTCCGGCCCCGTGGTGCCGGCTGGTGGATGGAGGAGGGGATTCTGACCAAAGCAGACTGGTCAGGTCGCACAAAACAAACTCGGCAAGAAAGAAGACAATTCGAAGAAAGAAAGGAAAGGCAACTCACTGTGGGTGGGGGGTTGGCGCAGGAGTACGGCTCCTTGCCGAACCGCCAGTCCTCCAGGAGCTTGCTGTCCTAGAGGTAGTTCACCATGTAGGCCACCTCCTCGTGAGTCATGTCCTTGGTGCACATCCGACTCGGGTCACGGTGCCCGCTCATTTGGCATATCATGTGGGGGCGGCCATGGAGCGGGAGAACTCGGCGCGCCACGAAGGCGGCCAGCAGGTCCGGACCAGTCAAGCCCTCCGACTGCGTCAGCACTCGGAGTCGCACGATGGCGCCGGCTCCCGCAAGCGTCAGCGACTTGGCCCGGTATGACCAGTTGGGCATTCTCCCAGCCGGCGAGCCGGCTTCGAAAGCCGGCAGGTTGACCCAATCGCCCCTCGTGAAGACGCTCTTCATGTAGAAGTACGATCGCTGCCACATCTTCACCGACTTTATCAGTTTGATGGTGGGGAAGGGGTTGTCGACCCCCGACCTCCGCACGGCGATGAACGCGCCGCACTGAGCCGGCACGCCTGCAGCCTGGGTGCCGAGCTTGGAGTAGAAGAACTCCCCCCAGAGCTCGAGGGTGGGGAGGACTCCGAGGAAGCCTTCACACAAGGCCACGAAGGCGGACAACAGCACCACCGTATTGGGCGTGAGGTGGTGCGGCTGGAGGCCGTAGAACGCCAGAAAGGAGCGGAAGAAGCTGCTCGCCGGCAGCCCCAATGCGCGCACGCAGTGCGAGCGGAAGATAACCCGCTCACCCTCCTCTGGCGCTGGAGAGATCTCCCCCCTCGGCGCAAGGCGTACCCGCACGTAATGTTCACCGGGGAGCCGACGAGTCTTGTGGAGGAACTCGATGTGGTCGTCATGGACTTATGAGCCATCCCAGGTGCCCGAATGCACCGAGGGAGGCGCGGCGGCAGAAGAAGAACTCATCGTGAGCGGATCACCGCGGAGTTCGGCAAAGCGAGGGAGGCGCGGCGGCAGAAGAAGAACTCATCGTGAGCGGATCGCCGCGGCGTTCGGCAAAGCTTGGGCGTGCGGCGGTGCGAAGAAGAAGAGGAAGGAGTAGCGTGGAGGAGGGGCGCGCGTGCTCTGCCGCGCCCCTCCCCCCTACTTATAGCCTCATGGGCTGCGAAGCCGAGGGCGCGGTCGTGGGATTTACTGCGCCCACGACTCCCACGTCTCCACGACAAAAGTTACTGCGTGCAGTAACTTCACGGGAATCCCAACTGTCCGCTCGGACCACAGCAGATCTGCTCGAGCGCCGAGGTGCGGTAATGGCGGGGCCCGCCTACGGACCTGTGCCGTCACGCGCGTAGGCTGGCAGACTGGCCCGGCCACGTGTTGCCACGTGACAGGCCCGGAACGGGCGGCGGCCTGGAAGCTTAGCCAGCATGCTACTTGGATCCCGCTGCGACGTTCGAAATATTGTGCGAGTCAGAGATTGGGCTAGTCCGACTCCTTCTAGTCGGCCCGGCAGAAGTCAAGCAAGATCCATGTCTCGGGCACATGGAAAGAGAAACTGCTGAGGCTCCTCGGCCGATCATCCGCGGTGCCTCATCAGCTTCGGGGACTACTGTCGGAGTAATGGGCCACGGGTAGGCTAACCCGAGTCCCAGAACCTTTCAAGACATCGGGGGAGGCTGCGCCCCTCAAGACCCCAGGACAAAGAGCCGCCTTCTGAGAAGTCGGCGGCAAGGCAACCGACTAGCCACTCGCGGCCGAGTCCTAGGAATGACTTCAGGATAAGCCGACTCCTGACTGACGGCTTCCCGAGAAGCCGGCCTTGGGGAGTCGGCCCGCGACTCCAACAAACCCCATGTCCTCATCAAGAGGGACAGGACAGGGGAGTGGCTACAGTGAAGCCTGCTCCCGCCCCTTTCCAGAGGCAGGCCTGGCCACAGTACGCCGTACCCGCGGAGATCTCTATGCGGCGTGGCACTGTTGCCACACCGGCCCTGACATCAGCACCGGTGGACCGAATCCTACGCCCATGACGGCTTGTCTGTACGACCCTGGGGCGGCGGGTCCCACCAGCCAGCAGGACCCCAGAAGACGGCAAGTGCGCCACCAGTCGGACCCGTTGGGAGTCGGCCCCCGGGAGTCGGCCAGCTCCTCCCCCGGGGGCCCACGTGCCATTAACCAGATGTGACGGAGAGTGGCAATAGTGATCGCCCGCCACGCGGCAAGGCTGTTGCCACGACTTCATGACCAAGGCCGCATCATTAGAAGCACGGCTACAGTAATCAGCAGCCGGCAAGACCTGCCCGCGGCGGACGCGGCCTTTCGGCTCCGTACCGAGCCAGTCGGCGGGGCCCACCAGTCAGCGGGCCCCAGCAGTCGGCGGAGAAGACGGAGGCCGGAGGCACTGACGGCTGGGCCCGCGTCTAGCCGGATTACCATTGTACCCCTGGGGGGGTAGGCCTATATAAACCCCCAGGGCACCCATGCAAAGGGTTGGAATCCATTAGCACTAGACCAGATCATATAGGAAGGAGAGAGCTAGCCTTGCCTTCTCCTACCTCTAGGAAACAGCTCAAGGAGCAATCGTGTAAACACTTTGCCATAGTGATCATGCGGAGACCCCGTAGAGCAGCAGTAGGGGTATTATCTCCCCGGAGAGCCCTGAAGCTGGGTAAGATTCGCCGGCGTGCATGTCTTCGCCTCATCCCGTGTCCAGGCACCGGCGACATTCTACTCGCCCCCACCATGATAAGCCATCCTTTGGCATATGTCACACCCAACCCCCCACACTTTCAATACACATTTTCTGAGAGAGAACCACCTACTCATGTGTTGAGGCCAAGATATTCCATTCCCACCATATGAATCTTGATCTCTAGCCTTCCCCAAGTTGCTTTCCACTCAAATCTTCTTTCCACCAAATCCATATCCTGTGAGAGAGAGTTGAGTGTTGGGGAGACTATCATTTGAAGCACAAGAGCAAGGAGTTCATCATCAACACACCATTTGTTACTTCTTGGAGAGTGGTGTCTCCTAGATTGGCTAGGTGTCACTTGGGAGCCTCCGACAAAGATTGTGGAGTTGAACCATGGAGTTTGTAAGGGCAAGGAGATTGCCTACTTCATGAAGATCTACCGCTAGTGAGGCAAGTCCTTTGTGGGCGATGGACATGATGGGATAGACAAGGTTGCTTCTTCATGGACCCTTCGTGGGTGGAGCCTTCCGTGGACTCGCGCAACCGTTACCCTTCGTGGGTTGAAGTCTCCATCAACGTGGTTGTACGATAGCACCACCTATCGGAACCACAACAAAAACATCCGTGTCTCCAGTTGCGTTTGAATTCTCCAAACCCTTCCCCTTACATTGTTGCAAGTTGCATTCTTTACTTTCCACTACTCATATACTCTTTGCATGCTTGCTTGATATGTATTGCGTTTGTTAAACTTGTGCCAAAACTCCACTTCAACTTAAAGAAATTAAAAACTGCAACTTTTGGTACTTAGTGTCTAATCACCCCCCTCTAGACACCTCTTCTCGATCCTTTCAATTGGTATCAGAGCTTTGGTCTCCATTGCCTTAGTTTAAACACCTTTGGAGGAAGATGGATGTGTCTATTTTGGGGAGTCTTAGACATGGAGTGCCTATTCTTGATGGAGAATATATTCATGAGTGAAAAAATGAAATGCTTGAGATTTTCAACGAATATCATTTGAGCAAGTATATTGCTAGCCCTTGTGCACCTCATGTTGATCCCATGCATCCTACCCTTGATGAGTCAATTGACATGATTCACAATCTTAGAACTGTTAATCTTATCACTAGAGGCTTGCCTAGAAACTTGATTGGATGTTTGCCTACTCTTAAGTGTGCCTACACCATATGGAAATTTCTTGAGGAACTCTTTCCAAATTATTCCTTGAAAGATCTAGATGAAATCCTCCATAAGTCTATTGCCTTGATTGAGATGAGTTCCAATGATCACAAATTTGGTGACTGCTTATTTGAGCTTACTAATCTTACGAGTGCCAAAGGAGATGTTGGAATCATTAGCAATATCATTTCCAAAGCTATTAGAATTCATAAAGATAACTATAGAAATGATCATTTATCTAATGAATTACCATCTCTAGGAATTGATCAATCACAAGATGATGTTGAACATGGATACTATGATGAGGATGATGATAGTGACTATGATCTCAATGATGCGATGAGACACTTTGGTCTTATGGAAAATCTTCGCGGCTACATGGCTGGAGGAAAGGAATGGGTCCTTGATAGTGGATGTACTGATCATATGACCGGAGATAAAGACATGTTCCGTGAGCTTGCTGAAAACGACGGCCCTCGAAAGTATGTCACTTTTGGTGATAATTCAAAGGGTAATGTGGTTGGCCTTGGTAAGGTGGCCATCTCACATGATAGCTCCATACAAAATGTCATGCTCGTTGAATCTCTTGGCTACAACTTACTTTCAGTATCTAGACTTGCTGATTTTGGTTTCAATGTCCTATTTACTGAAGTAGACTACCAAGTGTTTCGTAGAGATAATCATAAAATGGTCTTTACCGATATACATAGAGGAGATCTTTACATTGTTGGTTTCACTAAAAAGGCTCAACCTAAAACTTGCTTAATTGCTAAATCTTCTAAAGGCTGGTTGTGGCATAGAAGGCTAGGCCATGTGGGCATGCGAAACCTTGACAAACTCATTAAAGGAAATCATATCCTTGGCGTTAACGATGTCATATTTGACAAGGATAGACTTTGTAGTGCTTGTCAAGCAGGGAAACAAGTTGGGGGAATTCATCACGCTAATAACATCATGACCACAAGAAGACCACTCGAGCTACTTCACATGGATCTCTTTGGTCCAAACGCCTACAAGAGTCTTGGTGGTAAATCATTTGGTCTGGTCATAGTTGATGATTTTTCAAGATTTACGTGGGTGTTCTTTCTTGATGAGAAATCACAGGTCCAAAATATCTTCAAAAACTTTGCTAGGAAGGCCCAAAATCAATTTGACGTGAAGATCAAGAAAGTTCGGAGCGACAACGAAACAGAGTTTAAGAACGCAAATGTGGACACCTTTCTTGACGAAGAAGGGATTACACATGAGTTCTCGGCTACGTACACACCTCAACAAAATGAAGTCGTTGAGAGGAAGAATCGGACTCTTATCAAGATGGCAAGAACGATGCTTGATGAGTACAAGACGCCAAAACACTTTTGGGCGGAAGTGGTTGAGACAGCTTGTCATGCAACAAATTGTTTGTATCTTCACAAGCTACTCGGCAAGACGGCATACGAGCTCCTCACTGGTAACAAACCCCAAGTTGGATACTTTCGAGTATTCGGCTCAAAGTGCTACATTCTTGATAAGCATCGTCGTTCTAAATTTGCTCCTAAGCCTCATGAAGGTTTCCTACTTGGTTATGGCTCAAACTCTCACACATACCGTGTCTACAACAATTTCACCCAAAAGGTTGAAGAAACGGTAGATGTGAATTTTGATGAATCTAAGGGCTCGCAAGTAGAGCAATTGCCAATTGATGTAGGAGACAAAGATCCCTCGGAAGCAATCCAAGACTTGTCTATCGGCAAGATTCGTCCAATGGAGGTGAAGGAGAGTACCTCGTGCATCCAAGTGGAAGCTTCTACCTCACGACAAGGTGAACCAAGAGTTGATACGGAAGCATCCATGAGTGGGACACACCAAGATGAAGAAAACGAGGAAGTGCACCAAGACGAACGTCAACAACCTCCTTCTCCACCACGACAAGAGAACGACAACGCGAATAATGAAGAAGGCCAAGAAGAAGAACGAGATGAAGAAGATGTTCAACCAAGACCCAAGCAAAAGCTTTCACGAGTTCGAGCAAGAATTGCTAAGGATCATCCCGTGGAGCAAATCTACAATGATATCCAAACCGGGAGAATCACTCGCTCTAAAACTCGTTTGGCTAACTTTTGTGAACATTACTCATTCATCTCTAGAATTGAACCTATGAAGGTTGAAGAAGCATTGGAGGATCCGGACTGGATAAATGCTATGCATGAAGAGCTACACAACTTTGAGAGAAATCAAGTGTGGACATTGGTCAAGAAGCCCGACAACAACCACAACATCATCGGTACCAAATGGGTGCTTCGCAACAAGCAAGATGAAGATGGACAAGTGGTTCGCAACAAAGCATGTCTTGTCGCCCAAGGCTACACACAAGTCAAAGGTATGGACTATGGTGAGACATATGCTCCCGTTGCTAGACTTGAGTCCATTCGCATCTTACTTGCCTATGCTAATCACCATGATATCACTTTGTACCAAATGGACATTAAAATGCTTTTCTAAATGGTGAAATTGAGGAGGAAGTTTATGTTAAGCAACCTCCCGGCTTTGTCAATCCTAAGAAACCTAATCATGTCTACAAACTTCACAAAGCCCTTTATGGTCTTAAACAAGCTCCTAGAGCATGGTATAAATGCTTGACCAAGTTCCTTATTGAAAAAGGCTTTGAAATTGGAAAAATAGATTCTACTCTTTTTACTAAAAGGGTTAATGGAGAACTATTTTTATGCCAAATTTATGTCGATGATATTATATTTGGATCAACTAACCCTCATTTTAGTGAAAAGTTTGGGAAGCTAATGTCGGAGAAGTTTGAGGTGTCTATGATGAGTGAACTCAAATTCTTTCTTGGTTTGCAAATCAAGCAAACTAAGGAAGGCACCTTTGTCTCTCAAACGAAGTACACCAAGGACTTATTCAAGAAGTTCAATATGCAAGAATGCAAAGGTATGACTACACCCATGCCTACTAGTGGACATCTTTATTTGACCAAAGATGGTGAACCGGTTGATCAAAAAGTTTACCGCTCTATGATTGGTTCATTATTATATCTATGTGCTTCGCGTCCAGATATCATGCTAAGTTTGTGCATGTGTGCACGATATCAAGCTGCTCCTAAGGAATGTCATCTTAAGGCCGTGAAGAGGATAGTGAGATACTTAATACATACACCAAATTTTGGCATTTGGTATCCAAAGGGGGCTTCCTTTGATCTTGTTGGCTACTCCGACTCGGACTATGCCGGTGACAAGGTTTATAGAAAGTCCACTTCGGGTACTTGTCAATTCCTTGGTAGATCTCTTATGTCTTGGTCTTCCAAGAAACAAAACTCGGTATCCATATCCACCGCCGAAGCGGAATACATTGCCGCTGGTTCATGTTGTGCTCAATTACTTTGGATGACCCAAACTCTTAAAGATTATGGGATATATGTGAAACATGTTCCATTACTTTGTGACAATGAAAGTGCTATCAAGATTGCTCACAATCCCTTGCAACACTCTCGAACTAAGCATATTGAAGTTCGTCATCATTTCATTCGAGATCAAGTTGCTAAGGGTGACATAAACCTTAAGCATGTTTGCACCGATAAGCAATTAGCGGATATATTCACTAAACCACTTGATGAGAAAGCGTTTTGCAGGTTAAGAGGTGAATTGAACATCATTTATGCTTCAAACTTGGAGTAGGAACTCCATTGGATACATGCAAGACTTGAGCTTACGACTAATCACTTGATATTTCTCCTATGATGATTATCTTATGTCTTGAAAATTTGCGTCTTGCATGTTATCTAACCCTTGTAGGTACTTGGATGAATCCAATTCTATGAGATTGCAATTCACTCACATCTTGAGCAATCTCTACATCACCAAGTCTCTACACAATGGTGGTTGATGACAAGGAAGCACGAAACCTTTCAAACATATCCTTTGACAAATTCTATGTTGAGTTTCATGATTGTCATGTTGGATACACAAGTGTTCTTCCTTGCGAAAACTAACCCATGTAGGTAGATGAACTCAAAATCCAAAGGGTGCTCCCAACTCTTGATGGGCTACATCAACCTTGAGCAACCCACACAAGTTCAACTACATGATTAAGATCAACACCGCCACCCAAGGTATGTTATTCCATCTTAGAGTAGCTTTACTCCAAGTCATGAGTCAAAGCAACTCGACACGATGTGAATACATCAAGATACTCAAACGAAAAATGGTAACCCCATTTTGAGCTTAAACGATGAGTATGACCTATGATCAAGTGATCTCACTTGACTCCTAAGTCAATATACTCTAACATAGGTGACTTTGTCACCGCCCAACTCTAGATGAAGTTCTCTTGTGTTCTTTTCTGTGTTCTTGCATTTGTCTCATGCATATTTGTTTCCCCTTTCAAAAAAACTTCATCTAGATCTTTTAGTTTCTTTTCTTTTCTTTTTGTTCTGCATTTTCTGCATCCAATTCATTGCAAATCTTTGTGAGATCTTATTTGTCTAGTGAGCTGAGGTTACAAGTGTTTCTCTCTGTGATGAACTCGGTCCCACCGGTTTCATGTTTCCGGTCTAACCGATGATTTTTGGAGCAACCGAAGCATAAAACTCGGTGACACCGATTTCACTACAGGAAAAACATTTTGCCATTTATTCCTGCTTTATTCTTGATCCAGCTCCACTCAATGAATCTTGTCCTCTGCAAGCATCACATTTACCTTAATGCTCTGTACTATGATTCAAGGACCGAACCCATTCACAACAAATTCCAGAAGACCCTTCTTGGAAATTGATGTCAAAGGGGGAGAGAGAGATCACATCAAAGCTTCATAATATCTCTAGGGGGAGAGATCTCTAGGGGGAGGGAATACTCCAGGAAAGAGTAATCTTCGAGGATCCCAGATGCTTGATGTTCAAGAGGAGAGATGCCACATCTCTTCTTGGGGGAAAGACATGTTCATATGTGCTTATTTGCATTAGCTCTGTTTTTCTGTTCCCTATCTTCTCCCGGTATCCCATGCTAGATTCAGGGGGAGCAAGACATCCAAGGGAAAGAAATTCATTAAATTTATTGCATATCTTTTTTCTTTGGGGACATGTCAATATCTATCGTGGTACTATGTACTCACTCTACATTGTCATCCCAGTCTTGGTACTCTTGTGGTTTTGTTTTGTTTTCTCTAGCTAGTGGGTGCATCTATGTTATCTAACCTTGTTTACGCAGGCTCATTCCATCCTAGCCAACTCAAGACCACAAGGTAAGTATATGCATCATAGTCATGTGCATGAGAAATTCTTGCTGATGTACATACTGTTTGCAAGGAGGACTCATGGGCATGAAGGTACATTTCTCATATCTTCATCATTTGCTCTGATGCATATAGCCAAGATACATGTAACACATTGCTACTCTATCATGGTTATGCTCTCACATGCTTCTACATTCCATATTCACATGATTGCATACATGTAGGGGGAGCATATGCTTGTTACATGTCTTTCCAAAGCTTTACTTGCTATTATCTATATGTTTATCTAAAGCTTTGATGTATGTTGCCATCAATTACCAAAAAGGGGGAGATTGAAAGCACAAGTGCTCCCTAGGTGGTTTTGGTAATTAATGACAACATATCTCTTATTGGACTAACACTTTTACCTAGTATGTTTCAGATAAGTTCAACAATGAAGTGGCATGGACTAGAGGATGTGGAACCCCTTCAAGATGCTAAGAACAAAGGATTAGCTCAAGCTTCAAGCTCAAGACTCTACATTTTCTATTTTAGTGATCCAAGATCACATTGAGTCTATAGGAAAGCCAATACTATTAAGAAGGGATGAGGTGTTGCTTAATGGCTTGCTTGCTCAAAGTGCTTAGTGATATGCTCCAAAGCCCTCAACCACTTTCTCACTTCCAAATATGACCTAAACCAAAAGTCAAACTCGGCCCCACCGATTCTTTCTATCCGGAGCCACCGAGTTCAGTTGACATAGCCATTGCCAGAAACCCTAATCAGTTCGGTCTCACCGATGGGATCTCGGTCTCACCGAGATGGGCTTGCAAACTCTCTGTTACCTATTGCAATCTTTTTGGTCCCACCGAAATATGCAATCGGCCCCACCGAGTTTGCTTGGCCAACTCTCTATTTCGCTTATTACCCAAATCGGTCCCACCGAGTTTGAGTAATCGGTCAAACCGAGTTTTGGATTTACCCTAACCCTAGCACATCAGTCCCACCGAGTTGATCCAGTCGGTCCCACCGAAAACCCTAATGGTCACTAGATTTGCTGAATCGGTCTGACCGAGTTTTTCAATTTGGTCTCACCGAGATTGGTAAATTGTGTGTAACGGTTAGTTTTTGTGTGGAGGCTATATATACCCCTCCACCCACTCTTCATTCATGGAGAGAGCCATCAGAACATACCTACACTTCCAATACACATTTTCTGAGAGAGAACCACCTACTCATGTGTTGAGGCCAAGATATTCCATTCCCACCATATGAATCTTGATCTCTAGCCTTCCCCAAGTTGCTTTCCACTCAAATCTTCTTTCCACCAAATCCATATCCTGTGAGAGAGAGTTGAGTGTTGGGGAGACTATCATTTGAAGCACAAGAGCAAGGAGTTCATCATCAACACACCATTTGTTACTTCTTGGAGAGTGGTGTCTCCTAGATTGGGCTAGGTGTCACTTGGGAGCCTCCGACAAGATTGTGGAGTTGAACCAAGGAGTTTGTAAGGGCAAGGAGATCACCTACTTCGTGAAGATCTACCGCTAGTAAGGCAAGTCCTTCGTGGGAGATGGTCATGATGGGATAGACAGGTTGCTTCTTTGTGGACCCTTCGTGGGTGGAGCCCTCCGTGGACTCGCGCAACCGTTACCCTTCGTGGGTTGAGACACCCCGGATGTATTTCCAATTTGTACTCCAACTCTTGCCGTTTCCGGCGTTAAGTTATATTTATTTCTCGGGTTCGGGTCTTTGTCTCCGTGTGTTGTTGTTTCATGCATCTCATATCATGTCATCATGTGCATTGCATTTGCATACGTGTTCATCTCATGCATTCGAGCATTTTTCCCGTTGTCCGTTTTGCATTCCGGCGCTTCGTTCTCCTCCGGTGGTCATTTCTAGCTTTCTTTCGTGTGTGGGGATTAAACATTTCCGGATTGGACCGAGACTTGCCAAGCGGCCTTGGTTTACTACCGGTAGACCGCCTGTCAAGTTTCGTATCATTTGGACTTCGTTTGATACTCCAACGGTTAACCGAGGGACCGAAAAGGCCTCGTGTGTGTTGCAGCCCAACACCCCTCCAATTTGGCCCAAAACCCACCAAACTCTGCTCCATGTCCTAGAGCGTTCGATCACGATCGCGTGTGCCGAAAACCGCACCTCATTTGGACTCTCTAGCTCCACTTATGCCTATATATACACCCCCTCCGAAATTCACGGTTCTTCTCCTCCCTAACCCTAGATCCATCTCTCCCGCCGCCGCCGGACGAAATCACCCGAGCGGACATGTCCGGATAGCCCGCCGCCGCCACGTGTCACGTCGTGACTCGCCCCGCCGCCCGGTCCACATCGCCGCCGCCGAGGCCCGCCCGAGCCCCCGCGGGGCCCCGCGGCCCAGCTGGCTTGCCCCGCCGCCCGCTCCCGGGAGCTCGCCGTCCGCCGCCGCCTCAGCGGGCGCCCGCGCCACGCCGTCCGCGCCCGGCCGCCCCTCGCCGTCCGCGCCGGACCCCGCCTCGCCCGAGCCGGCGCCGCCCCCGTCCAAGCGGCGCCGCCTTGCTCCGGCCGGCGCGCCCCGGCCTCTCCTCGCCGGCACCCCTCCTACTCCGGTCGCCGCCGTCCTCAACGCCGGCCGTTTGGTTTCCGCGTCAATGAACAGTGCAGCCGGCCAGATCTAGATCCAAAACCCTATCTCGGTTGACTTTTCCCCTCTCCCTAGTATTTTTATGCTACTTTGACCGTATTTGCATCCGTAGCTCCGATTTGGACATATAGTATATCAAAATGTTCGCTCGATGAGTACATCATTTCATTCCATTGCATCATTTCATTTGAGTTCATCTTGATGCCCGAAAATGCTGTAGAAGGAGGCTTCGTGAGTTAATTGTCAGATCTGCTAGTTCATCTTAGACTTTTGTCATTTTTGCCATGATTATTGTGTGCATGCTATGCCTGTGAGTCCTTCATATGTTTTGTTAAATTTTGTCTTCTTTCCAGAGGTGCAACCCATGCATTTTTAGGATGTGTGTGGTGACTTGTGCAAGCTTGCAAAGTGAGGCACCCGGGAAATCTGTTTTCAGAGACTTAGTTGTTTTCACTAAGTCTGGGATATTTTAGTTCATGATGCCATATGTTCAGCTTGTTTCCTAGTGATCCGTGCCTCTTTTGAGGATGATCAGTAAGGGACTTTTTGTTATCATGTTATGCTCTATCCATCCATGTCTTTTTGCAATTATGGAGCACCCTAGCTTGAGTCAATCGAGCTCTACTTTTGCTTCGTGGTGAATCTGGGCAGATCGTCAACTCGTTTGCGATTTTGCCGGCGTTGTTGTAGTTGATCCGTGCATGCTATGCCATTGTTCTTGCCATGTCTAGCTTGTATTTTGTGCCTTCTTAATGGATGTATGCTTTCCTTGCCATGACTTGCACCGTAGTGAGCGCATCGAGCTCGTTTACATGCCTTCGTGAGTTATATTTCAGCATGTCTCAGTTTTCACTAAGTCTGAAAACTGATTGTGTTTTAGCTATGTTCGTGTGCCCGTTAGTATATTTTGTGATCCCTTTTGGCCTCAGGTCACTTCGGGACTTATGTTAAGCTTGTCGATTAGCTCCATGCCATGTTATTACTTGTCTTAATCAGGTCATGTATCATGTAGTTTTGCTGCTCCGAAGAGTGCATCGTGATCTGAAATTTCAGACAAGTGTTAATTTCACTAAGTCTGGAATCTGTTTTGCATTTGCGTTTTTGCCATGCTTGTTTGAACCTCTTAGTGGATGAATTGGCCGTGGCTCAGTGCAAGTATTTTGTTAAGCATCTTGTGTGCATCCCTGCCATGTCTTTTGTTGTCATGTTTGGTGGCTGTAGCATGTTCATTTCGTTGCGTTTAGATGCCTACTTGCTGTAAATCGCAGACCGGTGTCATCTTAAAATGCTTGCCATTTCCAAACCGTAACTCCGATTCCAATGATCTTTATATCGTTTTCAAGAGATTTCATCCCCTCTATCCAGTGAAACCCTTGGAATTCCATGTTCAGGCCAGGTTCATGCATTTCCTGTCATATCTTGCATTTTGCATCCCGCATCGCATCCCGCATAGCATTTCATCATTGCATCATATTGCTTGGTCTTGCACGTGGTTGATTGTATCCTTGTTGCTTGTTTGTCTTGTTGGGTAGAGCCGGGAGACGAGTTCGCTACCGAGGAGCCCGTTGAGTTTGCTTGTGAGGATCCAGTCAACTCTGACAACTGTGCAGGCAAGATGATCATACCCTCGAAATCACTACTATCTTTGCTATGCTAGTTTGCTCGCTCTTGCTATGCAAATGCTACGATGCCTACCTTTTGCTTGTCAGCCTCCCAATTGCCATGTTGAACCCCTAACCCACCATGTCCTAGCAAACCGTTGATTGGCTATGTTACCGCTTTGCTCAGCCCCTCTTATAGCGTTGCTAGTTGCAGGTGAAGATTGGAGGCCGTTCCTTGTTGGAACATCATCTATTTACTTGTTGGGATATCATTATATTGCTATGTTATCTTAATGCATCTATATACTTGGAAAAGGGTGGAAGGCTCGGCCTCTCGCCTAGTGTTTTGTTCCACTCTTTCCGCCCTAATCTCCGTCATATCTGTGTTATGTTCCCGGATTTTGCGTTCCTTACGCGGTTGGGTTATAATGGGAACCCCTTGATATTTAGCCTTGATTAAAGCTTGTCCAGCAATGCCCAACCTTGGTTTTACCATTTTGCCACCTAGCCTTTTCTTTCCCTTGGGTTCTGCAGACTCAAGGTTCATCTTATTTTAACCCCCCCGGGCCAGTGCTCCTCTGAGTGTTGGTCCAACCGAGCGATGTCCGGGGCTACCAGGGGCAACTCTGGGCTGGCCTACCCGTCGTCTTGCTCATCTGAGTGTGCCCTGAGAAAGATATATGTGCAGCTCCTATCGGGATTTGTCAGCACATTCGGGCGGTGTTGCTGGTCTTGTTTTAACCTGTCGAAGTGTCTTGAGTTACCGAGATACCGAGTCTGATCGGAATGTCTTCGGAGGAGGTCTATTCCTTCGTTGACCGTGAGAGCTTGTCATGGGCTAAGTTGGGACCCCCCCTGCAGGGATTGCACTTTCGAAAGCCATGCCCACGGTTATGGGCAGATGGGAATTTGTTAATGTCCGGTTGTAGATAACTTGAACCCTAATTAATTAAAATGAATCAACTGAGTGTGTTACCGTGATGGCCTCTTCTCGGCGGAGTCCGGGAAGTGGACACGGTGTTGGAGTTATGCTTGCGCAGGTTGTTCCTTTAGATTCTCGCTCGTGCTTTGCCTCCTCTTCTCGCTCTCTTTTGCGAATAAGTTAGCCACCATATATGCTAGCCGCTTGCTGCAGCTCCACTTATACTTGCCTTATCCATTCCCATAAGCTTAAATAGTCTTGATCGCGAGGGTGCGAGATTGCTGAGTCCCTGTGGCTCACAGATACTATAACTCCAGATGCAGGTCCAGGTGATTCCGCTCCAGGTGACGAGTACGAGCTCAAGTGGGAGTTCGACGAGGACTCTCAGCGTTATTATGTTTCCTTTCCCGATGATCAGTAGTGGTGCCTAGTTGGGGTTTGATTCAGGGCCTTGTCGCATGTTGGGTTTTCTTCTATTTTGGCGTCGTAGTCGGGCCATGAGTGTTTGTATGATGGATGTTATTTATGTACTTTGATGTGACGTGGCGAGTGTAAGCCAACTATGTACCTCCCCCTTTTATCATATATTACATGGGATGATGTAATGATTGTCTAACTTGCGACATTGCTTTCAATGCGGTTATGTCTCTAAGTCGTGCCTCGACACGTGGGAGCTATAGCCGCATCGAGGGCGTTACAAGTTGGTAATCAGAGCCTTCCCCGACCTTAGGAGCCCCATTGCTTGATCGTTTTTAGCAGCCGAGTTGTGTCTAGAAATTTTTTTTGAGTCATTTAGGAATTATATATCGGAGAGCTTAGGAATTCTTTTTACTTCCCAGTCTCCTCATCGCTCTGGTAAGGCATCCCGATGTAGAGTTTTGACTCTTCTCTTCTCAAATTTCACTAAATTTTTTTTAGGATCACGCGAGTATCTTGGAATCGTTCCGATGGCTTATGATGAGAACATTGTCTTGGTGCCTCCTGTCAGGGGTTTAGTGGAAGTGTCCCGGGGAGTTGAGCTCTGAGGTGTTGTCATCATAATTTTATCGTTGCAATTCTGGAATACTTGAGATATGTTCGCCGACATCGAGAATCTCTTTTATGCAGTTCGTTGGTGAGATAACCTCGACGCCACCCAGTACCGGGGCGGGAGTTCGGGTGTATCGCCATAACTTGTATAACGGATGCTTTTTGAAGGTTGAGGTAGATGGTTTCCGAAGTTTTCTTGGTTATGTGTTGAAGGATGGATACAGCTGGATGTAGGATTTGCTAGTTTTGGTGAGATATTATGCTTCCCCTGTATCCCCAACACCTGATTGCATAACCGGAAAGGTTCGGGAGTTTCATAGGTGGGAATTCTAGTAGCTCTAGTTCTTCTTCCACAGATATTGGTTTGAGATTGGGATTTCTTACCGATTATTCGTTCTTGATCCGTACCTTATTGATTTATTTCTCTACCATAATTCTACGTGGCTTCGCAATTTATGGATATGTGACCATTTCAAGAGGAATGCATTCGTTCATTTTGTTCGGATGTGAAGACTATATGTTGCAATTTTCATTCCGTTGGATTCAGCTTCAATATTTATCTGTCTATGTGCTAACGGTGGTCAACCTCTTCAGGATGGCTCCCGCTAAGAGCACCAGTCAGAACCAGAATCAAGATCCGCCACCACCTCCACCTCCTCCAGAGGCATGGCAAGCTGTGATGGCCGCAACCAATGCAAACACTCAGCTGATCATGCAAATTCTCCAAGAGCGCAATCAAGGCAGTCAAGGGAATCAAGGCAGCAATCAGAGTCACTTTGCTACACTCAACCAGTTCCTTGCTAACGGGCCAAAGACTTTCAGTAATTGTGTTGAGGCAATCGATGCTGACGATTGGCTTGTGGATCTGTGTAAGCATTTCGAGTGCAGCAACGTCAGGCCTGAGGACTTTGTCAAGTTCGCTTCCTTCCAACTCAAAGATCAGGCAGCAGAATGGTTCCAGCAGTACAAGGATTCCAGAGGTGGACGTGTTATCACTTGGGATGATTTCCGTCGAGATTTCCGAGCTCATCATATTCCGCAGAGCGTGGTTGAAAGCAAGCATGAGGAATTCCGCAATCTGAAGCAAGGCTCTTTGTCTGTCTATGACTACAACAAATTGTTCCAGAAGCTTGCCCGCTTTGCCAAGCAGGACGTGCCTGATGAGAAGAGCATGATATGTCAGTTCAGGGGTGGTCTCAGAGAAGAAATTCAGCTCGCTCTTGTTCTCTTTGAGCCCTTGAGATACGATGAGTTCTACAACATGGCACTGAAGCAAGAGGCTGCTCAGTTGAGGTGTGATGCTTCCAGGAAGCGAGTCAGAGATGTTACTCCTTCTTCCTCTACTCAAGTGGCCAAGCAGCAGAAGTTTTGGCTTCCTCCTCCTCCGTTCCGTCAGCCGTATCAGCAGAAGAGCAAAGGTGGCAGTGGTTCTTCCCACCCACCCAACCCTGGCTTTCAGAACAAGACTTCGTCTCAAGCTCCAAGATCGAGTGCTCCGTATCACCGTCCGCTTTCAGAGGTCACGTGCAACAAGTGCCAACAGAAGGGTCACTATGCCAACAAGTGTTTCAGCCAGAGGCGTCTTCCTCCTCCTCCTCCCATGAGATCGGCAAGTACAGCTGTGGTCAAGCATAACCCCAAGTCCGCCAAGGTCAACTTGATGCAGCTCAGGCAGAGGAATCACCAGATGTGATCATGGGTAACCTTCCTGTTAATGACATTCCCGCAAGAGTTCTTTTTGACACTGGTGCATCTTTATCATTTTTGTCGAAGCCTTTTGCATCCATGCATGATGTTCATACTATTGATTTGCCTAAGCCGATAGCGGTTTCTTCTCCGGGTTTGTTCATGAACACCAAAATGATGGCTCCGGATGTTTCTATCACATTGGGTGACTACAAGTTTCTTTCTTCTCCTATGGTGCTTGGTAACTCGGATATTGATCTTATTCTCAGGATGGATTGGCTTTCTAAGCACAAGGCTCAGCTTGATTGTGCTGCCAGACAGATTCAATTGACTCATTCGTCTGAGGATGTAATTGTCTTTGCCGCTCGGGATAATACCATCCGTCTGTTTTCTCTCAATGAGAAGGGGGAATTGGATGCCATCTCTCAAATTCCTGTCGTTTGCGAATATCAAGACGTTTTTCCAGAAGAGCTCCCAGGAATGCCTCCGCACCGACCAGTTGAATTCGTTATTGAACTTGAGCCTGGCACGGAACCTGTGTGCAAACGTCCTTACAAGCTCGGACCTGAAGAGTTCAAGGAGCTGAAGAAGCAACTCGATGAGCAAGAAAGAATGGGTCTCATCCGGCCTAGTACTTCTCCGTGGGGTTGTGGTGTTCTTTTTGTGAAGAAGAAGGATGGAACGGACCGACTTTGTGTTGATTACCGTCCAGTGAACAAGAAGACCATCAAGAACAAATACCCACTTGCCAACATCAATGAGCTGTTCGAACAACTCAAAGGTGCCCAAGTATTCTCCAAGCTTGATCTCCATATGGGTTATCACCAGATTCGCATTCGTGAAGAAGATATTCCCAAGACAGCATCCAGAACAAGCTTTGGTTCATATGAATACACTGTCATGTCTTTTGGCCTCGCCAACGGTCCTCCGACGTTCTCTCGCATGATGAACTTCATCTTCAACGCCTACACCAATGACTTCGTTTTGGTCTATCTCGATGACATTCTGGTTTTCTCCAAGAATAAGGAAGATCATGCCAAGCACTTGCGTTTGGTTCTTGATAAGCTCAGGGAACATCAGTTCTACGCCAAGTTCTACAAGTGTGAATTTTGGCTCGATGAGGTTCTTTATCTTGGTCATATCATCTCTGCCAAGGGCATTTCCGTGAATCCCGAGAAGGTATCCACAATTGTGAATTGGGAACCTCCTCAGAACATGAAGCAGCTCCGCAGTTTTCTCGGTCTCGCAAGCTATTGCCGAAGATTCGTTGAAAACTTTTCTAAGATCGTGAAGCCTCTCTCTAATCTTCTTCAGAAACACGTCAAGTACGTTTGGTCTCCGGAGTGTGATATTGCTTTCAACACTTTGAAAGAGAAGTTGATCACTGCTCCAGTTCTGACTCCGCCTGATGAATCCAAGCCGTACGAGGTCTTTTGTGATGCCTCTCTCCAAGGTCTTGGCGCAGTTTTGATGTAAGAGAAGAAAGTGGTTGCTTATACATCTCGCCAGTTGAAGCCTAATGAGAAGAACTACCCCACTCATGATCTCGAGTTGGTGGCAGTTGTGCATGCTCTTTTGACTTGGAGACATCTTCTATTGGGAAGAAAAGTGGAAATTTTCACTGATCACAAGAGTCTCAAGTACATCTTCACTCAGCCTAATCTCAACCTAAGGCAAACTCGATGGGTCGAAATGATTCAAGAGTATAATCCGAGTATTGAGTACACTCCAGGCAAGGCCAATGTGATTGCTGACGCTTTGAGCAGAAAGGCCTACTGCAGCAGTCTGATTCTTAAGCCTTATCAACCCGAGCTTTGTGAAGCTTTCCGCAAGCTGAATCTCCAAGTTGTTCCTCAAGGTTTCCTTACCAACCTTCAAGTCTCGCCTACCTTAGAAGACCAGATTCGCCAAGCCCAGCTTCTTGATGCTATGGTGAAAAAGGTGAAGATTGGGATTGCCAAGAGTCAGTCCAAGTACAAGTGCTACCGCCTTGATGACAAGGACACTCTCGTCACGACGTTGTAAAACGACGGCCAGTGAATTGTAATACGACTCACTATAGGGCGAATTCGAGCTCGGTACCCGGGGATCCTCTAGAGTCGACCTGCAGGCATGCAAGCTTATTGGTGGACTCGAATGAAGCGCGAGATCGCTCAATTCGTGAACGAATGTGATGTCTGCAGAAGAGTGAAGGCAGAACACCAAAGGCCAGCTGGTCTCCTCCAACCTCTTGCCATTCCAGAATGGAAGTTTGACCACATTGAAATGGACTTCGTGACTGGGTTTCCAAAGTCCAAGCGTGGCAATGATGCTATATTTGTTGTCATCGACAAGCTCACCAAAGTGGCTCATTTTCTGCCTATCAAGGAGTCGATCACTGCAGCTCAATTGGCGGAACTCTATACCTCTCGCATCGTCTCTCTGCACGGTATTCCTCAAGTGATCTCTTCAGACCGTGGCAGCATCTTTACCTCCAAGTTTTGGGATTCTTTTCAGAAGGCCATGAGCACGAACATCCGCTTCAGCACTGCTTTCCATCCTCAAACAAGCGGTCAAGTCGAGCGTGTCAACCAGATTCTTGAAGATATGCTCAGGGCTTGTGTGATCTCCTTCGGCATGAAGTGGGAGGATTGTCTTCCTTATGCTGAATTCTCCTATAACAACAGTTTTCAAGCAAGTTCGGGCAAGGCCCCATTTGAAATTATGTATGGCAGGAAGTGCCGTACCCCTCTCAACTGGTCTGAAACCGGTGAACGTCAGCTGCTGGGTAATGACTTAATCACAGAAGTAGAAGAAATGTGCAAAGTCATTCGAGATAACCTCAAAGCAGCCCAATCCCGCCAGAAGAGCTACTATGATAGTAAGCACCGTGATTTGGCTTTCGAGATCGGAGGTCATGTTTACCTCCGCGTCTCTCCTATGAAGGGTACTCGTCGCTTCGATATCAAAGGGAAGCTTGCCCCTAGATACGTGGGACCTTTCAAGATTGTCAGCAAGAGAGGCGACCTCGCCTATCAACTCGAGCTTCCTTCAAACTTTACAAATGTTCACGACGTGTTCCACGTCTCTCAGCTTCGAAAGTGCTTCAAGACTCCTAACCGCACTGTCAACTTTGAGGACATTGAGCTCCAAGAAGATCTCTCTTATCGTGAGCACCCAGTTGCTATTCTTGAAGAGACTGAACGCAAGACTCGCAACAAGTCAATCAAATTCCTCAAAGTCAAGTGGTCTCACCATTCCGACCGTGAAGCTACCTGGGAACGCGAGGATCACCTCCGTTCTGAGTAGCCGGAGTTCTTTCAGTCCTAGATCTCGGGACGAGATCTTTTCGTAGTGGTGGAGTGTTGTAACACCCCAGATGTAACTTTCCCAATTTGTACTCCAACTCTTGCCGTTTCTGGCGTTAAGTTATATTTATTTCTCGGGTTCGGGTCTTTGTCTCCGTGTGTTGTTTTATTTTTCATGCATCTCATATCGTGTCATCATGTGCATTGCATTTGCATACGTGTTCATCTCATGCATTCGAGCATTTTCCCCGTTGTCCGTTTTGCATTCCGGCGCTTCATTCTCCTCCGGTGGTCATTTCTAGCTTTCTTTCGTGTTTGGGGATTAAACATTTCCGGATTGGACCGAGACTTGCCAAGCGGCCTTGGTTTACTACCGGTAGACCGCCTGTCAAGTTTCGTATCATTTGGACTTCGTTTGATACTCCAACGGTTAACCGAGGGACCGAAAAGGCCTCGTGTGTGTTGCAGCCCAACACCCCTCCAATTTGGCCCAAAGCCCACCTAAACCTGCTCCATGTCTTAGAGCGTTTGATCACGATCGCGTGGCTGAAAACCGCACCTCATTTGGACTCTCCTAGCTCCACTTATGCCTATATATACACCCCCTCCGAAATTCACGGTTCTTCTCCCCCTAACCCTATATCCATCTCTCCCGCCGCCCCCGGACGAAATCACCCGAGCCGGACATGTCCGGATAGCCCGCCGCCGCCACGTGTCACGTCGTGACTCGCCCCGCCGCCCGGTCCACATCGCCGCCGCCGAGGCCCGCCCGAGCCCACGCGGGGCCCCCGCTGCCCAGCCGGCTTGCCCCGCCGCCCGGCTCCTTCCGCCGCCCGGGAGCTCGCCGTACGCCGCCGCCTACCGCTGACGGCGCCGCCTCGCCGCCACGCCGTCCGCGCCCGGCCACCCCTCGCCGTCCGCGCCGGACCCCGCCTCGCCCGAGCCGGCGCCGCCCCCGTCCAAGCCGGCGCCGCCTTGCTCCGGTCGGCGCGCCCCGGCCTCTCCTCGCCGGCACCCCTCCTACTCCGGTCGCCGCCGTCCTCAACGCCGGCCGTCCTCGGTTTCCGCATCGATGAACAGTGCAGCCGGCCAGATCTAGATCCAAAACCCTAATCTCGGTTGACTTTTCCCTCTCCCCCTTAATCTTTTATGCATACTTTGACCGATGATATCTCCGCATCCGTAGCTCCGATTTGGGCATATAATATATCAAAATGTTCGCCCCGATGAGTACATCATTTCATTCCATTGCATCATTTTCATTTGAGTTCATCTTGATGCCCAAAATTCTGCTAGAAGGAGGCTTCGTGAGTTAATTGTCAGATCTGCTAGTTCATCTTAGACTTTTGTCATTTTTGCCATGATTATTGTGTGCATGCTATGCCTGTGAGTCCTTCATATGTTTTGTTAAGCATTTTGTCTTATTTCCAGAGGTGCAACCCATGCATTTTTAGGATGTGCGTGGTGACTTGTGCAAGCTTGCAAAGTGAGGCACCCGAGAAATCTGTTTTCAGGGACTTACTGATTTTCACTAAGTCTGGGATATTTTAGTTCATGATGCCTTATGTTCAGCTTGTTTCCTAATGATCCGTGCCTATTTTGAGGATGATCAGTAAGGGACTTTTGTTACTCATGTTATGCTCTATCCATCCATGTCTTTAATTGCTATTATGGAGCACGCTAGCTTGAGTCAATCAAGCTCTACTTTTGCTTCGTTGTGAATCTGGGCAGATCGTCAACTCGTTTGTGATTTTGCCGGCGTTGTTGTAGTTGATCCGTGCATGCTATGCCATTGTTCTTGCCATTGTTCTTGCCATGCATAGCTTGTATTTTGTGCCTTCTAAAATGATGTATGCTTTCCTTGCCATGACTTGCACCGTAGTGAGCGCATCGAGCTCGTTTACATGCCTTCGTGAGTTATATTTCAGCATGTCTCAGTTTTCACTAAGTCTGAAAACTGATTGTGTTTTAGCTATGTTCGTGTGCCCGTTAGTATATTTTGTGATCCCTTTTGGCCTCAGGTCACTTCGGGACTTATGTTAAGCTTGTCGATTAGCTCCATGCCATGTTATTACTTGTCTTAATCAGGTCATGTATCATGTAGTTTTGCTGCTCCGAAGAGTGCATCGTGATCTGAAATTTCAGACAAGTGTTAATTTCACTAAGTCTGGAATCTGTTTTGCATTTGCGTTTTTGCCATGCTTGTTTGAACCTCTTAGTGGATGAATTGGCCGTGGCTCAGTGCAAGTATTTTGTTAAGCATCTTGTGTGCATCCCTGCCATGTCTTTTGTTGTCATGTTTGGTGGCTGTAGCATGTTCATTTCGTTGCGTTTAGATGCCTACTTGCTGTAAATCGCAGACCGGTGTCATCTTAAAATGCTTGCCATTTCCAAACCGTAACTCCGATTCCAATGATCTTTATATCGTTTTCAAGAGATTTCATCCCCTCTATCCAGTGAAACCCTTGGAATTCCATGTTCAGGCCAGGTTCATGCATTTCCTGTCATATCTTGCATTTTGCATCCCGCATCGCATCCCGCATAGCATTTCATCATTGCATCATATTGCTTGGTCTTGCACGTGGTTGATTGTATCCTTGTTGCTTGTTTGTCTTGTTGGGTAGAGCCGGGAGACGAGTTCGCTACCGAGGAGCCCGTTGAGTTTGCTTGTGAGGATCCAGTCAACTCTGACAACTGTGCAGGCAAGATGATCATACCCTCGAAATCACTACTATCTTTGCTATGCTAGTTTGCTCGCTCTTGCTATGCAAATGCTACGATGCCTACCTTTTGCTTGTCAGCCTCCCAATTGCCATGTTGAACCCCTAACCCACCATGTCCTAGCAAACCGTTGATTGGCTATGTTACCGCTTTGCTCAGCCCCTCTTATAGCGTTGCTAGTTGCAGGTGAAGATTGGAGGCCGTTCCTTGTTGGAACATCATCTATTTACTTGTTGGGATATCATTATATTGCTATGTTATCTTAATGCATCTATATACTTGGAAAAGGGTGGAAGGCTCGGCCTCTCGCCTAGTGTTTTGTTCCACTCTTTCCGCCCTAATCTCCGTCATATCTGTGTTATGTTCCCGGATTTTGCGTTCCTTACGCGGTTGGGTTATAATGGGAACCCCTTGATATTTAGCCTTGATTAAAGCTTGTCCAGCAATGCCCAACCTTGGTTTTACCATTTTGCCACCTAGCCTTTTCTTTCCCTTGGGTTCTGCAGACTCAAGGTTCATCTTATTTTAACCCCCCCGGGCCAGTGCTCCTCTGAGTGTTGGTCCAACCGAGCGATGTCCGGGGCTACCAGGGGCAACTCTGGGCTGGCCTACCCGTCGTCTTGCTCATCTGAGTGTGCCCTGAGAAAGATATATGTGCAGCTCCTATCGGGATTTGTCAGCACATTCGGGCGGTGTTGCTGGTCTTGTTTTAACCTGTCGAAGTGTCTTGAGTTACCGAGATACCGAGTCTGATCGGAATGTCTTCGGAGGAGGTCTATTCCTTCGTTGACCGTGAGAGCTTGTCATGGGCTAAGTTGGGACCCCCCCTGCAGGGATTGCACTTTCGAAAGCCATGCCCACGGTTATGGGCAGATGGGAATTTGTTAATGTCCGGTTGTAGATAACTTGAACCCTAATTAATTAAAATGAATCAACTGAGTGTGTTACCGTGATGGCCTCTTCTCGGCGGAGTCCGGGAAGTGGACACGGTGTTGGAGTTATGCTTGCGCAGGTTGTTCCTTTAGATTCTCGCTCGTGCTTTGCCTCCTCTTCTCGCTCTCTTTTGCGAATAAGTTAGCCACCATATATGCTAGCCGCTTGCTGCAGCTCCACTTATACTTGCCTTATCCATTCCCATAAGCTTAAATAGTCTTGATCGCGAGGGTGCGAGATTGCTGAGTCCCTGTGGCTCACAGATACTATAACTCCAGATGCAGGTCCAGGTGATTCCGCTCCAGGTGACGAGTACGAGCTCAAGTGGGAGTTCGACGAGGACTCTCAGCGTTATTATGTTTCCTTTCCCGATGATTAGTAGTGGTGCCTAGTTGGGGTTTGATTCAGGGCCTTGTCGCATGTTGGGTTTTCTTCTATTTTGGCGCCATAGTCGGGCCATGAGTGTTTGTATGATGGATGTTATTTATGTACTTTGATGTGACGTGGCGAGTGTAAGCCAACTATGTACCTCCCCCTTTTATCATATATTACATGGGATGATGTAATGATTGTCTAACTTGCGACATTGCTTTCAATGCGGTTATGTCTCTAAGTCGTGCCTCGACACGTGGGAGCTATAGCCGCATCGAGGGCGTTACAGTTGAAGTCTCCATCAACGTGGATGTACGATAGCACCACCTATCGGAACCACAACAAAAACATCCGTGTCTCCAATTGCGTTTGAATTCTCCAAACTCTTCCCCTTACATTGTTGTAAGTTGCATGCTTTACTTTCCGCACCTCTAGACACACAAGTTGATCACAAAGATCTCTCCCAGCCGTGTGCGGTGCCCCCTCCACCATAATCCACCTCGGTCATACTGTAGCGGTGTTTAGGCGAAGCCCTGCTGCGGTAGCTTCATCAACATCGTCACCACGCTGTCATGCTGACGAAACTCTACCCCGGGCTCTACTGGATCATGAGTTCGCGGGACGTCACCGAGCTGAGCGTGTTCTGAACACAGAGGTGTCGTACGTTCGGTACTAAGGATCGGTCGATCGTGAAGACGTACGACTACATCAACCATGTTGTCATAACGCTTCCGCTTAACGTTCTACGAGGGTACGTGGACGACACTCTCCCCTCTCGTTGCTATGCATCACCATGATCCTGTGTGTGCATAGGAATTTTTTTGAAATTACTACGTTCCCCAACAGTGGCATCCGAGCCTAGTTTTATGCGTAGATGTTATATGCATGAGTATAACACAAGTGATTTGTGGGAGATACAAGTCATACTGCTTACCAGCATGTCATACTTTGGTTCGGCGGTATTGTTGGATGAAGCGGTCCGGACCGACATTACGTGTACGCTTACGCGAGACTGGTTCTACCGACGTGCTTTGCACACAGGTGGCTGGCGGGTGTCAGTTTCTCCAACTTTAGTTGAACCAAGTGTGGCTACGCCCGGTCCTTGAGAAGGTTAAAACAGCACCAACTTGACGAACTATCGTTGTGGTTTTGATGCGTAGGTAAGAACGGTTCTTGCTCAGCCTGTAGCAGCCACGTAAAACTTGCAACAAACAAAGTAGAGGATGTCTAACTTGTTTTTGCAGGGCATGTTGTCATGTGATATGGTCAAGACATCATGCTATATTTATTGTATGAGATGATCATGTTTTGTAATGGAGTTATCGGCAACTGGCAGGAGCCATATGGTTGTCGCTTTATTGTATGCAATGCAATCGCCCTGTAATTGCTTTACTTTATCACTAAGCGGTAGTGATAGTCGTAGAAGCAATAGTTGGTGAGACGAGAACGATGCTACGATGGAGATCAAGGTGTTGCGCCGGTGACGATGGTGATCATGATGGTGCTTCAGAGATGGAGATCACAAGCACAAGATGATGATGGCCATATCATATAACTTATATTAATTGCATGTGATGTTTATCCTTTATGCATCTTATTATGCTTTGTTTGACGGTAGCATTATAAGATAATCTCTCACTACATTTCAAGATAAAAGTGTTCTCCCTGAGTATGCACCGTTGCCAAAGTTCGTCGTGTCGAGACACCACGTGATGATCGGGTGTGATAAGCTCTACGTCCATCTACAATGGGTGCAAGCCAGTTTTGCACACTTAGAATACCCGAGTTAAACTTGACGAGCCTAGCACATGCAGATATGGCCTCGGAACACTGAGACCGAAAGGTCGAGCGTGAATCATATAGTAGATATGATCAACATAGTGATGTTCACCATTGAAAACTACTCCATTTCACGTGGTGATCGGTTATGGTTTAGTTGATATGGATCACGTGATCACTTACATGATTAGAGGGATGTCTATCTAAGTGGGAGTTCTTAAGTAATATGATTAATTGAACTTAAATTTATCATGAACTTAGTACCTGATAGTATTTTGCTTATCTATGTTGTTGTAGATAGATGGCCCGTGCTGTTGTTCCATTGAATTTTAATGCGTTCCTTGAGAAAGCAAAGTTGAAAGATGATGGTAGCAATTACACGGACTAGGTCCGTAACTTAAGGATTATCCTCATTGCTGCACAGAAGAATTATGTCCTGGAAGCACCACTGGGTGCCAGGCTTGCTGCAGATGCTGTTGACAACGTTAAGAATGTTTGGCAGAGTAAAGCTGATGACTACTCGATAGTTCAGTGTGCCATGCTTTACGGCTTAGAACCGGGACTTCAACGACGTTTTGAACGTCATGGAGCATATGAGATGTTCCAGGAGTTGAAGTTAATATTTCAAGCAAATGCCCGGATTGAGAGATATGAAGTCTCCAATAAGTTCTATAGCTGCAAGATGGAGGAGAATAGTTCTGTCAGTGAGCATATACTCAAAATGTCTGGGTATCATAATCACTTGACTCAACTGGGAGTTAATCTTCCTGTTGATAGTGTTATTGATAGAGTTCTTCAATCACTGCCACTAAGCTACAAAAGCTTCGTGATGAACTATAATATGCAAGGGATGAATAAGGCTGCAGAGGTAGAAATCCAGAAGGGGCATCAAGTGTTGATGGTCAATAAGACCACCAGTTTCAAGAAAAAGGGCAAAGGGAAGAAGAAGGGGAACTTCAAGAAGAATGGCAAACAAGTTGCTGCTCAGGAGAAGAAACCCAAGTCTGGACCTAAGCCTGAGACTGAGTGCTTCTACTGCAAACAGACTGGTCACTGGAAGCGGAACTGCCCCAAGTATTTGGCGGATAAGAAGGATGGCAAGGTGAACAAAGGTATATGTGATATACATGTTATTGATGTGTACCTTACCAGAGCTCGCAGTAGCACCTGGGTATTTGATACTGGTTCTGTTGCTAATATTTGCAACTCGAAATAGGGGCTATGGATTAAGCGAAGACTGGCTAGGACGAGGTGACGATGCGCGTGGGAAATGGTTCCAAAGTCGATGTGATCGCCGTCGGCACGCTACCTCTACATCTACCTTCGGGATTAGTTTTAGACCTAAATAATTGTTATTTGGTGCTAGCGTTAAGCATGAACATTATATCTGGATCTTGTTTGATGCGATACGGTTATTCATTTAAATCTGAGAATAATGGTTGTTCTATTTATATGATTAATATCTTTTATGGTCATGCACCCTTAAAGAGTGGTCTATTCTTGTTGAATCTCGATAGTAGTGATACACATATTCATAATGTTGAAGCCAAAAGATGCAGAGTTGATAATGATAGTGCAAATTATTTGTGGCACTGCCGTTTGGGTCATATTGGTATATAGCGCATGAAGAAACTCCATACCGATGGACTTTTGGAATCACTTGATTATGAATCACTTGGTACTTGCGAACCATGCCTTATGGGCAAGATGACTAAAATGCCGTTCTCCGGAACTATGGAGCGAGCAACAGATTTGTTGGAAATCATACACACTGATGTATGTGGTCCGATGAGTATTGAGGCTAGCGGCGCGTATCGTTATTTTCTCACCTTCACAGATGATTTGAGTAGATATGGGTATATCTACTTAATGAAACATAAATCTGAAACATTTGAAAAGTTCAAAGAATTTCAGAGTGAAGTGAAAAATCATCATAACAAGAAAATAAAGTCTCTGTGGTCTGATCGTGGAGGAGTGTCGGCGTTTTGGGAACGGGGGTCCCCAGACTTGTCTGCCTGCGGCCTACGGCGTGGCTCAAAAGGGGGCCCAGCACGGCCCATCTTCATCAACACAGACCCAAGACCCTCGCGAGGGGCCAAGCCTCGCGGGGCGGACGACACGGAGCTTTCTCAGGCATGGCCTCATCAGGCTGGCTCGCGAGGAGGCGGAGAGATCAAGGCGGGGTACCTCATGAGGTGCCCGTGACGCAAGCCATGACGACCAAAGGCGCCGGGCGGGTGCCAGCCCGTGCAGTGTCCTCCTTTCCTCTTTGGTGCAAAGGGAGCAAGCGCAGCCGCAGAGTACCGAGGCGTGAGGCAAATGTTGCCATTTCGGTGCAACAAGACCAAGACCAGGATGACTGCAAGACGGAGGTCATTGTGGAGCCCAAGACGGCGTCACCACCAGAGCTTTGTGCAGGCGAAGACTGCTTTTGTCAGGATAGCTAGTACTAGCTGTCCCCCTTCAAATTAGCCCGCCATTGTTGGCTCCCTTCCCGCTTGATATTTGGGAAGAGGACCAGGGCCTCTATAAATAGGACCAGCCACCCATAGGGCAAAGGGGGCAGAGGGAAAAAAGAGAGAGGGCAGAGAAAGAGGGAGAGTTTTAGGGGGATTGAGATAAACAATCAAGGAGAGAGAGAGAGAAGGGTGACTGAACTCCTCCCAGCAGTTCATCGCCCCAGCCAAGAACAGACCCTCGCGAGGCTGTTCTTCCTTATATTGTTCCTCATCATCAGCCCAAGAGGCAATCCACCACACCACACACTAAGTAGGGTATTACACCACAACGGTGGCCCGAACCAGTATAAACCCTGTGTCTCTTGTGTTGTTCTTTCCACAGCTTAGATCTTAGCGAGGCGGAGGGGTGCAGGTAGGTAGGCGGCGAAATCTCCGCGCGCACCCCAGTGTTCGAACCTCAAGGGTCTGCCGGAACCCGAAATCCGACATTTGGCGCGCCAGGTAGGGGTGCGCCGGAATTCGTCTTCCACCACCCCGTTCTCCTCCGACCATCGCGCCCATGTCTGAGGCTCGTCGGGCCCGCGCCGAGCGCCGGGCCGCTCTCGCTTCCTGCGTCGCCCAGACGGTTCCTGTCGGCAGGCGTCCTCATCGTCCCCGTCATCTGCCGTCAACGTCGCCACCGGCCCGGCGGGGGACGAGCAACAAGCATCGTCTCAGCATCCGTCCATGCGGCAAGACGGCCGCACTGCTACTCCCTCGCTCACCCCGGCTGGTTCTTCGTCCTGCGCGCTCCGCGCACCCATGGAGGCTCCAGCTGCACTCATCGCGGCAAATGAGCTCCTGCGCTACCGTCCCGTCGACAACGTCTATGAAGAATGGCTCGACCGCGTCGCCGAGCTCGTCCGCGCCGCAGGGGGCTCTCCTGCGCCGTCCGTTCCGTTGCACCGCACCCTGCCCCGCGCGGGCGACGAAGCTCCGGCGGCGCCCCGGCCGCCTCCTCCTCAAGAAGGCGCCATGGCTCCAAGGCGCGTGGCCCCTGGGCGGAACCCGCTCCGTCAGGTGCCAGCGCGGCAAGAGCAGAGCTGCCAAGGAGTCCCTCGCCCGCAAGAAGCTGCCCGGGCGCTTCCTGCTCCAGCATGTCAAGACCCCGCGCTGCTCCCAGCTGCAGCGCGTGGGGACATGCAAGACCAAGATCTCCATCACCCAAGGCCTCCCGTGGCCACAACAGGCTGCCGTGCCTTCACCATCGAGCTACGCAGCATCGTGTGGCCCAGCAAGTTCAAGCCAGACCTGCCTCCTCGTTACGACGACACGGCTGACCCTGCGGAGTTCCTCCAGCTCTACGAGTTGGGCATCGAAGCTGCCAACGGAGACGAGAAGGTCATGGCGAACTGGTTCCCCATGGCGCTCACGGACAGGGCCCGCACCTGGCTCCAGATCCTGGCTCCAGGCACGATCTCCTCCTGGGACGAGATGCGCACCCGCTTCATCGCCAACTTCCAAGGTACTCGCGACCGGCCACCCGCCGTGAGCGACATGTGTCGCATCAAGCAACAACCCGGGGAGACCCTGCAGAAGTACATCCAGCGCTTCAACAACGCACGCCTCAAGATTCCCAAGGTGACTGAGGAGGCCATCATCTCAGCCTTCTCCGACGGCGTGCGCGATGTCAAGATGAAGGAGGAGCTGGCGATGCATGAAGACCTGTGCACTTCCTTGGAGCTGCTCAACTTGGCAACCAAGTGCGCTAGGGCTGAGGAAGGGCGTCTCTCCCTCCTCGAGCTGCCTGCCGCAGACCCAGAAGAGAAGAAGCCCAAGGCCAAGGATGTGAAGCGCAAGGGGGCTGCCGTGCTCGCGGCAGAGCCAGACACCAAGCGGGGCAGAGATCAGCCCGAACCTTCCAAGGGCAGTCGGTACTGTGTGTACCACGACCTCCACACCCACAACACCAACGAATGTCAAGAGCTGCGAGCCGTGCGAGAAGGAAGGATCGGCCGTCGCCCCGACCGCGGTGACCGGGCTACGGTCGAGGAGGAGGAAGGAACGCAGGACGCTGGGAAGACCGTGGCCCGCGCCAAGGGTGGCGCGATCAACCTCGCGAGGATCGCTGGCGAGACCCGCCTCGCGAGGGAGACTGGAGGGATCAGCCTCGCGAGGATCGCCCGCAAGGCAACGTAGGCCTCCCTCCGCTGCCGCCGCAGCCAAGGAGAAACGAGGACCGCCACCAGGACGAGGGGGCTGGGGGCTTCCAGGAGCTGCGCGCGATCGCCTGCATCCTAGGCGGGGCTCAAGTCCCAGCCTCTCAACGCATCTTCAAGCAGTTCGCCCGCGAAGTGAATGCAGCCCTCCCCAAGCTCGAAGCCGCGCGCCCTCTCAGGTGGTCGGCGTGCGCCATCATGTTCAGCTCAGCAGATCAGCTCAAGTGTGCGGCTACAGCCGAAGTCCTCCCAATTCTTTGTTCCCCAATCATCAGCAACGTGGTGGTCACCAGGACCCTCATCGATGGCGGGGCAGGGCTCAACGTCCTGTCCGTGGAAACATTCAACAATCTCCAAGTGCCCTACAGCCAGCTTCAGCCAACCAAGCCCTTCTCCGGAATCACCGACGGCTCCATGGTCCCGATTGGGCAGGTCCGCCTCCCTGTCACCTTCGGGGCACGCGACAACTACCGCACCGAGCTCATCGACTTCGACGTCGCTCACATTCGCCTGCCGTACAACGCCATCCTTGGGTACCCGGCGCTGGCCAAGTTCATGGCCATAACTCACCAAGGCTACAACGTCCTCAAGATGCCAGGAAGTGGCGGAGTCATCACGGTGCCCTGTGAAGAGAAGGACGCGGTGTGTTCCCTAGAACGAGCCTTTCAGGCCGCATCACTGGAAGACCCGGATCGCGGAAGCAGGAGGCTTCCTGAGACCGCCCCCAAGAAGAAGACATCGTCCGGCCCGGCCCCTCAGGAGGCAGGCCCCTCTGGGCCCGTGCCTGCCCAGGGGGAACCTCCTTCCATCCCATAGGAAAGCGCGCCCGGCTCCCTCCTCAGGCAGGGCTCGGGGGCTCTCCCCTGGAGGGCCACCGACCTGGCTAGGGTCACGAGGGAGGCGCTTGGGCACCACATGGAGGCGTGTTGCGAAGCACATTTCCCTCAAGAAGGAGTAAGGCAAGGAGAGCCAGACCCTCAGGAGTTCGTCAGCAAGGCCATTCAGGAGCTACAGGAGTCAAGAGTCATGAAAGGCGGCCGCCGCCTACCAGCAGTGGCTCCCCATCCAGGCAAGGATGGTGGGCTGCGCGTCTGCATCGACATACCAGGGCTCAACCGAGTCGCCTCTCTGGAGCGCCTTTGGCCCTCGCGAGTGGGGCGCTGCGGAGGTCCACCCCACAGCTACGTTTGCATGCCTTACGGCTTGCCGAACGCGGCTGCCACGTACCAGCGCCTCATGAGGGGCATCATGGAGGCACAAGAGGCCAGGCGTTCAGCGGCCCTGGCAGAGATGGAGATAGTCCGCGAGGAGCCACCATTGCCTCCGGAGCCTCCCGAGGCCCCTGGGCCTAGGGGCTCGTGAGGATCGGCTCCCGCAGCCCACCGAGTCTGCTACACCAACACCCCTTCGTCCTTAATGTCATCAGGTGACATCTTTCAAGTTTTCACTTCCAGCTGGGAGCGCCCCCCAGGGCTGCATTATTCCCAGGCCGCGTGGGTCCGTCCCTGCGGCGTGTATCCCTTTTATTTCATGTTGTTAGCTTACCTTGTTGGGGGCGCCCCTCGGGCTGCATCATCCCCAAGTCGCTCGGGCCTGACCCAGTGATGTCCGCCTTCCCAGCATCTATTTGAATGAATCCACTCCTTCACGGCTAATGTGTTTGACCTAGTTGCCCGCTCAACTGATGCCAACTGACGGAACTGCTCCCAAACGGCACGACGCTTGCGCATGGGTCCGTCCCTACAACGCCGACAAACCTGGATGGCTGAGCTCTGGCCGTGGCAGCACCGCATGGCGCCACCTCGTCAAGCCTTCAGTGCCACATTACCCCTCGGAAGCAACCAACGGCTGACTGTCAATTGTCGTGGCAACCCCTCGTTCTTTCTCTGATGGGTCTACAGGATCTCTTAAAGGAGCTGCATCAGGCGAGGCCCTTGCGGTGTCTCCTTCACTCTCATCCGCGCGAACCGCTTGCACGTTAAAGGGGGGGGTGCCTGAGCATCGCGACTTAGGGCTCCTACTGGCTCTCCAGCCCTCACCCTCTGGCCTTGTCCACGGCATCGCGACCTGGCATACCAGCGACGGCTGAGACTCGCTCGAGGGCCGTGACCCGAGGACGTAGAGCAGAAAGGGGAGCAAAGGCGAGAGGGGAGGGACACGCAAGGACCTCGCCGAGCAACCTCACGCCTGCCGATGCACGGACCCGGCGACACACCAGAGAGCGACCCCAGATTCTCGAGATAAGTCACCACCCGGAAGCGCCAGCTACCGTGGCACCATCCCCGCACCTAATGCAATCCCATGTTAGCAACGCCGCTCCCCTTTCTCACCGAACGATGGCTGCTTGAGCGCCAAAGGGGACCTCCTGAGCATCGCGACTCAGGGGCTCTTACCGGACTCCGGGTCGCTCACCTCCTGGCCTTGACCACGACATCGCGACCTGGCATACCAGCGACGGCTGAAGCCACCTTGGGACTGGGAACTATCGACGTAGAGCACCAAGCCCCCGTGAGGTTCGAAAGGGAGAACTGAGCTAAGACGGAATGAGAAACTCGCACAATTCTACGACAAGGGTTATATTAACAAAACAGGATCACAGGCACCTTACAAGCCCCCACGGGACGCGTCTTTGATTCCTCGCAGGGAACAGATCCTAAAGGGACACTAACTACGCGCGCCCCTACAAAAGACGCCATCATCAACAGTGGGCCGTCAATCACCAGCGCCAACCCCATCCAGATCAGAGTCGGCGGCGGCCTGACGAGCCCGCCCTGCTCCAGGAGCGGCGCCGGCTCGGGGGCTCGTAGATGTCGTCGCTCGTCTCCGGAGTCGCGAAGAGCTCGCCGGAGTCACTGGAACCTCCGACGCCTCCACCGCCTAAGGAGCCGCCAAGGGAGCGGTCGACGGGCCCAGTCCTCTCCACAGCAGGGTCCCGGCCACCTCTCCTGGGGCAGCACTCCAGCCGGCGCCCGTTCGCATTGAAGACCTTGAAGAACATCACCGAAGCACCGTCGTACTCCAAGTGGATCGCGAAGGCGCCTCTTGTCCTGCAAACCCGGGCGATTTCGCTCCAGCCTCGAGTCATGAAGACCTCGCCCGGGGCAACGACCGCGAACTCTGCCTCGGTCGCGAGGGTGCTGCAGCCGGCGTGCTGCAGCCAAAGCTCCAGGGGCTCTCCCTGCGGGACGATGGAGGCGAAGAAGGGAGGAAGGCGAATCCAAGACTGAGGAGGCATGACGAAGTGGAGCACGAGCTCTCGGGAGGAGCCTTCGGTGTGGACCCCAGGGGGGACGACCCACACCTTCGTGACCCGTCGGCGCCGACGGCGGCGCCGCCCGTGGCGATCAGCATCAGCTCCTTCAGGGCCCTCGATGTGGGCGTACAAGGGAAGCGGGAACCCCGGCGGTGCCCGCTCGCACCAAGGCCTCGACACCACCTGATGGGCCCCCTCGTCCGGGCCACGGAGGACGAGCCGTTTCTTCGGCGGGAGCGGGTCTGGTTCCTCTCGGGGAGCCTTTCCCTTCTCTGCCGTTGAGAACCGGCGGATCGGAGCCATCGCAGTAAGACGGAGCAAGGACCGGGAAGAAGGAGAAGCAAGGAGGGATGAACTGGAAGGGCGCGCGCCGTTCCGTACTTATGGCCGGCGAAGGCCGACCGCCGACCTCCACGATCGCAGGTAATCATGACCCACTTTGCATGCAGGGACTTGTCCAATCCGTGCAGTTGCCGAGGCACCATGGGGAAGTGGAGACGCCCACGTCCAATCAACCGCCACGCGGCGCCCAAGGCCGCAGGCTGTTAGGGCCCGCGGCGCTTCGCTCTTGCCCTTCCGCCTCCCTGCATGGCCAAGTCCGGGCGCGCCTTGGGCTCGGGGGCTACTGTCGGTGTTCTGGGAACGTGGGTCCCCAGACTTGCCTGCCCGCGGCCTGCGGCGTGGCTCAAAAGGGGGCCCAGCACGGCCCATCTTCATCAACACAGACCCAAGACCCTCACGAGGGGCCGAGCCTCGCGGGGCGGACGACACGGAGCTTCCTCAGGCACGGCCTCATCAGGCTGGCTCACAAGGAGGCGGAGAGATCAAGGCGGGGTACCTCACGAGGTGCCCGTGACGCAAGCCATGACGACCAAAGGCGCCAGGCGGGTGCCAGCCCGTGCAGTGTCCTCCTTTCCTCTTTGGTGCAAAGGGAGCAAGCGCAGCCGCGGAGTACCGAGGTGTCAGGCAAAGGTTGCCATTTCGGTGCAACAAGACCAAGACCAGGATGACTGCAAGACGGAGGTCATTGTGAAGCCCAAGCCGGCGTCACCACCAGAGCTTTGTGCAGGCGAAGACTGCTTTTGTCAGGATAGCTAGTACTAGCTGTCCCCCTTCAAATTAGCCCGCCATTGTTGGCTCCCTTCCCGCTCGATATTTGGGAAGAGGACCAGGGCCTCTATAAATAGGACCAGCCACCCACAGGGCAAAGGGGGCAGAGGGAAAAAAGAGAGAGGGCAGAGAAAGAGGGAGAGTTTTTGGGGGATCGAGAGAAACAATCAAGGAGAGAGAGAGAGAGAGAAGGGTGACTGAACTCCTCCCAACAGTTCATCGCCCCAGCCAAGAACAGACCCTCGCGAGGCTGTTCTTTCTTGTATTGTTCCTCATCATCAGCCCAAGAGGCAATCCACCACACCACACACTGGAGTAGGGTATTACACCACAACGGTGGCCCGAACCAGTATAAACCTTGTGTCTCTTGTGTTGTTCTTTCCACAACTTAGATGTTAGCGAGGCGGAGGGGTGCAGGTAGGTAGGAGGCAAAATCTCCATGCGCACCCCAGTGTTCGAACCTCAAGGGTCTGCCGGAACCCGAAATCCGACAAGGAGAATATTTGAGTTACGAGTTTGGCCTACATTTGAAACAATGCGGAATAGTTTCGCAACTCACGCCACCCGGAACACCACAGCGTAATGGTGTGTCTGAACGTCGTAATCATACTTTACAAGATATGGTGTGATCTATGATGTCTCTTACTGATTTACCGCTATCGTTTTGGGGTTATGCTTTAGAGATAGTTGCATTCATGTTAAATAGGGCACCATCAAAATCCGTTGAGACGACACCTTATGAACTATGGTTTGGCAAGAAACCAAAGTGATCGTTTCTTAAAGTTTGGGGCTGCGATGCTTATGTGAAAAAGCTTCAACCTGATAAGCTCGAACCCAAATCGGAGAAATGTGTCTTCATAGGTGTCGGTGTCAAAACCGGCGGATCTCGGGTAGGGGGTCCCGAACTGTGCGTCTAAGGCGGATGGTAACAGGAGGCAGGGGACACGATGTTTACCCAGGTTCGGGCCCTCTTGATGGAGGAAATACCCTACGTCCTGCTTGATTGTTCTTGATGATATGAGTAGTACAAGAGTTGATCTACCACGAGATCAAAGAGGCTAAACCCTAGAAGCTAGCCTATGGTAAGATTGTTGTATATATCTATCGACTAGCCTGGCCTCGGTTTATATAATGCACCAGAGGCCTAGGATAACAAGAGTCCTAGCCGAATACGCCGGTGGGGAGGAGTCCTTGTCTTGGTCACCAAGTCTTGTGGAATCTTCCATGTATACGGCGGCTGTCCAAACTGGCCCATGAGTATACGGCCATGGGGGTCCTCGGCCCAATCTAACAGATCGGGAGATGACGTGGTGAGTACCCCCTAGTCCAGGACACCGTCAGTAGCCCCTTGAACCGGTCTTCAAGTAAGGGACGCTCCTCGATTCTTCCGAACTATTCTTCATCTTCGGTTGTCGGTCTTGAAAACTGGTTCAACAAATCTTCTCATCTTTGTTCTTGAGGATCGCCGAAATGCATTCGACGAGTTTACACGTCGGGTATCCGAGGAGCCCCTTTAAGTTTCCGGCCTTTATCAATGCCTTGTTATTTTTATGCCACACCTCGGGTTTGTAGTTGTTCCCAGGAGGCAGTGTCCTCTTGCGTTCGAGCTCTAACACCGGGCTGCATTCGAGGTATCTTTTGCAGCCGAGCACCAATGCCAGACTGCTTCCGAGCTCCAACGCCGAAATGTATCCAAGCTCCAATGCCGGACTGTGTCCAAGCTCCAACGCCGGACTATATCCAAGATGTCATAGATCATCTTGGTCCAAAAAAGTTGAAGGAGTTTAGTCGAGCTTAATGCCAGAAATGCCCTCTATGGAGCTAGCCGCTAGTGCCTGAGCTTTATGCCGGGCTGCTTCCAAGGTGGTGCACTGCTACCTCTTTTAGCACTACGTTGGTTTTCCCCGAAGAGGAAGGGATGATGCAACAAAGTAGCGTAACTATTTTCCTCAATTTTTGAGAACCAAGGTATCAATCCAGTAGGAGGCTATGCGCGAGTCCCTCGCACCTGCACAAAACAAATAAATCCTCACAACCAATGCAAATAGGGGTTGTCAATCCCTATAGGGCCACTTGCGAGAGTGAGATCTGATAGATATGATAAGATAATATTTTTGGTATTTTTATGATAAAGATGCAAAGTAAAATAAAGGCAAAGTAAATGGCAAAGTAAATAACTAAGTAGTAGGAGATTGATATGATAAAGATAGACCCGGGGGCCATAGGTTTCACTAGTGGCTTCTCTCGAGAGGATAAGTATTCTACGGTGGGTGAACAAATTACTGTTGAGCAATTGATGGAATTGAGCATAGTTATGAGAATATCTAGGTATGATCATGTATATAGGCATCACGTCCGAGACAAGTAGACCGACTCCTGCCTACATCTACTACTATTACTCCACTCATCGACCGCTATGCAGCATGCATCTAGAGTATTAAGTTAAAAACAGAGTAATGCCTTAAGCAAGATGACATGATGTAGAGGGATAGACTCATGCAATATGAAGAAAACCCCATCTTTTTATCCTCGATGGCAACAATACAATACGTGCCTTGCTGCCCTTACTGTCACCGGGAAAGGACACCACAAGATTGAACCCAAAGCTAAGCACTTCTCGCATTGCAAGAAAGATCAATCTAGTAGGCCAAACCAAACTGATAATTCGAAGAGACTCGCAAAGATAACCAATCATACATAAAAGAATTCAGAGAAGATTCAAATATTATTCATACATAGACTCGATCATAAACCCACAATTCATCGGTCTCAACAAACACACCGCAAAAAGAAGATTACATCGAATAGATCTCCACAAGAGAGGGGGAGAACATTGTATTGAGATCCAAAAAGAGAGAAGAAGCCATCTAGCTACTAACTATGGAACCGTAGGTCTGAAGTAAACTACTCACACTTCATCGGAGAGGCTATGGTGTTGATGTAGAAGCCCTCCGTGGTCGATGCCCCCTCCGGCGGAGCTCCGGAACAGGCCCCAAGATGGGATCTCGTGGATACAGAAATTTACAGCGGTGGAATTAGGGTTTTTGCTCCGTCTCTGATCGTTTGGGGGTACGTGGGTATATATAGGAGGAAGAAGTACGTCGGTGGAGCAACAGGGGGTCCACAAGGGTGGAGGGCACACCTGGGGGGGGGGGGTGTAGGCGCGCCCCTACCTCGTGGCCTCCTGTCACGTGGCTTGACGTAGGATCCAAGTCTCCTGAGTTGTATTCGATGAGAAAATTACGTTCCCGAAGGTTTCATTCCGTTTGGACTCCGTTTGATATTCCTTTTCTTCGAAACCCTAAAACAGGCAAAAAACAGCAATTCTGGGCTAGGCCTCCAGTTAATAGGCTAGTCCCAAAAATAATATAAAAGTGGATAATAAAGCCCAATAATGTCCAAAACAGTAGATAATATAGCATGGAGCAATCAAAAATTATAGATACATTGGAGACGTATCATGCACCACCTCGACCGCGGGCTGATTTTTTGTGAATATTTTTAACTGGTGCAGTATATTCTCCGCCGATGTATATCCAGTTGCCCTCAAGGTGTGTATCAGTCTAAAACCCGAGATGCACCTGAAGGCAAGCATAAAACCGTTGTTCCCAGTAGCCCCTGAGACTCAGGTCGATGCGCGAAATCGGCCTGAGGATCAACTCCTAGCTCGGCAGCATACATAGGAATAAAAAACGCAGTGTAATATATTAGAGATAATAGTGATCGGCGAACGGGCCCCTGAGAGAGGGTCGTGAGAAGTCGCCGTGATATATTAGCTTGATGCCAGATAGGTCTAGACGGTACTTATTGTTGTCCAAAGACGTGCTTTCCCATAGTTCGATCAAGCCGAACACGGAGCCCTTTGAATTTTCTGCATTGAATAGGCAATGCAGTAGCCCCCGAGACACTGGTCGGGTGGCAACACCAAATCAGGGGATTGATGTGCCCCTTTAATATTTGTAAATAATGAGCGCAAAGCCCAATAGCCCCCAAGCCTTAATGTGGGCACGGGTGGTCGAATTAAGGATCGATATCCAGAGTAAAATCACAGATTATGTGTAATGATTCTATGTATGCAAGTACTTTACATCATTATTTTGACTCCATTGCGACCATTTATCAGTTGAAAGTGGCCCATCATCGGCCTCTACCCCTTGGTAGATACTACGCAGGGTGTTTCCGCAATAAAAAACAACCCTTAGCCGACATCTCGGTGCCCGAAGGTGGTTGTGTTAGCGGAAACGAGGCAATCAGATATGCAGGGTTTATAACTTTCGCTTAGTCATAGGAGCTTTAAACTAGGGAAGCTAGCTATGAGCCCCCGGTTAGTGTTCGGTGACATCCGAGGTCAAGCCGTAAACACTTCGGCCAATGTTATGAACGGCCTGTCATTTAACATAGTCATCGGATCGCTGACCAGTTTACGCCTATTGTGACAGTAAGTTTTCACCTTTCTCCACTGAGGTGCTTAACCATGCGAGCTAGAAGCACAATCGCAGTGGTTCTCCCTTTGCAAGCGATTCACATGGCATCATCAAATGATACAAGTCTTGGATAAGAATCTACAACGCACTAGAACGCCCTTGTTGATGATTCTTTACTGCGACAACATCTAGGGTTCCTCGAATAATGCGATATCTCACACCGGGTAAATCCTTAACCCTTCCTCCTCTTACTAATACTACAGAATGTTCTTGTAAATTATGAACAAAGTGGAACGTAGGAGGCAAGCACAGGAGCCGGGCAACCCAACTATTAACCGAAGACACAATTCGAAACCAATGCATATATAGTAGTGTCCGAGAATGTTTTTGCCGAATCTCTAAAGGTGTCCGGCGTTGCACTGCGAGACCTATGCAGGAAACACACAAATAGTTAAAAAGTGCCATAGGCTTGGAAAACCAAAAAACGTCAGTGAAAACCTGACGTCCGAACAAGATCAAGTGTTCGGTGCCAATCTGAAAATTGGACTTTAGAAAAAAGGTGCTTCTGTCGTGTTTTAACATGACACATCCTATCTAAAGACTTCAAGCGGGTCAGCCTACGGCTTCAACCTCCTATCCCGAAGGCGGAGTACTTCTCTTCAGGCCAGTTTAGCAAACTAAACTCTAGCGGCCTTAAGAGGGAAATTAGGCTCCTCGGCTAGTGACCACACACTCATGTCGAAAAAAGGAGTGATAATAATAATAATAAAAACTTTGCAACGACTAAGAAGAAGAACACTTACTATAAAATGGCTCATATAAATTTAAGAGCCCCCAAGTGACTTGGGTAAAAGAATTTTATGTATAATGATTGTATGTACCAAAGTACTTATATCATATCTGTGTTCACCCGAACTTTATATGCGTTTTAACCGACCGTCGGCTTCTCCCTCTTCGTTTAAGGGCCGAAAAGTGTTACGTACTCCACCTGTCGAGAATATCGACGGTGTTTCTGATAACCAGGCAATCAGGCCATAAGGCTGTAACAGACAAAGCGCGCTCAGGGAACCTATGCTATATTACTGATGAAGTGTAAGAAGCATCTTCGAAGAAAATAATACCCCCACCAATACCTTTCTTCGGTGCTCATTGTTACTATGAGACTTGTGCAATAGATTTTTTGTACTCATGAGTTCCGTTGTGTGCCGACCATAATTGAAAACAATAAGAGCGCTAGCTTTTGGCTTCACCCAGTCTGATGTCCGGCTCGGATGACCCGATCGTGACAATCGCAGAGGTGCTCCATTTACTCCCTAGCCGAACAATCGGGAACGTAGGGGTAAACACAGGAGCGAGGCAACCCAGCTTGCAAATCGCTTAAGTCAATATGGTGCATATTGTGGCGTAATACACGAACAAGGAACGAAGCCGTACAAGTATAATCATATGCAAGAGGAAAAGCTTCATAAAGGAAGCCCCCAAGTAAATGGGGTATTTGAATTTGTGTGTCAGAAACAAAGTTTTGACAAGGAGATTTTTTACAAGCAACTTTTTCCAAAAAGGTATAATGCTTGGTCGAACCGAACATAAGTTAAAAATTTAAAACTTTGAGCATGAAGGCAACTTAGCTAGTTAATGTGTTCGGTATTAATGACACGGTCCGAGCTTGATGCGGGACAAGGTCCCATCCCCCAAGCCGGTCCCAAGGTGGCGGAGCAAAGAGCTCGGCACTCCGAAGTGGTGACATAACACGGTCAATGCAGGCCAGCAGAGTGATGCCGAAGTCCCCGGCATGGGGTAATGAAGTGTTGACGAAGCCCCCCGTCTAACCGAGGTGGCGTGGTATGTCAGTACGCCGAGTTGACGATATTGCCCAACCCGGATCATTTTCCTATGCACAAAAATGGTGCAAACCAGAGATAATAGTATAAAAAAATCGTTGCATAATAAATAATTTATGCAAAGTGAGCAATAAAAGAAATATGGCCTGGCGCCGAAGTCAATGTCGATGCCGGGCATCGGCGTGATGCGGTAAAGGCGTGGCAAAGCCTGAATTCACAGGTCGGTCCGAGTGCCGGATGCGGCGTTCGCCAAACTATATACGGAAACTGACCGAACCACCATGCGGCCGTCGTTAATGCGGCCACCATTTGATAGACCTGCGTACATATGATGGAAAAACCAGAGTAATAATTCCTTGGAAAAAATGAACCCAAACAAGCAAAAAAGAACTAGGATTAATAGCACCTGGTTTATTTGTTGTAGTAATCCGAAGAAAGGTTATTCCCAAAATTGGGACTCGATCCGCACACACATTGCCTGATGGGTGATAAAGCGACGGCATGGCGATGCTGGCAAAGGTTGGCTTGCCGAGGCAAAGCACTCGGTCCGGCTAATGTGACGGAGCTGGTCGCCTAGTGACGCCGAAGTCTCCGGAGTAGGTTGATGAAGAGATGGCGAACATCTCGGTCCAGCCGAGATGTCGAAGCCTCGATGTCAGCCGATGAGTCGAAGTAGGTCGGCGTGATGGACACCGGCTTGAAGGAGCAACAGTGCGGCCCTGCCGATGCAGGTCGTGACGTGGTCAATGCCGGCCTGATGAAGTGACTATGCGGCGATACCGGCGGCGATATTGGTGATGATTTATCCTTCGCGATGCTGAACTCCTGTTCGACTCGCCGAGATGATGATCCGAAGAAGTTGAGCTCAGCTCAACAAAGTGACGACGTGTCTAGCGCAGGCCGGCAACCGTGGAGCAATATTACCAGACTGGTTTGACACCAACATGATGGCGAATATCATGTTCAAAAGATTTTAAAGTTAGTGGGATGTGTTCGGGAACAAAACACAATACCCCATACAAAACTTCCTTCAAAAAGGATGTCCCAAATCCCGTTCATAAAAAAGACAAACTCGGGTCGGATTCGTTTTCGCGCAGAAAACAAATCCGAAAAGTGATGCACTAATCGGAAGGTTCCCGAAATTTGGACGGTCGGATCGAGCTGAAATTTTGAGGGGTGGTAGATATAGGAATTCCGCAGCTGATCAATGGTTGGATCTTCCAAAGGACGTCCGAGCTAGAAGCTGGACACCACGCCCTAAACTCGTCCAGATTCCCGTCCACATTTGACAAGGCTCCGGTATATCGCGGATTTTCAGAGATTCCTACATCGGAACTTGACGAATTTTTCCAGGATTGTTGTAGACTCAATTACGCACAATTCCACTGAAGCAATCGTTAAAATGACACTTGAGGAGGTGGTGGCGGCGGATACGAGTTCGCTGTCCAGAAAAACAGCATGGTCGCCCGAGGGCAATGTTGACGTTGAGCCCCCGGGCTCCCTGGATGATTCCTCCATGATCTTGATAGAGATCGGAGTTGATTTTGATGAAGGCCCTCATCCAAACATGACGGCAGGAGGTAGGGCACAGTCCTCGGTCTAGCCAAGGTGACCGGCCAAGCCGGCGACGAAGAAGTCGGCGTCGCAGTTGACCTGCGGGCGAGCCATTGATTCTTTTGCCGATCACACAGCGGAACTCTCAATGAAAGCACCAATGTCGGTGCCAAAACCGGCGGATCTCGGGTAGGGGGTCCCGAACTATGCGTCTAAGGTGCATGATAACAGGAGGCAGGGGACACGATGTTTACCCAGGTTCGGGTCCTCTTGATTGAGGTAATACCCTACGTCCTGCTTGATTGTTCTTGATGATATGAGTAGTACATGAGTTGATCTACCACGAGATCAAAGAGGCTAAACCCTAGAAGCTAGCCTATGATAAGATTGTTATATATATATCTATCGACTAGCCTGGCCTCGGTTTATATAATGCACCAGAGGCCTAGGATAACAAGAGTCCTAGCTGAATACGCTGGTGGGGAGGAGTCCTTGTCTTGATCACCAAGTCTTGTGGAATCTTCCATGTATGCGGCGGCTGTCCAAACTGGCCCATGAGTATACGGCCATGGGGGTCCTCGGTCCAATCTAACAGATCGGGAGATGACATGGTAAGTACCCCCTAGTCCAGGACATCGTCAATAGGATACCCAAAGGAAACTATTGGGTACACCTTCTATCACAGATCCGAAGGCAAGATATTCGTTGCTAGAAAGGATCCTTTCTAGAGAAGCAGTGACGGTGTCCTGGACTAGGGGGTACTCAACACGTCATCTCCCGATCTGTTAGATTGGGCCGAGGACCCCCATGGCCGCATACTCATGGGCCAGTTCGGACAGCTGCCGTATAGATGGAAGATTCCACAAGACTTGGTGATCAAGACAAGGACTCCTCCCCACCGGCGTATTCAGCTAGGACTCTTGTTATCCTAGGCCTTTGGTGCATTATATAAACCGAGGCCAGGCTAGTCAATAGATAACATATACAACAATCATACCATAGGCTAGCTTCTATGGTTTAACCTCTATGATCTCGTGGTAGATCAACTCTTGTAATACTCATATCATCATTATCAATCAAGCAGGACGTAGGGTATTACCTCCATCAAGAGGGCCCGAACCTAGGTAAACATCGTGTCCCCTGCATCCTGTTACCATCGATCCTAGACGCACAGGTTGGGACCCCCTACCCGAGATCCGTCGGTTTTAACACCGACATTGGTGCTTTCATTGAGAGCTCCGCTGTGTGATCGAGAAAAGGATCAATGGCTCGCCCGCAGCTCAACTGTGACGCCGACATCTTCGTTGTCGACTCGACTGGTCACCTTGGCTCGACTGAGGACCGCGCTCCATCTCCGATCGTCATGTTCGAACGGGGGCCTTCTTCAACATCCACTCCGATCTCTATCATGATCATAGAGGAGTCATCCATGGAGCTCGAGGGCTCAATGTCGACATTGCCCTCGGGCGGCCGTGCTGTTTTTATGGACAGCGAACTTGTATTCGCCGTCATCACTTCCTCGAGCGTCGGTTTGACGATTGCTTCGGTGGAATAGTGCGGAATTACGTCTACAACAGCCATGCAAAATTTCGTTGAGTTCCGATGGAGGAATCTCCGACAATCTACGATATACCAGAGCCCTGTCAAATCTGGACGGGAATCTGGACGAGTTTAGGGCGTGGTCTCCAGAGCCCAGCTCGGAGGTCCTTTGGAAGATCCAACCGTTCATCTACTGCGGAATTCCCATATCTACCACCCCACCAAATTTCAGCTCGATCCGACGGTTTAAACTCCTGGAACCTTCCGATGAGTGGACCAATTTTCGGATCCGTTTTCTACGCGAATATGGATCCGCCCCGAATTCATGTTTCTTTATGAACGTGATATTGGACAGCCTTTTTAGAGGAATTCTCTTCTAGGGTATTGTGCGTTGTTTTTAAACACGTGCCCGTAAATTTTTAAGCCTCCCCTGAGGTCATATTCATCATCATGCTGGTGTCAAACCAGTCCGGCAATATTGCTCCAAGGCTGCCGACCTGCGCTAGACACGTCGTCACTTTGTTGAGCCGAGCTTAACTTCTTCGGATCATCATCTCGGCAAGCCAAACAAGAGTCCGGCATCACGAAGGATAAATCATCACCAACATCGCCGCCCCACGGATTACACGGAGCGGGCATACCGGCATCGCCGCACAGTCATCAAGCTGGCATCGACCACACCACGACCTGCATCGGCAGGGCCGCACTATTGCTTCTTCAAGCTGGTGTCCATCACGCCGACCTACTTCGACTCATTGGCTGACATCGAGGCTTCGACATCTCGTCTTGATCGGGGGATTCTCCATCTCTTCATCAACCTACTCCGGAGACTTCGGCGTCACTAGCCGACTAGCTCTGTCACGTTAGCTGGACCGAGGGCTTTACCTCGGCGAGCCAACCTTTGCCAGCATCGCCATACCGTCGCTTTTTTCGCCCATCAGGCAATGGGTGTGTGGATCGAGTCCCAATTTTCGGAATCACCTTTCTTCGGATTGCTACAACAAATAAACCAGGTGCTATTAATCCTAGTATTTTTTGCTTGTTCGGGTTCATTTTTCCCAAGGAATTATTACTCTGGTTTGTTCATCATATGTACACAGGTCTATCAAATGATGGCCGCATTAACAACGGTCGCATGGTGATTCAATCAGTTTCCATACATGGTCCGGCGAACGCCGCATCCGGAACTCGGACCGACCTGTGAATTCAGACTTTGCCACGCCTTTACCGCATCACGCCGACGCCCTACATCGACATTGACTTCGGTGCCAGGCCATATTTCTTTTAGTACTCACTTTGCATAAATTATTTATTATGCAATGATTTTTTTTAATTATTTTTATTTCTATTATCTCCGGTTTGCACTATTTTTTGTGCACAGGAAAATGATCCGGGTTGGGCAGTATCGTCAACTCGGCGTACTGACATACCACGTCACCTCGGCTGGACGGGGGGCTTCGTCAACACTTCATTACCCCATGCCAGGGACTTCGGCATCACTCTGCCGGCCCGCATTGACCATGCTATGTCACCACTTCGGAGTGCCAAGCTCTTTGCTCCGCCACCTTGGGACCGGCTTGGGGGATGGAACCTTGTCCCCATCAAGCTCGGACCGCGTCATCAATACTGAACACATTAACCAGCTAAGTTGCCTTCATGCTCAAAGTTTTAGAATTTTAACTTGTGTTTGGTTCGACCAAGCATTATACTTTTTTGGAAAAAGTTGCTTGTAAAAAATTTCCTTGTCCGAACTTTGTTTGTGACGCACAAATTCAAATACCCCGTTTATTTGGGGGCTTCCTTTATGAAGTTTTTCCTCTTGCACATGATTATACTTGTACGGCTTCATTCCTTGTTCGTGTATTACGCCACAATATGCACCATATTGACTTAAGCGATTTGCAAGCTGGGTTGCCTGGCTCCTGTGCTTACCCCTACGTTCCCGATTGTTCGGCTAGGGAGTAAAGGGAGCACCTCTACGATTGTCACGACCGGGTCCTCCGAGCTCTGACCTTAGAATGGGTGAAGCCGAAAGCTAGCGCTCTTATTGTTTTCAATCATGGTCGGCACACAACGGAACTCATGAGTACAAAAAATCTATTGCACAAGTCTCATAGTAATAATGAGCACCGGAAAAAGGTACCGGTGGGGGTACTATTTTCTTCGAAGATGCTTCTTACACTTCGTCTGTAATATAGCATAAGTTCCCTAAGCGCGCTTTGTCTGTTACAGCCTTATGGCCCGGTTGCCTGGTTATCGGAAACACTGTCGATATTCTCGACAGGTGGAGTACATAATACTTTACGGTCCTTGACCGAAGAGGGAGAAGCCGATGGTCGGTTAAGACGCGTTTAAAGTTCGGGTGAACAAAGATATGATATTAGTACTTCGGTACATACAATTATTATACATAAAATTATTTTACCCAAGTCACTTGGGGGCTCTTAAATTTATATGAGCCGTTTTATAATAAGTGTTCTTCTTCTTAGTTGTTGCAAGGTTTTTATTACTATTATTATTTATCACTCCTTTTTTCGACACGAGTGTGTGGTCACTAGCCGGGGAGCCTAATTTCTCTCTCAATGCCGCTAGAGTTTAGTTTGCTAAACTGACCTAATGAGTACTCCGCCTTCGGGATAGGAGGTTGAAGCCGTAGGCTAACCCGCTTGGAGTCTTGAGATAGGATGTGTCATGTTAAAGCACGACATAAGCACTTTTTTTTTCTAAGACCAATTTTCGGATTGGCACCGAACACTTGATCTTGTTCGGACGTCAAGTTTTTACTGACGTTTTTTGGTTTTCCAAGCTTATGGCACTTTTAAACTATTTGTGTGTTTTCAGCACAAGTCTCGCAGTGCAACATCGGACTCCTTTAGAGATTTGGCAAAAACATTCTCAGATATTGCTATATATGCATTGGTTTCGAATTGTGTCTTCGGTCAATAGTTGGGTTGCCCGGCTCCTGCACTTGCTTCCTACGTTCCACTTTGTTTGGCTAGGCGTGCAAAGGGAGAACCACTGCGATTGTGCTTCCAGCTCACATGGTTAAGCACCTCAGTGGAGAAAGCCAAAAACTGACTGTCACAATAAGTGTAAATTGGTCAGCGATCCGATGATTGTGTTAAATGATGGGCCATTCATAATAATGGCCGAAGTGTTTACGGCTTGACCTCGACTGTCGCCGAACACTACCGGGGGCTATTAACTGGCCTCCCAAACTAAATCCTCGATATTTTGCTCTTACATTAGAGTTGAGGTTTCATGATCATGCTTAGCATGACAACCCAAAGAAAGGAACCGATAGCGGGACTATTTTCTTTGGAAGACATTTCTTATGTTAAACAGTAATATAACATATCTCTCTACGTACCTTTGTTTATAAAACCGTATGGCCAGATTGCCTTGTTTGTCGTAAATCTTTGCCCTCATAAAGGCTTTATAAAGTAGGACAAACACTCCTCCGCTATAGGCCGAGGATGTGGAAGCCGATGGTCGGTCAACAAAGTTTTGTACAATGCGGATCCGAGCATTAATGACGTAAAGTACTTGGATACATAGAGTCATTACACATAATTTGTGATTTTACTATGGATATTGATCCTTAATTCAGCCACCCGTGCCCGCATTAAGGCTCGGGGGCTACTGGGCTTCGGGCTTATTATTTACAAATATTAAAGGGGCACATCGATCCCCTGATCTGGTGTTGCCACCCGACCATTGTCTTGGGGGCTACTTCATTGCCTATTCAATGCAGAAAATTTTAAGTGCAATACAGTTTCCGACGAGATTTTGATCATCAGGTTGGTCGGCCGCGCCCAACCTGAGTCTTGAGGACTGAGCACGCCACTTTTTGTGTCCCGAAGTATTCTGCCGAGCTAGGACTTGATCCTCAGGCCGATTTTGCAAATCAACCTGAGTCTCAACGGCTACTGGGATCAGCGGTCTTACGTCATCCTTCAGGTGAATCTCGGGTTTTAGACTGATACACACCTTGAGGGCTACTGGCTATATATCTCGGCAGAGAATAAATTGCACCAATCAAAAATATTGACAAAAAACCGGCCCACAGTCGGGGTGGTGCACCACCTCGGAAGTAGTCCGGCATAAAGCTCGAGCGCTAGTGGCTGGCTCCATAGAGGGCATTTCCAGCATTAAGCTCGGCTAAACTCCTTCAACTTTTTTGAACCAAGGTGATTTATGACAGTCCGGCGTTAGAGCTTGGACATAGTCCAGCGTTGGAGCTCGGATACAGTCCGGCGTTGGATCTCGGATACATTCCGGCATTGGAGCTTGGAAGCGGTCCGGCGTTGTTCCTCGTCTGCAAAAGATAACTCGAATGCAGTCCGGCGTTGGAGCTCGGACGCAAGAGGACACTTCCTCCCGGGAACAACTTCAAACCCGAGGTGTGGCATAAAAATAACAAGGCATTGATAAAGGCCGGAAACTTAGAGGGGCTCCTCGGAACCCGACGCATAAACTCGTCGAATGCATTTCGGCGATCCTCAAGATCGAAGATGAGAAGATTTGTTGTACCAGTTTTCAAGACCGACAACCGAAGATGAAGAATAGTTCGAAAGAATCGAGGAGCGTCCCTAACTTGAAGACCGGTTCAGGGGGCTACTGATGGTGTCCTGGACTAGGGCGTACTCAACACGTCATCTCCCGATCTGTTAGATTGGGCCGAGGACCCCCATGGCCGTATACTCATGGGCCAGTTCGGACAGCTGCCGCATACATGGAAGATTCCACAAGACTTGGTGATCAAGACAAGGAATCCTCCCCACTGGCGTATTCGGCTAGGACTCTTGTTACCCTAGGCCTTTGGTGCATTATATAAACCGAGGCCAGGCTAGTCGATAGATAACATATACAACAATCATACCATAGGCTAGCTTCTATGGTTTAGCCTCTATGATCTCGTGGTAGATCAACTCTTGTAATACTCATATCATCATTATCAATCAACCAGGACGTAGGGTATTACCTCCATCAAGAGGGCCCGAACCTGGGTAAACATCGTGTCCCCTGCCTCCTGTTACCATCAATCCTAGACGCACAGTTTGGGACCCCCTACCCGAGATCCGCCGGTTTTGACACCGACAAGGAGTTTCTCTCGAAAGAAGTGTGTGGGAGGAAAGTAGAACTTGATGAGGTAACTGTACCTGCTCCCTTATTGGAAAGTAGTTCATCACAGAAACCGTTCCTGTGACATCTACACCAACTAGTGAGGAAGCTAATGATGATGATCATGAAACTTCAGATCAAGTTACTACCGAACCTCATAGGTCAACCAGAGAAAGATCCGCACTAGAGTGGTATGGTAATCCAGTTCTGGAGGTCATGTTACTTGACCATGACGAACCTACGAACTATGAGGAAGCGATGATGAGCCCAGATTCCGCAAAATGGCTTGAGGCCATGAAATCTGAGATGGGATCCATGTATGAGAACAAAGTGTGGACTTTGGTTGACTTGCCCGATGATCGACAAGCCATCGAGAACAAATGGATCTTCAAGAAGAAGACAGACGCTGACGGTAATGTTACTATCTACAAAGCTCGACTTGTTGCAAACGGTTTTCGACAAGTTCAAGGAGTTGACTATGATGAGACCTTCTCACCCGTAGCGATACTTAAGTCCGTCCGAATCATGTTAGCATTTGCCGCATTTTATGATTATGAAATTTGGAAAATGGATGTAAAGACTGCATTCCTGAATGGATTTCTGGAAGAAGAATTGTATATGATGCTACCTAAAGGTTTTATCGATCCAAAGGGAGCTAACAAAGTGTGCAAGCTCCAGCGATCCATTTATGGACTGGTGCAAGCATCTCGGAGTTGGAATAAATGTTTTGATAGTGTGATCAAAGCATATGGTTTTATACAGACTTTTGGAGAAGCCTGCATTTACAAGAAAGTGAGTGGGAGCTCTGTAGCATTTCTAATATTATATGTGGATGACATATTGTTGCTTGGAAATGATATAGAATTTCTGTACAGCATAAAAGGATACTTGAATAAATGTTTTTCAATGAAAGACCACAGTGAAGCTGCTTATATATTGGGCATCAAGATCTATAGAGATAGATCAATACGCTTAATTGGACTTTCACAAAGCACATACCTTGATAAAGTTTTGAAGAAGTTCAAAATGGATCAAGCTAAGAAAGGGCTCTTGCCTATGTTACAAGGTGTGAAGTTGAGTAAGACTCAATTCCCGACCACTGTAGAAGATAGAGAGAAAATGAAAAGTTTTCCCTATGCTTCAGCCATAGGCTCTATCATGTATGTAATGTTGGGAACCAGACCTGATGTGTGCCTTGCTATTAGCCTAGCAGGGAGGTACCAAAGTAATCCAGGAGTGGTTCACTAGACAGCGGTCAAGAACATCCTGAAGTACCTGAAAAGGACCAAGGATATGTTTCTCGTTTATGGAGGTGACAAAGAGCTCATCGTAAATGGTTATGTTGATGCAAGCTTTGACACTGATCCGGACGATTCTAAATCGCAAACCGGATACGTGTTTATATTAAATAGTTGTGTTGTCAGTTGGAGCAGTTCTAAACAGAGCGTCGTGGCGGGATCTACATGTGAAACGGAGTACATTGATGCTTCGGAAGCAGCGAATGAAGGAGTCTGGATGAAGGAGTTCATATCCGATCTAGATGTCATACCTAGTGCATCGGGTCCAATGAAAATCTTTTGTGACAATACTGGTGCAATCGCCTTCGCAAAGGAATCCAGATTTCACAAGAGAACCAAGCACATCAAGAGACGCTTCAACTCCATCCGGTATCAAGTCCAGGTGGGAGACATAGAGATTTGCAAGATACATACAGATCTGAATGTTGCAGACCCGTTGACTAAGCCTCTTCCACGAGAAAAACATGATCAGCACCAAGGCTCCATGGGTGTTAAAATCATTACTATGTAATCTACATTATTGACTCTAGTGCAAGTGGGAGACTGAAGGAAGTATGCCCTAGAGGCAATAATAAAGTTATTATTTATTTCCTTATTTCATGATAAATGTTTATTATTCATGCTAGAATTGTATTAACCGGAAACATAATACATGTGTGAATACATAGACAAACATAGTGTCACTAGTATGCCTCTACTTGACTAGCTCATTGATCAAAGATGGTTAAGTTTCCTAACCATAGACATGAGTTGTTATTTGATCAATGGGATCACATCATTAGGAGAATGATGTGATTGACTTGACCCATTCCGTTAGCTTAGCACTTGATCGTTTGTTTATTGCTATTGCATTCTTCATGACTTATACATGTTCTTATGACTATGAGATTATGTAACTCCCGAATACCGGAGGAACACTTTGTGTGCTACCAAACGTCACAACATAACTGGGTGATTATAAAGGTGCTCTACAGGTGTCTCCGATGGTACTTGTTGAGTTGGCATAGATCAAGATTAGGATTTGTCACTCCGATTGTCGGAGAGGTATCTCTGGGCCCTCTCGGTAATACACATCACTATAAGCCTTGCAAGCATGATAACTAATGAGTTAGTTACGGTATGATGTATTACGGAACGAGTAAAGAGACTTGCCGGTAATGAGATTGAACTAGGTATTGGATACCGACGATCGAATCTCGGGCAAGTAACATACCGATGACAAAGAGAACAACGTATATTGTTGTGCGGTTTGACCGATAAAGACCTTCGTAGAATATGTAGGAACCAATATGAGCATCTAGGTTCCGCTATTTGTTATTGACCGGAGACGTGTCTCGGTCATGTCTACATAGTTCTCGAACCCGTAGGGTCCGCATGCTTAAAGTTCTGTGATGATCGGTTTTATGAGTTTATATGTTTTGATGTACCGAAGGTAGTTCGGAGTCCCAGATGTGATCACGGACATGACGAGGAGTCTCGAAATGGTTGAGACATAAAGATTGATATATTGGAAGCCTACATTTGGACATCGGAATAGTTCTGGATGAAATCAGGATTTTACCGGAGTACCCGAGGGGTTACCGAAACTCCCCGGGGACTAATGGGCCTTGTTGGGCCATAAGGGAAAGAGAGAGGGGCCGGTGATAACCCACAATTATAGGGGATCGCAACAGTTTTCGAGGGTAGAGTATTCAACCCAAATTTATTGATTCGACACAAGGGGAGCCAAAGAATATTCTCAAGTATTAGCAGCTGAGTTGTCAATTCAACCACACCTGGAAACTTAATATCTGCAGCAAAGTATTTAGTAGCAAAGTAATATGATAGTGGTGATAACGGTAGCAAAAGGTAACCGTAGTAAAAGTAATATTTTTGGTATTTTGTAGTGATGATAGCAATAGGCAACGGAAAAGTAAATAAGCGAAGAACAATATATGGAAAGCTCGTAGGCAATGGATCGGTGATGGAGAATTATGCCGGATGCGGTTCATCATGTAACAGTCATAACCTAGGGTGACATAGAACTAGCTCCAGTTCATTGATATAATGTAGGCATGTATTCCGAACATAGTCATACGTGCTTATGGAAAAGAACTTGCATGAAATCTTTTGTCCTACCCTCCCGTGGCAGCGGGGTCCTTACGTAAACTAAGGGATATTAAGGTCTCCTTTTAATAGAGAACCGGAACAAAGCATTAACACATAGTGAATACATGAACTCCTCAAACTACGGTCATCACCGGTAAGTATCCTGATTATTGTCACTTCGGGGTTAACGGATCATAACACATAATAGGTGACTATAGACTTGCAAGATAGGATCAAGAACACTCATATATTGATGAAAACATAATAGGTTAAGATCTGAAATCATGGCACTCGGGCCCTAGTGACAAGCATTAAGCATAGCAAAGTCATAGCAACATCAATCTCAGAACATAGTGGACACTAGGGATCAAACCCTAACAAAACTAACTCGATTACATGATAGATCCCATCCAAACCATCACCATCTAGCAAGCCTATGATGGAATTACTCACGCACGGCGGTGAGGATCATGAAATTGGTGATGAAGGATGGTTGGTGATGACGATGGCGACGGATTCCCCTCTCCGGAGCCCCGAAAGGACTCCAGATCAGCCCTCCCGAGAGGTTTTAGGGCTTGGCGGTGGCTCCATATCGTAAAACGCGATGATTTCTTCTCCCTGATTTTTTCTCATCGAAACTCAATATATGGAGGTGGAGTTGGAGTCGGAGACGCAACAGGGGGCCCACGAGGTAGGGGGCGCGCCCTAGGGGGGCAGGCACGCCCCCACCCTCGTGGAGAGACGGTGGCCCCCCTGGCCTTCATCTTTGGCAGGTATTTTTCTTATTTTCTGAAAAGTGGCTCCGTGAAGTTTCAGGTCATTCCGAGAACGTTTGCTCCTGCACATAAATAACACCATGGTAATTCTGCTGAAAACAGCGTCAGTCCGGGTTAGTTCCATTCAAATCATGCAAGTTAGAGTCCAAAACAAGGGCAAAAGTGTTTGGAAAAGTACATACGTTGGAGACATATCAACTCCCCCAAGCTTAAACCTTTGCTTGTCCTCAAGCAATTCAGTTGACAAACTGAAAGTGATAAATAAAAACTTTTACAAACTCAGTTTGCTCTTGTTGTTGTAAATATGTAAAGCCATCATTCAAGTTTTCAGCAAAGATTATAACTAACCACATTTGCAATAACGCATAGGTCTCAAGTTTACTCATATCAATAGCATAATCAACTAGCGAGCCATAATAACAAAACTCGGATGATAACACTTTCTCAAAACAATCATAATATGATATAACAAGGTGGTATCTCGCTAGCCCTTTCTGAGACCGCAAAACATAAATGCAGAGCACCTTTAAAGACCAAGGACTGACTAGACATTGTAATTCATGGTAAAAGAGATCCAGTCAAGTCATACCCAATGTAAACTAACAATAATGAATGCAAATGATAGCGGTGCTCTCCAACTGGTGCTTTTTAATAAGAGGATGATGACTCAGCATAAAAGTAAATAGATAGGCCCTTCGCAGAGGGAAGCAGGGATTTGTAGAGATGCCAGAGCTCGGTTTTGAAACAGAGGTGAATAACATTTTGAGCGGTATACTTTCATTGTCAACATAACAACCAAGAGATGGCGATATCTTCCATGCTACACACATTATAGGCGGTTCCCAAACAGAATGGTAAAGTTTATACTCCCCCTTCCACCACAAGCATCAATCCATGGCTTGCTCGAAACAACGAGTGCCTCCAACTAACAAGAGTCACAGGGGAGTTTTGTTTGCAATTATTTTGATTTAGTTTGCATAAAGCATGGGACTGGGCATCCCGGTGACCAGCCATTTATCTCGTGAGTGAGGAGCGGAGTCCACTCCTCTTGAGAATAACCCGCCTAACATGGAAGATACAGACAACACCAGTTGATACATGAGCTATTCGAGCATACAAAACAAGATATTTATTTGAAGGTTTAGAGTTTGGCACATACAAATTTACTTGGAACGATAGGTAGATACCGTATATAGGTAGGTATAGTGGACTCATGTGGAATAACTTTGGGGTTTAAGGAGTTTGGATGCACAAGGAGTATTCCTGCTTAGTACAGGTGAAGGCTAGCAAAGGACTGGGAAGCGACCAGCTAGAGAGCGACAACAGTCGTGAACATGCATTAAAATTAATCAACACTGAATGCAAACATGAGTAGGATATAATCCACCATGAACATAAATATCGTGAAGGCTATGTTGATTTTGTTTCAACTACATGCGTGAACATGCGCCAAGTCAAGTCACTTAAATCATTCAGAGGAGGATACCACCCTATCATACCACATCATAACTATTTTAATAGCATGTTGGCACGCAAGGTAAACCATTATAACTCATAGCTAATCAAGCATGGCATAAGAAACTATGATCTCTAGTTGTCATTGCAAACATGTTTATTCATAATAGGCTGAATCAGGAATGATGAACTAATCATATTTACAAAAACGAAAGAGGTCGAGTTCATACCAGCTTTTCTCATCTCAGCCAGTCCATCATATATCATCATAATTGCCTTTCACTTGCACGATTGAATGATGTGAATAATAATAATAGTGCATGTGCATTGGACTAAGCTGGAATATGCAGGCATTCAATAAACAGGAGAAGACAAGGCAATATGGGCTCTTTTGTCAGATCAATGATAATGCATATAAGATCCACTTCAACAATTTAATTATGGTCTTCTCCTATCGAACCCCAAAGAAAAGAAAAGAAATAAAACTATTTACACGGGAAAGCTCCCAACAAGAAAAAGAAGAACATGAAATATTTTTGGGTTTTCTTTTTAGTTACTACTACAAGCATGGAAATTAAACTAACTAAAAGCTACAACTAATTTTTTTGGTTTTTCTTAAGGTTTATTAAACACACATGAAGAAAGCATAAAAAAGGAAAGTAAACTAGCATGGATGATACAATGAAAAAGTATGAGCACCAACATCTGACAATGAGTGTGTGTGCATAAATGTAATGTCGGTGAGAAATACGTACTCCCCCAAGCTTAGGCTTTTGGCCTAAGTTGGTCTATGGCCACGGCTGGCCTGGCTGATATCCATAATAGTAGCTAGGGTCGTACTGTGATGCAGCAGCTATTGCCTGCTGAGCTGCAGCGTGGCGACGAGCGGCCTCCTCTCTCCTCTCGTACTCATTTGCCTCCTCTCTGGTAATAGTATATCCTCCTCTTGCCTGATAATAAAAAAAAATAGGAGCAGGGAGAGTAATACGGACAACACGGCGTCTGTCAAAGATTAGTCGGTACTGGAGAGGTGATTCATTCCTCTCAACAAACTGGTGATGAACCATAGCATTAAAATCTAGATAGGCAGGAGGTAATTCAATATCATCTTCGCGTACATCTATACCAAGAAAATTAGCTACGTGGGTTGCATAAATTCCACCAAAGAAATCTCCATTACGTCTATTAAGATGCAACCTACGTGCAACAATGGCTCCCAAATTATATGATTTGTCTCCTAACACATCACTCCTAAGAATACTGAGGTCGGGGACACACATGTGACGTGCCTCATCTTTACCATTTATGCATCTACCTATGAAGAGAGCAAAATAATGTATAGCTTGAAAGTGAATGCTCCCTATGGTAGCTTGTGTAATTTCTCTAGATTCTCCCATAGTTATATTAGCAAGAAAATCTCTAAATTCAGATTTGCGAGGATCCCTTATACTACCCCATTGTGGAAGTTTGCATGCAGTGGTAAAATCCTATAAGTCCATGGTATAAGATTTATCATAAAGATCAAACAGGACAGTTGGAGAAATACGTGAAGTTGAAAATTCAAACCTCCTCACAAAGGAGCTAGTAAGATTATGATACTGACTGCACTTCTCTTCCTCGAAGCTCACAAGATCAGCATTATGCAAATATGCGTTGAATTCTTCTTTTATTCCCGCTCGATCCATAAAATTTTCAGAAGGCCACTCACAATGACGCACTGGAGCGTCTCTTGGTGGCTCTTCGTCGGCATCACGCATTGCAAGCCTGGGTTCTTGCTTCTTTGAAGAACCACCTTGGAACATTTTCCTAAGCATTTTTCTTCCTTTGAAAAATTCTGAAATTTTTTAGTAACTTCAAAATAAAAGTAAACCAAACTCAATAATATTGATAGCAACTACTCCTACAAGTGCTTAGGGCCTATATCATGCATCAAAACTACTTTTGACCATATAAATTTGACATGCAAGCTCAAAAACAGGGTCACCTAAGCAGCAAAAATTTGCAATGAATAAAGCACTAGAACAAAAACTAATTGGACCAATGGAGGAGTCACATACCAAGGAACAATCTCCCCAAGCAGTTTTGTGAGAGGTGCTTTGAGCAAGGAGATCGAAAATGGCAGCAAAACGAGCTTGGACTCGGGTTTGAGCTGGTTATTCGTGTTTGGGGGAGGAAGATGAAGTGTATGGGTGAAAGGATAAGTGGAGGAGGGCCACTATGGGCCCACGAGGCAGGGGGCGCGCCCTCCACCCTCGTGGGTAGGTGGTTGGCCCCCTGGTGTGTTCTCAGTTCCATAAATCCTCAAATATTCTAGAAAAAATCATATTTAAATTTCAGGGCATTTGGAGAACTTTTATTTTCGAGGTATTCTTATATTGCACGAATAATCAGATAACAAACTGACAAACAATTATTTTATTTTATTTAATATAAATAATAGAAAGTAAAAGTGGGGTACAGAAAGTTGTGCCTTCTAGTTTCATCCATCTCATGATCATCAAAAGGAATCCACTAACAAGGTTGATCAAGTCTTGTTAACGAAATCATTCCGAATAACATGGAACCGGAGAAATTTCGAATAACACTATGTTACCTCAACGGGGATATGCACATCCCCAATAATAAGAATATAATATTTCTTCTTGACAGTAGGAAGAGGAAATTCAAAACCTCCAAATATAATCGATGGAATTTTTCCAATAGAGTTGATACTATGAACTTGAGGTTGTTTCCTCGCAAAGTGTACTGTGTGCTCATTACCATTAACATGAAAAGTGACATTGCCTTTAGTGCAATCAATAACAGCCCCTGCTGTATTCAAAAAGGGTCTTCCAAGAATAATAGACATACTATCGTCCTCGGGAATATCAAGAATAACAAAGTCCGTTAAAATAGTAACGTTTGCAACTACAACAGGCACATCCTCACAAATACCGACAGGTATAGCAGTTGATTTATCAGCCATTTGCAAAGATATTTCAGTAGGTGTCAACTTATTCAAATCAAGTCTACGATATAAAGAGAGAGGCATAACATTAACACCGGCTCCAAGATCACATAAAGCAGTTTTAACATAGTTTCTTTTAATGGAGAATGGTATAGTGGGTACTCCTGGATCTCCAAGTTTCTTTGGCATTCCACCCTTAAAAGTATAATTAGCAAGCATGGTGGAAATTTCAGCTTCCGGTATCTTTCTTTTATTTGTAATACTATCTTTCATATACTTAGCATAAGGATTGGTTTTAAGCATATCAGTTAATCGCATACGCAAAAAGATAGGTCTAGTCATTTCAGCAAAGCGCTAAAAATCCTCATCATCCTTTTTCTTGGATGGTTTGGGAGGAAAAGGCATGGGTTTCTGAACCCAAGGCTCTCTTTCTTTACCATGTTTCCTAGCAACAAAATCTTTCTTATCATAACATTGATTCTTTGATTGTGGGTTATCAAGATCCACAACAGGTTCAATTTCTATGTCATTATCATTACTAGGTTGAGCATCATCATGAACATTATTATTAGCATTATCACTTGTTTCAGGTTCATTACCAGGTTGTGTTTCAGCATCAGAAATAGAAATATCATTTGGATTCTCAGGTGTTTCAACAATAGGATCACTAGAAGCATGCAAAGTCCTATCATTTTTCTTTTTCTTCTTTTTAGAAGAACTAGGTGCATCTAAATTATTTCTCTGAGAATCTTTCTCAATTCTCTTAGGGTGGCCTTCAGGATACAAAGGTTCCTGAGTTATTCTACCAGTTCTAGTAGCCACTCTAACAACATTATCATTATTTTTACTATTCAATTCATTGAGCAAATCATTTTGAGCTTTAAGTACTTGTTCTACTTGAGTGGTAACCATAGAAGCATGTTTACTAATAAGTTTAAGTTCACTTTTAACATTAGCCATATAATCACCCAAGTGTCCAAGCATATTTGAATTGTATTTTAATTGTCTACCAAAATAAACATTAAAATCTTCTTGCTTAGCCATAAATTTATCAAACTCATCTAAGCATGGGCTAGCAATTTTAGTAAATGGGATTACAGCTTTATCATATCAATAGAGAGAATTTACCTTTACTACCTGTGTCGGGTTATCAAGACCATGAGTTTCTTCAATAGGCAAAAGATTTGGATTATATGTTTCTTCAAGAGGCGGTAAATTAAGACCATGTATTTCTTCAATAGGAGGTAAATTCTTAACATCTTCAGCTTTAATACCCTTTTCTTTCATAGATTTCTTTGCCTCTTGCATATCTTTAGGACTGAGAAATAGAATACCCCTCTTCTTCGGAGTTGGTTTAGGAATAGGCTCAGGAATTGGCTCCGAAGGTGTCCAATTATTTTCATTTGTCAACATATTATTCAATAGAGTTTCAGCTTCATCTGGTGTTCTTTCCCTGAAAACAGAACCAGCACAACTATCCAGGTAATCTCTGGAGGCATCGGTTAGTCCATTATAAAAGATATCAAGCATTTCATTTTTCTTAAGAGGATGATCAGGCAAAGCATTAAGTAATTGGAGAAGCCTCCCCCAAGCTTGTGGGAGACTCTCTTCTTCCATTTGCACAAAATTATATATATCCCTTAAAGCAGCTTGTTTCTTATCAGCAGGGAAATATTTAGCAGAGAAGTAATAAATCATATCCTGGGGACTACGCACACAACCAGGATCAAGAGAATTAAACCATATCTTAGCATCACCCTTAAATGAGAACGGAAATATTTTAAGGATATAAAAGTAACAAGTTCTCTCATCTTTAGTGAATAGGGTGGCTATATCATTCAGTTTAGTAAGATGTGCCACAACAATTTCAGATTCATAACCATGAAAAGGATCAGATTCAACCAAAGTAATTATATCAGGATCAACAGAGAATTCATAATCCTTATCAGTAACAAATATAGGTGAAGTAGCAAAAGCAGGGTCGGGTTTCATTCTAGCATTTAGAGATTGCTTACTCCATTTAGATAATAATTTTTTAAGTTCAGTTCTATTTCTGCAAGCTAAAATAGCTAAAGAAGCATCTTGATAAAAAACATAACCCTTAGGAATGGCAAGTGGTTCTTCATCATCACTTTCATCAGTATCATCAGCTTCAATATTTTCAATTTCTCTAGCCCTAGCAAGTTGTTCATCAAGAAAAGAACTAAGTGGCATAGTAGTATTAGGCATAGAGGTAGTTTCATCATAAGTATCATGCATAGCAGAAGTGGCATCATCAATAACATGTGACATATCAGAACGAATAGCAGAAGCAGGTGTAGGTTTCGCAAGCTTACTCAAAACAGAAGGTGAATCAAGTGCAGAGCTAGATGGCAGTTCCTTACCTCCCCTCGTAGTTGAGGGATAAATCTTAGTTCTTGGATCTTTCAAGTTCTTCATAATGATAAGCAGATATATATATCCTAGGTGACTCAAAGAATAGAGCTATGCTCCCCGGCAACGGCGCCAGAAAATAGTCTTGATAACCCACAAGTATAGGGGATCGCAACAGTTTTCGAGGGTAGAGTATTCAACCCAAATTTATTGATTTGACACAAGGGGAGCCAAAGAATATTCTCAAGTATTAGCAGCTGAGTTGTCAATTCAACCACACCTGGAAACTTAATATCTGCAGCAAAGTATTTAGTAGCAAAGTAATATGATAGTGGTGATAACGGTAGCAAAAGGTAACAGTAGTAAAAGTAATATTTTTGATATTTTGTTGTGATGATAGCAATAGGCAACGGAAAAGTAAATAAGCGAAGAACAATATATGGAAAGCTCATAGGCAATGGATCGGTGATGGAGAATTATGCCGGATGCGGTTCATCATGTAACAGTCATAACCTAGGGTGACACAGAACTAGCTCTAGTTCATTGATATAATGTAGGCATGTATTTCGAACATAGTCATACGTGCTTATGGAAAAGAACTTGCATGACATCTTTTGTCCTACCCTCCCGTGGCAGCGGGGTCCTTTCGGAAACTAAGGGATATTGAGGTCTCCTTTTAATAGAGAACCGGAACAATGCATTAACACATAGTGAATACATGAACTCCTCAAACTACGGTCATCACCGGTAAGTATCCCGATTATTTTCACTTCGGGGTTAACGGATCATAACACATAATAGGTGACTATAGACTTGCAAGATAGGATCAAGAACACTCATATATTGATGAAAACATAATAGGTTCAGATCTGAAATCATGGCACTCGGGCCCTAGTGACAAGCATTAAGCATAGCAAAGTCATAGCAACATCAATCTCAGAACATAGTGGACACTAGGGATCAAACCCTAACAAAACTAACTCGATTACATGATAGATCCCATCCAACCCATCATCGTCCAGCAAGCCTACGATGGAATTACTCACGCACGGCGGTGAGCATCATGAATTGGTGATGGAGGATGGTTGGTGATGACGTTGGCGGCGGATTCCCCTCTCCGAAGCCCCGAACGGACTCCAGATCAGGCCTCCCGAGAGGTTTTAGGGCTTGGCGGCGGCTCCGTATCGTAAAATGCGATGATTTCTTCTCCCTGATTGAGGGAGTCCTGGATTAGGGGGTGTTCGGATAGACGGACTATACCTTCAGCCGGACTCCTGGACTATGAAGATACAAGATTGAAGACTTTATCCTGTGTCCGGAAGGGACTTTCCTTGGCGTGGAAGGCAAGCTTGGCGATACGGATATGTAGATCTCCTACCATTGTAACCGACTTTGTGTAACCCTAACCCTCTCCAGTGTCTATATAAACTGGAGGGTTTTAGTCCGTAGGACAACATACACAACAGCAATCATACCATAGGCTAGCTTCTAGGGTTTAGCCTCTCCGATCTCGTGGTAGATCTACTCTTGTACTACCCATATCATCAATATTAATCAAGCAGGACGTAGGGTTTTACCTCCATCGAGAGGGCCCGAACCTGGGTAAAACTTCGTGTCCCTTGCCTCCTATTACCATCCGGCCTAGACACACAGTTCATGACCCCCTACCCGAGATCCGCCAGTTTTGACACCGACATTGGTGCTTTCATTGAGAGTTCCTCTGTGTCGTCGCCGTCAGGCTTGATGGCTCCTACGATCATCAATGGCGATGCAGTCCAGGGTGAGATCTTCCTCCCCGGATAGATCTTCGTCTTCGGCGGCTTCGCACTGTGGGCCAATTCACTTGGCCATCTGGAGCAGATCGAAAGCTATGCCCCTGGCTGTCAGGTCAGATTTGGAAGTTTAAACTACACGCCTGACATCCGTAGGGACTTGATCTTCGATGGATTCGAGCCACTGCCGAGCGCGCCGCACTGTCCCGACGAGCATGATCTAGCTCTGCCGCCGAACAGTGCCCTGGAGGCCGCACCCGCATCGGCTTCGACCCTTAATTCGGAGCCAACTGCGCCGATCGAGGATGGGTGGTTGGATGCCGCCTCGGGGGCTGTGATCCCAACGGCGATCGAGCCAAACACCAGCCCCGTACTCTGCGAGACTCATGACTCCAAGGAGCCGGACTCCTCTCCGGACTCCGAACCCTCCGCGCCCCTGCCGATCGAATACGATTGGGCGCCGATCATGGAGTTTACTGCTGCGGACATCTTTCAGCACTCGCCTTTCGGCAATATTCTAAAGACACTAAAGTCTCTCTCTTTATCAGGAGAGCCCTGGCCGGACTACGGTCAGCAAGGTTGGGGTACGGACGATGAAGAAATTCAAAGCCCACCCACCACCCACTTTGTAGCCACTATCGACGATTTAACCGACATGCTCGACTTCGACTCCGAAGACATCGACGGCATGGACGCCGATGAAGGAGATGATGAAGAACCAGCGCCTACTAGGCCCTGGAAAGCCACCTCATCATATGACATATACATGGTGGACACCCCAAAAGAAGGAGATGGCGATGGAACAGCGGAGGATGACCCCTCCAAGAAACAGCCTAAGCGCCGGCGTCACCGGCGCCGCTCAAAATCCCGCCAAAACAAATATGGTGATTCCAGCACTGGAGATAATAATACTCCAGAAAGTGCCGAAGAAAACCCCCTCCAGCAAGATTTAGCACAGGAGGATGGAGAAACCAGCCCCCATGAGAGAGCGGCTGACAGAGAGGTCGAGGACGATAATTATATGCCTCCCTCCGAAGACGAGGCAAGCCTCGACGACGACGAATTCGTCGTGCGAGAGGATCCCGTCGAGCAAGAGCGTTTTCAACGCAGGCTTATAGCCACGGCAAGAAGCCTCAAGAAAAAATAGCAACAGCTTAGAGCTGATCAAGATTTGCTAGTCGACAGATGGACTGAAGTCCTTGCGGCCGAAGAGCATAAACTCGAACGCCCCTCCAAGAGCTACCCAAAGCGCAGGTTGCTACCCCAATTAGGGGAGGAAGCACTTGATGCGGCCGACCGGCCACCTCATGGCCGCGACAGAGAGGTCTCTCGGCCCTCCACTCAAGCCGCACCCCGTACCAAGGCACGGGAATATGCGCCGGACTTACGAGATATGTTGGAGGACAAGGCAAGGCAAACAAGATCGATCTATGGATCGCGTGGGCGCCCCATGGCTCGAGACAATAACCGTCATGCTGGCCACAAATTCGGCAGGGTCGAACACAGTAGACAAAGCTCATTGGAGCTACGTCGTGATATAGCCCAGTACAGAGGCGCCGCACACCCACTATGCTTCACAGACGAAATAATGGCTCATCAAATCCCTGAGGGTTTCAAACCCATAAACATCGAATCATATGATGGCACAACAGATCCTGCAGTATGGATCGAGGATTATCTCCTTCATATCCACATGGCCCACGGCGATGATTTCCACGCCATCAAATACCTCCCACTCAAGCTTAAAGGACCAGCCCGGCATTGGCTTAACAGCTTGCCAACAGGATCAATCAGTTGTTGGGAGGACCTGGAAGCCGCATTCCTCGACAATTTCCAGGGAACTTATGTGCGACCCCCAAACGCCGATGACCTAAGTCATGTAATTCAGCAACCAGAGGAATCGGCCAGGCAATTCTGGAAACGGTTCCTAACAAAGAAAAATCAAATAGTCGACTGTCCGGACGCTGAAGCCCTAGCAGCCTTCAAGCACAATATCCGTGACGAGTGGCTTGCCCGGCATCTTGGACAGGAAAAGCTTCTATGGTAGCACTCACGACACTCATGACCCGCTTTTGCGCGGGAGAAGACAGCTGGCTTGCTCGTAGCAACAATATGACCCAGAACCCTGGTAATTCGGACACCAGGGACAGCAGTGGCAGGTCGCGTCACAACAAGCAAAAGTGCCGCATTAACGGCGACAATGCTGAGGATACGACAGTTAATGCCGAATTCAGAGGCTCTAAATCCGGTCAGCGGAAAAAGCCATTCAAAAGGAATCCTAGGGGGCTGTCCAGTTTGGACTGAATACTCGACCGCTTGTGCCAAATACATGGCACCCCCGAAAAGCCGGCCAATCACACCAACAGGGATTGTTGGGTGTTCAAGTAGGCAGGCAAGTTAAATGCCGAGAAAGAAGACAAGGGGCTGCATAGCGATGACGACGAGGAGCCCCGGCCGCCGAACAACAGTGGACAGAAGGGTTTTCCCCCACAAGTGCGGACGGTGAACATGATATACGCAACCCACGTCCCCAAAAGGGAGCGGAAGCGCGCGTTAAGGGACGTATACGCGGTAGATCCAGTCGCCTCAAAGTTCAACCCATGGTTCTCCTGCCCGATCACCTTTGATCGAAGGGACCATCCCACTAGCATCCGTCATGGTGGATTTGCCGCATTGGTTCTAGACCCAATTATTAACGGATTTCATCTCACTAGAGTCCTTATGGACGGCGGCAGCAGCCTGAACCTGCTTTACCAGGATACATTGCGGAAAATGGGCATAGATCCCGCGAGGATTAAGCCAACCAAAATGACCTTTAAAGGCGTAATACCAGGTGTAGAGGCCAACTGTACAGGCTCAGTCACACTTGAAGTGGTCTTCTGATCTCCGGATAATTTTCGAAGCGAGGAGTTAATCTTCGACATAGTCACATTCCGTAGTGGCTATCACGCACTGCTCGGACGAACCGCATTCGCCAAGTTCAATGTGGTACCACACTACGCATACCTTCAGCTCAAGATGCCAGGCCCTCGAGGAGTAATTACGGTCAATGGAAACACCGAACGCTCCCTCCGAACGGAGGAGCACACGGCGGCCCTTGCAGCGGAAGTACAAAGCAGCCTCTCTAGGCAGTTCTTCAGTCCGGCCATTAAACGTCCGGACACCATCAAGCGCGCCCGGGGTAACCTACAACAAGACCGCCTGGCACGTTCCGAGCAGGCATAGCAATGCGGCCCCAACCCCAGCCCTCGCAAAAAGGCGACACCAGTGCTTCGCGTACATAACTACACTCTATAAATACCATGGGCATAGGGGAAGGGGCACCATCATGGCACGCCCGAAACACGGCTTAAACCGAACCAGGGGCTGCCGATTTTTTTAATTTTCTCTTAATTTCAGGACTCCACTCTTCGGAAGGCCTGTTCGGCAGTTCAATTGCCGCACAAACGATGCATGTTATTTACTTCTATGTAGAAGCTGCTAGAATTGCCAAACCTGATAAGAAAGATAAACAAATACCTGTTGTTGGCATGCCTGTCATCTCAGTTAAAATAGGGGATCACTGTTATCATGGTTTATGTGATGTGGGTGCTAGTGTGAGTGTTATTCCTTACACCTTATATCAAGAAATTATGAAAGACATAACACTTGCAGAGTTAGAAGACATAGATATCTATTATATTATTAAAACGACAGAAAACGAACGGACAAGATTTAAATAGCAAAGAAGAACGGTTAAGATTTAATGAATCTATAGATCTGTACTATAAAAAAGGTAAATGAAAGGACGTCATCTAGGCAGGCCGTGACCTTTAAGAATTCATTAATAGACACGTATAATCCAACCATGTTACCACACGGACTAGGCATTCACTAGAAAGAAGAAAAAAGTACTACTATACGGACTAGGCAACTATGATGAAGAAGGGGAAAAAGACATCGTCTAAGAAGACCGTGACCGTTAAGGTTTTTTTAGACATACACGCACAATCCGACCATACTACTACTACACAGACTAGGCAAAGCCAAAGATATATTAACACTAGCTTACCTAGCAACACATATCTATAATATAATCCTATGTGCCTTTTTTTTCTTGCATGACATTACATGCATAGCACCAAAAAACGTGAAACATGGAACACAAAAATCCTACTGTAGCATGACTTTATCAAAGCCGTCCTATATTACTATATACTTTTTTTTGGTGAATAAGCTATACACTGTTTTCTAATTTTTGCGTTTGCACATTCATTGGCATCGATATATATCTTTGTGGTTGTAAGTTCGCAAATACTAATACTAAAAGTCATGATTCAATAAAAATACTATGGATTAATTCACCGGCATCAATATTCTATAAATCCTCGTGGCCTAAAATTCCCCGAAGTTAAGACAAAACCACAATCCAATTATATTTTAACATAACAATATTGCAATTTTCGTTTTTTATAGGCAATGCATATATGAATTTGAAAATAAGAAAATATGAAAATAACATCTTTGTTGGGATACAAACTCCACATTAAGTGTATTAACATGTAAAATAAGTTCATAAGTTTTTGAAGAAACTCTGCCCAAAATAATTACAAACTTACTTAAAAATATTTTTTGTATTTTAGTAACTAACTCCAAAAGAAACTATGTATTAGAAAACTTATTAGCTCTAAAAATAACAAACCTCCTTTTATACATGAGATTTAAGTAAGAACTAAATTCAGTCAATTATTTTCCTATGAACTATGCCACATGATTTTGTGAAGTGGCCAAAGTCAAAATATAGTATTATATAGTCTATTGGTTAAATAATATATATTATGCACAAAAATGTGAAATCTACATAACAGAAATTTATCAAATTGCTTTCATATATTAATATATAAAATCCATGAACAAAGAAAATCTTGAATATTTTAATAGGGAAATCATGATTCCCGACTGTCAAGTAAAGCAGAGTAGTTCCAGATGGAAGCGAGAATGATGTGTCAACCTAAAAATGTAGCATCGTACATATGTTTGTTCTACCCACAATCATGATGTGTCAACATAAAAATGTTTTGATAGTACAACAAAAAGTTCAACATGGGTATGATAGAGACACACTGAATCATTCATGAATGAATTGTTGTCACCTGGGAGTTCACAATGAGAAAGCATGCTGAGAAGTATTACAAATGAAGAGAATCAAATAATATATACAGGCATACGTACAAGATCAATCATGCCACTCAAATAATAAGAATATGTTATATGCATGAGTGAGTATGTCATAACAAAACAAATTGATTAATAAAGTTGTGGTAACTATTAGAATTTTATGGAAATAGCATTGGCATGACCAGAGAAATGGAAGCAATGACATGTTCAAGTTAGAGAAAATGCTTAGACATGCTACATTATTAATAAAATATTTCTCAAATACAAAATGATATATGAAAGCATGTACAAAGTCTAGCCGCGCAAATGCGCGGGTCACCCTGCTAGTTACTATTAAACTAGCTAATAGAGACACCATATCACCATTTGGGATTGTTAGAGATGTTGAAGTCTTGTGTGGGAAAATAAAATACCCTACTGATTTTCTTGTTCTTGGTTCCCCACAAGATGACTTTTGTCCCATTATATTTGGTAGACCTTTCCTAAATACAGTTAATGCTAAGATAGACTGTAAGAACATCACCTAAGCACCGGTCCACCCACATATCAAATTATCAAAGTAGTGAACACAAATGAAACCAACATGATGAAAGTGACTAGATGAAATTCCTGTGTACCCTCAAGAACGCTTTGCTTATCATAAGAGATCGTTTTGGCATGTCCTTTGCCTCAAAAGGATTGGGCTACCTTGCTGCACTTTTTTTACTACTATTGTTATTTGCTCATTACAAATTATCGTGCTATCAAACTACTCGCTACTTACAATTTCAGCACTTGTAGACAATACCCTATTGAAAACCACTTGTCATTTCCTTCTGCTCCTTGTTGGGTTCGACACTCTTACTTATCGAAAAGAGCTACAATTGATCCCCTATACTTGTGGGTCATCAAGGCTATTTTCTGGCGCCGTTGCCGGGCAGTGAAGCGCCTTTGGTAAGTGGAATTTGGTAAGGAAACATTTATATAGTGTGCTAAAATTTATTTTCACTTGTTACTATGGAAAACAATCCTTTGAGGGGGTTTGTTCGGGGTATCTTCACCTCGTCCGGAACCACAATTAGCAACCCCTCAACCTACTGCACCTACTGAAAAATATTGAATATGAAATTCCTTCGGGTATGATAGAACAACTGCTAGCTAATCCTTATGCAGGAGATGGAACTGAACATCCTGATATGCACTTGATATATGTGGAACAAATTTGTGGATTGTTTAAGCTTGTAGGATTACCCGGAGATGAGGTGATGGGAAAGGTCTTCCCTTTATCTTTGAAGGGAAAAGCATTGGCATGGTATAGGCTATGCGATGATATTGGATCATGGAATTGGAATCGTTTGAAATTGGAGTTCCACCAAAAAATTTATCATATGCATCTAGTTCATCGTGATCGGAATTATATATATAATTTTTGGCCTCATGAAGGAGAAAGTATCGCTCTAACTTGGGGTAGGCTTGAGTCAATGTTATATTCATGCCCTAGTCATGAGCTCTCAAGAGAAATTATTATTCAGAACTTTTATGCTCGGCTTTCTCGTAATGATCAAACCATGCTTGATACTTCCTGTGTTGGTTCATTTATGAAGAAGACTATTGAATTCCGGTGGCATCTTTTGGAAATAATTAAATGCAACTCTGAAGATTGGGACCTCGATGAAGGTAAAGAGTCAGGTATTAAGCTTAAGTATGATTGTGTTAAATCTTTTATGGATACTGATACGTCTCCAACGTATCTATAATTTTTTATTGTTCCATGCTATATTATATCCTGTTTTGGACATTATTGGGCTTTATTATACACTTTTATATTATTTTTGGGACTAACCTATTAACCGGAGGCCCGGCCCAGAATTGCTATTTTTTGCCTATTTCAGAGTTTCGCAGAAAAAGAATATCAAACGGAGTCCAAACGGAACGAAACCTTCGGGAACGTGATTTCGGAATGAACATGATCCAGAGGACTTGGACCCTACGTCAAGCAATCAACTAGGAAGGCACGAGGTAGGGGCGCGCCCACCCCCCAGGCGCGCCCTCCACCCTCGTGGGGCCCATGTTGCTCCACCGACGTACTCCTTCCTCCTATATATACCTACGTACCCCCAAACTACCAGATACGGAGCCAAAACCCTAATTCCACCGTCATAACTTTCTGTATCCACGAGATCCCATCTTGGGGCCTTTTCCGGAGCTCTGCCAGAGGGGGTATCGATCACAAAGGGCTTCTACATCAACACCATAGCTTCTCCGATGAAGTGTGAGTAGTTTACTTCAGACCTACGGGTCCATAGTTATTATCTAGATGGCTTCTTCTCTCTTTTTGGATCTCAATACAAAGTTCTCCCCCTCTCTTGTGGAGATCTATTCAATGTAATCTTCTTTTGAAGTGTGTTTGTTGAGACCGATGAATTGTGGGTTTATGATCAAGTTTATCTATGAACAATATTTGAATCTTCTCTGAATTCTTTTATGTATGATTGGTTATCTTTGCAAGTCTCTTCGAATTATCAGTTTGGTTTGGCCTACTAGATTGATCTTTCTTGCAATGGGAGAAGTGCTTGGCTTTGGGTTCAATCTCGCGGTGTCCTTTCCCAGTGACAGTAGGGGCAGCAAGGCACGTATTGTATTGTTGCCATCGAGGATACCAAGATGGGGTTTATATCATATTGCATGAGTTTATCCCTCTACATCATGTCATCTTGCTTAAAGCATTACTCTGTTCTCTTGAACTTAATACTGTAGATGCATTCTGGATAGCGGTCGATGTGTGGAGTAATAGTAGTAGATGCAGGCAGGAGTCGGTCTAGTTCTCTCGGACGTGATGCCTATATACATGATCATACCTAGATATTCTCATAGCTATGCTCAATTTTTTCAATTGCTCGATAGTAATTTTTTCACCCACCGTAATACTTATGCTCTCGAGAGAAGCCTCTAGTGGAACCTATGGCCCCCGGGTCTATTTTCCATCATATTAATCTTCCAATACTTAGTTATTTCCTTTGCCATTTATTTTACTTGCACCTTTATTTCTCTTTATCATAAAAATACAGAAAATATTATCCTATCATATCTATCAGATCTCACTCTCGTAGGTGACCGTGAAGGGATTGACAACCCCTTTATCACCTTGGTTGCGGGGAGTTTATTTGTCTGTGTAGGTGTGAGGGAGTCATGCATGGCCTCCTACTGGATTGATACCTTGGTTCTCAAAAACTGAGGGAAATACTTACGCTGCTCTGCTGCATCACCCTTTCCTCTTCAAGGGAAAACCAACGCAGTGCTCAAGAGGTAGCAGATACCAATGCTTTTCACAAGTTTAGCACTAAATATGGACTTGACTCTGAGATAGTAGCCTCCTTTTGTGAATCATTTACTACTCATGTTGAACTCCCTAAAGAGAAGTGGTTTAGATATCACCCACCTATTAAAGAAGAAATTAAAGAACCAGTACCAGTTAAAGAAGGAACTATACTTTATCATGTTGATCCAGTTGTTCCTTCTGCTTATATTGAGAAACCCCCTTTTCCTGTTAGGATAAAGGAGCATGCTGAAGTTTCAACTGTGGTTAACAAAAGCTATGTTAGAACACCTAAACCTGATGAACAAATTAAAGTAGAACCTAGCATTGCTATGGTTAAATATCTCTTGGAAGAAGATATGGATGGGCATGTTATTTACTTCTGTGAAGAAGCTGCTAGAATTGCTAAACCTTATGGGAAAGATAAACATAGACCCGTCGTTGGCATGCCTGTTATTTCAGTTAAAATAGGAGATCACTATTATCATGGTTTGTGTGATATGGGTGCTAGTGTGAGTGATATTCCTTACACTCTATATCAAGAAATGATAAAGGACATAGCACCTGCTGAGTTAGAAGACATAGATGTTACTATTAAACTTTCTAATAGAGACACCATATCACCTTGTGGGATTATTAGAGATGTTGAAGTCTTGCGTGGGAAAATAAAATATCCTACTGATTTTCTTGTTCTTGGTACCCCGCAAGATGACTTCTGTCCCATTATCTTTGGTAGACCTTTCTTGAACACAGTTAATGCTAAGATAGATTGCAAGAAACAAACTGTGGGTGTTAGCTTTGGTGATGAGTCTCATGAGTTTAATTTTTTCAAGTTTAGTAGGAATCATCCTGAAAAGGAATTGCCTAGTAAGGATGAATTAATTGGTCTTGCTTCTATTGCTGTGCCACCTACTGATCCTTTAGAACAATACTTGCTAGACCATGAGAATGATTTACATATGCATGAAAGAAATGAAATCGATAAGATTTTCTTTGAACAACGTCCTCTGCTTAAACACAATTTTCCTATTGAAACTCTGGGAGGTCCTCCTCCACCTAAAGGTGATCCTGTGTTTGAACTAAAACAATTGCCAGGCACTTTGAAATATGCTTATCTTGATGAAAAGAAGGTATATCCTATTATTATTAGTGCTAACCTTTCAGAACATGAAGAAGAAAGATTACTGATGATTTAAAGGGCATTAGTCCCACTCTATGTCAGCATAAAATTAATATGGAACCTGATGCTAAACCAGTTGTTGATCACCAACGTCGGTTGAATCCGAAGATGAAAGAGGTGGTAAGGACGGAAATATTAACACTTCTGGAAGCAGGTATAATTTATCCCATAGCTGATAGTAGATGGGTAAGTCCTATTCATTGTGTTCCTAAGAAAGGAGGTATTACTGTTGTTCCTAATGATAAGGATGAACTCATTCCACAAATAATTGTTACAGGATATAGAATGGTAATTGATTTTAGAAAATTAAACAAAGCAACTAGAAAAGATCATTACCCTTTGCCTTTTATTGATCAAATGCTTGAAAGATTATCTAAGCACACGCACTTTTGCTTCCTTAATGGATATTCTGGCTTTTCACAAATACATGTTTCTCAACCTGAACAAGAAAAGACCACTTTTACTTGTCGATTTGGAACCTATGCTTATAGACGTATGCCTTTTGGTTTATGTAATGCACCTGCTACCTTTCAAAGATGTATGACTGCTATATTCTATGACTTTTGTGAAAAGATTGTTGAGGTTTTCATGGATGACTTTTCTGTTTATGGGAAATCTTTTGATGATTGTATAAGCAATCTTGAGCGAGTTTTGCAGAGATGTGAACAAACAAATCTTGTCTTCAATTGGGAGAAGTGCCACTTTATGGTTAATGAAGGTATTGTCTTGGGTCATAAAATTTCTAAAAGATGTATTGAAGTGGACCAAGCTAAGGTTGATGCAATTGAGAAAATGCCATGTTCTAAGGACATCAAAGGTATTCGTAGTTTCCTTGGTCATGTTGGTTTCTATAGGAGATTTATCAAAGACTTTTCTAAAATTTCTAGGCCTCTTACTAATCTTTTGCAAAAGGATATCCCTTTTGTTTTTGATGATGATTGTCTTGAAGCCTTTGAAACACTCAAGAAAGCTTTAATATCTGCACCTATTGTTCAACCACCTGATTGGAACTTGCCTTTTGAAATTATGTGTGATGCTAGTGATTATGTTGTTGGTGTTGTTCTAGGACAAAGAGTTGATAAGAAACTAAATGTTATTCATTATGCGAGTAAAACTCTAGACAGTGCTCAAATTAACTATGCTACTACTGAAAAAGAATTCTTAGCAGTAGTGTTTGCTTGTGATAATTTTAGACCTTATATTGTTGATTCCAAAGTAACTGTGCACACATACCATGTTCCTATTAAATATCTTATGGAACAAAAAGATGCTAAACCTAGACTTATTTGTTGGGTTCTCTTGTTACAAGAATTTGATTTGCATATCATTGATAGAAAAGGAGCTGAGAACCCCGTAGCTGATAATTTGTCTAGGCTTCAAAATGTGCTCGATGACCCACTTCCTATTGATGGTAGTTTTCCTGATGAGCAGTTAGCTGCAATAAATGTTGCTAATAGTACTCCTTGGTATGCTGACTATGCTAATTACATTGTTGCTAAATATTTTCCACCTAGCTTTACATACCAGCAAAAAAATTCTTCTATGATTTAAGACATTACTTTTGGGATGACCCACATCTTTATAAAGAAGGAGTAGATGGTATTATTAGACATTGTCTACCTGAGCATGAAAAGGGATAAATCCTACGGAAATGTCACTCCGAGGCTTATGGAGGGCATCATGCTGGAGATAGAACCGCTCACAAGGTATTGCAATCTGGATTTTATTGGCCTGCTCTCTTCAAGGATGCCCGTAAGTTTGTCTCTTCTTGTGATGAATGTCAAAGAATAGGTAATATTGGTAAGCGTCATGAAATGCCTATGAATTATTATCTTGCTGTTGAACCATTTGATGTTTGGGGATTTGATTACATGGGACCTTTTCCTTCCTCTAATGGGTATTGATCGCTCTCTAACTATAGCGCCAAAAAAGCTCCTGTCTGCTAGGACTACGTCGGTATTTCCCCAAAGAGGAAGGGATGATGCAGCACAGCGACGGTAGGTATTTCCCTCAGTGAACAAACCAAGGTTATTGAACCAGTAGGAGAACCAAGCAACACAACGTAAACAACACCTGGACACAAATAACAACACCTCGCAACCCGACGTGTTAAAGGGGGGTGTCAATCCCTTTCGGGTAACGATGCCAAAAAATTGTAGTAGATTGAAATAATAGATCGCAAATAAAATAAGTGCAGCAAAGTATTTTTTGTATTTTTGGTTTAATAGATCTGAATAAAAATGCAAAGGAAAAGTAGATCGCAAGCAAATATATGAGGAAGAAGACCCGGGGGCCGTAGGTTTCACCAGTGGCTTCTCTCGAGAAAAATAGCAAACGGTGGGTAAACAAATTACTATTGGGCAAGTTATGACGATATCCAGGCAATGATCATTACATAGGCATCACGTCCGATATTAGTAGACCGACTCCTGCCTGCATCTACTACTATTACTCCACACATTGACCGCTATCCAGCATGCATCTAGTGTATTAAGTTCATAAAAAACAGAGTAATACAATAAGAACGATGACATGATGTAGACAAGATCCATTTATCTATTGCGTAGATATAGATCCCATCTTTTTATCCTTAGTAGCAACGATACATATGTGTCGGTTCCCTTTTCTGTCACTGGGATCAAGCACCGTAAGATCGAACCCACTACCGGGCACCTCTTCCCATTGCAAGATAAATAGATCAAGTTGGTCAAACAAAACCCAGATATCAAAGAAGAAATACGGGGCTATAAGAGATCATGCATATAAGAGATCAATGAAACTCAAATAACTTTCATGGATATAAAAAGATATAACTGATCATAAACTCAAAGTTCATCAGATCCCAACAAACACATCACAAAAGGAGTTACATCATATGGATCTCCAAAAGACCATTGTATTGAGAATCAAGAGAGAGAGAGAGATGAATCTATCAAGCTACTAAGTACGGACCCAAAGTTCTACAAAGAACTACTCATGCATCATCGGAGAGGCACCAATGGAGGTGGTGAACCCCATCCGAGATGGTGTCTAGATTGGATCTGGTGGTTCTGGACTCTGCGGCGGCTGGATGAATATTTCGTCAACTCCCCTTGGGTTTTGGGAATATTTGGGTATTTATAGAGCAAAGAGGCGGTCTCGGGGGCACCTGAGGTGGGCACAACCCACCAGGGTGCGCCTGGGCCTCCTGGCGCGCCCTGGTGGGTTGTCCCCTCCTCAAGACTCCCCCCAGGTGAAACCAGGGCCCAACATGTTCCTTCTGGTCCAAAAAACCTTCGTAAAGTTTTGTGGCATTTGGACTCTGTCTGATATTGATTTTCTGCGATGTAAAAAACATGGAAAAATAGGAACTGGCACTTGGCACTATGTCAATAGGTTAGTACCAAAAAATTATATAAAATGACTATAAAATGATTATAAAACATCCAAGATTGATAATATAACAACATGGAACAATAAAAAATTATAGATAGATTGGAGACGTATCAGCATCCCCAAGCTTAACTCCTACTTGTCCTCGAGTAGGTAAGTGATAAAAACAGAATTTTTGATGTGGAGTGTTGTTTAACATGCCATATCATATTCTTTTCTTTATAGCATGGACAATTGGAGTTTTTATGTTATTCAAAGCAATAGTCTAGTGTTGACATAATAATTTGGATATTCAAGCATATCAACAAGCAACCATGCCTTTGAAAATATCAATTCTAAAATAAGTTATCCCTACAAAATCATATAGTCTTGTCATGCTCTATCTTCTTAACACAAAGTATTTATCATGCACAACCCCGATGACAAGCCGAGCAATTAGTTCATACTTTTTAACGTGCTTCAGCTTTTTCAACTCTTACGCAATACATGAGCGCAAGCCATGGATATAGCACCACCGGTGGAATAGAGTATGATGATAGGGGTAAATATAGAGAAGACAAAAAGGTAAGAAAGTCTCACATCGATGCGGCTAACCAACAGGCTATGGAGATGCACATCAATCGATATCAACGTGAGGAGTAGGGATTGCCATGCAACAAATGCACTAAGAGCTATAAGTGTATGAAAGCTCAATATGAAAACTAAGTGGGTGTGCATCTAATCCTATAATGAAAAATTCCCACTAGTATATGAAAGTGACAACATAGGAGACTCTCCATATGAAAAACATGGTGCTAATTTGAAGCACAAGTGTGGTAAAGGATACTAGCAATGCCCCTTCTCTCTTTGTTTATTTTTTTTCTTTTTTCTTTTTCTTTCTTCCCTTTTTTCTTTTATTTTTTTTATTTTTTTCTCTCATTGTCCGAAGTCTCATCCCGACTTGTGGGGGAATCATAGTCTCCATCATCCTTTCCTCACTGGGGCACTGCTCTAAAAATGAATAATGATGATCATCACACTTCTATTTACTTATAACTCAAAAGAAATAAAAATTATAACTCGATACCTATGACAAAATATGACTCTATATAAATGCTTCTGGCATGTACCAGGATGTGCAATGATCTAGCGTAACATGTATGAAAAATGATGAACGGTGGCTGAGCCACAACTACTATGTCAGCTATATGATCATGCAAAGCAATATGACAATGAATGCTCAAGTCATCAAACGGAAGCGGTGGAAGTTGCATGGCAATATATCTTGGAATGGCCATGGAAAAGCCATAATAGGTAGGTATGGTGGCTGTTTTGAGGAAGATATAGTGAGGCTTATGTGTGATAGAGCGTATCATATCACGGGGTTTTGATGCACCTGCAAAGTTTGCACCATGTCTCAATGTGAGAAAGGGCCATGCACGGTACCGTAGAGGCTAGCAAATTGCGAAAAGGTAAGAGTGCGTATAATCCATGGACTCACATTAGTCATAAAGAACTCATATACTTATTGCAAAAGTTTATTAGCCCTTGAAGCAAAGTACTACTACGCATTCCCCTAGGGGGATAGATTGGTAGGAAAAGACCATCGCTCATTCCCGACCGCCACTCATAAGGAAGACAATCAAAAATAAATCATGCTACAACATCATAGCATAACGAGAGATTATACGTGCATGCTTCAGGAATCACGAACCTTAACACCAATATTCCTACTCGAGCATAATTACTCATCAACATAACTCACATATCACATGTAACATCCCAAATTTTCAATTTGGAATGTTATACATAGATCATTCTTGCATATCATATTTTATTGCATTTCGTCTCGTGATCCTTGAAACCCTAAGCAACTCAAGGACCCTCGGAGAGAGTTGGGGATTTCCTCGGTTTTCGAATTTGATTTTATCAAATTTTGAAACAAAGATTTTGGTTTTAATTATTTTTCCCTCCAAAAATATTTCATATTAAAATATATGAGAGGAGATAATATGACTTCTCCAAAATAAATGAAATATTGGAGGAAAAATGTTAAAATCAATATTTGTTTTATTTTGGATTTTATTGCAATCTATTTGCATTAGAAAAATTGCATGTTTTCAAAATTGCATTTTAGGGACAAGAAAATGTTCATGTCGTTCTAAATATTTCATTTAGACGGTGATTTTTTTGGCATTTTTAGATTTTTATTTTATTTTCTAGAATTTTTCTTAGTTTCGGCGGAATTATTATTTAAAAAAAGTTTCCGGACCCAGCTGGACCGAAGCCCATTCGGCCCGTCCCGGCCGTCTCCCGCGCGCGTGCGCCGCCGTGCGTAGCTCGGACATCGAGGGGAGTCCGAGCCGGAATCCTCCCCGGGCGCCCCCTCGCCCAAGCAAGCCGTGTCCCCGGTTATGGACAATCTTGAGTATCTAGTACTTGGAGTATCTTAAGTATCTCATCACTTTAAATTAATATTGTTGGGTTGATAATTACCTTAATTAGGATTGAGTTGGAGGAACCTTATCAATGATGTTTCAACTACCATGATAGTTAAATTAAAATCTATTCCTTTGTTGTAGGGAAAAATTGACTTTTCGCAAAAACTATAACCATAGAGCTTTTCCACCAGCCAAATATGCATGTAGTGATAGCATTATTCCGTTCTTGCTCTACTGTGTTATTTTGCCAGCATATTCCATGTGCTGACCCGTTTTCGGGCTGCAACGTATTATGTTGCAGACTTTTCAGATGAGGAGTAAGGTTCGTTAGGTCATTGCCGTGCAGCTCAGCTATGCCGTTGGAGTTGATGGACTCACTTTATCTTCCAAGCCTTCCGCTGTTATCGTATTAGATGGCCTTAAGCCATATTTATTGTAATAAGTTCTCTTTGGAGACATTCGATGTAATAAGTGTGTGATTGCTACTCTGTTATAAATCCTCGAGTACTGTGTGTGTCAGCATTACCGATCCAGGGATGACATTGAAGCACAGAGACTTGACCGTTTGAGGTCGGGTCGCTACAAGATGGTATTAGAGCACACACTAAGTGTAGGACACGACCACTAAGCTAAAAGCCATAGATCGCTATTCTCTTCTCATTTCTGACTCCTCTCCATTTTCTACTCTTTAGGATGGCGGATGCAAGGAATAAGTTTGCACAACCGGATGAAGAAGCACCTTTTGGACGACACTTGAAGGAAGTCACTAGGTACCTGAACATAGGAATACCAAGCTTCACCGGGACCTACAACGCCACTTTACCAGAAGAGGAGCGATGGATGATTCAAGTTCAAGTTCCAGGAAGAACCTTCACACCAGTCACTAAACCCATAGAGTTTTCCTTTGATGCACCAACCTGGAGTCTAGGAAAGAGTATGGCAGCTCACATCACCATGGGACGCATTGGAGAAGTTTATCAAAGGGAGCTTAAAGACACTATCTACCAGATCTGTGGGTGCCGAGGTGAGCAATGGGAGATGATCAACACCAGGAAGGATAGATCAATTGCAGCTTTCATCTAGGAACTAAACCAACACATTCGACGCCAGGAGAACTAGATGTGCGCAGGCATGATAGATCTGAAGAAGGCAATGACAAGGATTGTGGAACTGGAGGAAGAACTCAAGGCTACACGTGAAGATTATGAGGAGGAAATCGTTGTACTAGTGGAGAAGAATGACGACCTGATTAAGAAGATCGGAATATTCATGGGAGACCCTACACCAGTAGAAGAAGACGAAGAACCCAAGGAGATTCGCCCAGAGGATTACATCATCATCGACAACACCGACTCCGACCTTAGCGATGATGATTTTGAAGACGAAGCTGGAGCAGATATCATGGAGTCTGCAACCGAGGAATATTTTTAGTAGACCACCACATTAGTAGTAGTATTCCACCATGTAATTAGTCTAGTCCGAGCACTTTTGCGATAGTTTTAGATCGATTGTATGCCCTTGCTTGATTGAGTGAGTGAAATGATTGTGTTTGTCTCATGTGCATATGGGTAGTGCTTTCTCATTAGACCTCATTCTATTCTAATCTCTCCCCTCTAAACCCATTAGATGCCTCCGAGACGTGACCCCGGATTTGCTTTACCACCGGAGCTCACTCAGTTGATCTAGCAACAGAATACCCTGATGCAGTTGTTAGTTCAGAACCAAGGCAACAACAACAATAACAACGATCCACCACCACCACCAGTTGACAACTTAGCCTGTTTTCTGAGGTTGCAGCCACCGGTGTTTTCCAGTAGCACCGAGCCTATAGTAGCAGATGATTGGCTCCACAGGATTGGAAGGGAGTTAACCACTGCAGGATGTACCGATGCTGAGAAGGTACGTTTTGCCGCACATCAGTTGGATGGACCAGCAGCATCATGGTGGGAGAATTACACTGTCACCTACCCCATAGCCACGATGACATGGGACCAATTTCAGCAAGCCTTCCGTAGAGCCCATGTCTCAACTGGAGCCATGAATTTGAAGAAGCGTGAGTTTCACAACTTACGCCAGGGGAACCGTACTGTGGCTCAGTACGCGGATGAGTTTAGCAAGTTATCTCGCTATGCCCCTGATGATGTGGCCATAGATGCCGCAAAGCAGGAGAAGTTTATGGAAGGGCTAAATGATGAGATGAGCATGCAGTTGATGGTGGCAACATTCACCAACTACCAGGAGTTGGTAGATAAGGCTCTTATGATTGAAGGGAAGCAGCAGCAGATTGAGAGCCGTAAGAGGAAGTATGGACAAGGGAGGTATAACTCAGGAGCTCAGCAGAAGCCTCGCCTAACCCCGAACTCGGGAGGACTTGTTCATAACCATGGAGGCCACACCCATAATGGAGGAAGTAACCATAATCATACTGGCCCTAGGAATGGGAATGGGAATGGAGCAAGCAACAATCAGAACCGCCCCAATCCAGCCACACCCACCAAGAGAGACCTAAGCCACGTTACTTGTTTCAAGTGCGGGAAGATTGGACACTATGCCACGGAGTGCCCTGAAGGGAAGAATGGAAACGGAAATGGGAGCTCTGGGAAGAAGCCCAATCCATTCAACAAAGGACAAGTAAACCACGTTAACATGGAGGAGGTTGAAGAGCAGCCAAACGCGGTTATAGGTAAGTTTTTGGTTAAGTCATTTACTGCTCTTGTTCTTTTTGATACTGGTGCATCGCATTCGTACATATCAAGGGAATTCGTGGATAAGTTTAAACTACCGACCCAAACCCTTAGGACCCCTCTGTTAGTAAGCTCACCTGGAGCAGAGTATATGGCTAGTCGATGGTGTGACCAGATACCCTTAACCATTGGTAGCCATGTTTTTCCGTCCGACCTAATCATCTTGGAGTCACAAGGATTGGATGTGATATTAGGAATGGACTGGATGTCAAAGTTTGGAGGAAACATTGACTGTGTTAGTAAGTCAATTTGTCTCACCGCCCCGGAGGGAAAAAGGATCAAGTATATATCTAGGCATGCGCCAAGAAGTAGCCAAGTCAATACCCTACGGGAGTTGTTCAGGAGGAAGTGCCTGTAGTAAAGGATTACCCGGATGTTTTCCCAGAGGAGTTACCAGGCATGCCACCAGATCGACATATCGAGTTTTTGATAGAGCTATTGCCAGGCACAGGGCCAATATCCAAGAGACCCTATCGGATGCTCGCGAATGATCTGGAGGAGATTAAGAAACAGATCAAGGAGTTATTGGAGAAAGGTTACATTCGACGGAGTTCATCACCATGGGGAGCCCCAGTGCTATTGGTTGAAAATAAGGATAAATCCCTAAGAATGGTTGTTGATTATCGGGCATTGAATGAAGTGACGATCAAGAACAAGTACCCATTGCCGATGATCAATGATCTGTTTGACCAGTTGCAAGGAGCTAAGGTGTTTTCGAAGATCGATCTGCGATCAGGATATCATCAGTTGAAGATACAAGAGAAGGATATACCAAAGACAGCCTTCACCACACGGTACGGGCTATACGAATATACGGTCATGTCATTTGGACTGACTAACGCCCCTGCCTATTTCATGAGCATGATGAACAAGGTGTTCATGGAATATTTGGATAAGTTTGTTGTGGTGTTCATTGATGATATAATTGTATATTCGAAGAATGAAGAGGAACACAAGGAGCATTTGCGTTTAGTTCTCGAGAAACTCACAGAACATCAGCTATATGCCAAGTTCAGCAAATGCGAGTTTTGGTTGAAGGAAGTCGGATTCCTTGGTTATATCGGGAGAAGCTATAGCAGTAGATCCCACCAAGATTCAGTCAGTCACTAAATGGTTGGCACCCACTTCAGTTAGCGAGATCCGCAGTTTTCTTGGACTCGCAGGATACTATCGTAGATTCATTGAGAATTTTTCCAAGACCATGAAGCCCATGACATAATTATTGAAGAAGGATATCAAGTTTAAATGGACGGAAGATTGCGAGGCGAGTTTCCAGGAGCTGAAGAAACGTTTTACAACAGCCCCAGTGCTGACACTGCCAGATATACGTAAGGATTTTCAAGTGTATTGCGACGCCTCTCGCTTAGGACTTGGAAGTGTGCTTATGCAGGACGGAAGAGTTGTTTCGTATGCCTCGCGACAACTAGAACCACACGAGTTAAATTATGCCACACATGATTTGGAGCTAGCAGCCGTAGTGCATGCATTGAAGACTTGGAGACATTACCTTATTGGAAACCATTGTGATGTGTACACGGATCATAAGAGTTTGAAGTACATTTTCACCCAGAAGGAACTGAACCTTACGCAGAGAAGATGGTTGGAGCTTATAAAGGATTATGACATGAAGCTTCATTATCATCCGGGCAAGGCCAATGTCGTAGCCGACGCTTTGAGCCGGAAGAGCTATGGTAATACCCTAATAAGCACGGGATTGCCGAAGGAGTTAGCAGAGGATCTCAGGGAACTTTGATTGGAGATTGTTCCTAGAGGTTTTGTTGCAACAATGGAGGTGCAGTCTACATTGTTGGGAAAGATTCGAGAAGCTCGGAAGGATGACAAATAGATTGCCGAGATAAAGGAGAAAATGAGCGAAGGAAAAGCCAAAGGTTTTCGTGAGGATGAGCACGACACCCTGTGGTTTGAGGACCGTGTTTATGTGCCCAATAACACAGAGATCAGGAAGTTAATACTTCAGGAGGCACATGACTCACCATACTCGATACACCCTGGAAACACCAAGATGTATTTGGATTTAAGGGAACGTTTCTGGTGGACAGGGATGAAGAAGGATATCGCCGAGTATGTGGCCGTATGTGATGTATGTCAGAGAGTGAAGGCAGAGCATCAAAAGCCAGCAGGATTGTTACAGCCTATGCTGATACCCGAATGGAAGTGGGATAAACTTGGCATGGATTTTATCAACGGATTACCCAAGACCAAATCAGGATATGATTCTATATTGGTAGTAATTGACCGTTTGACCAAAGTGGCACACTTTATCCCAGTCAAAACAACTTATACCAGTGCAAAGTTGGCCAAGATTTATATGACCAGGATCGTATGTCTGCATGGAGTTCCGAGGACCATCGTGTCAGATAGAGGAACACAGTTTACTTCAAAGTTTTGGCATCAGCTGCACCAGACTTTGGGAACGAGATTGGAGTTCAGTACAGCATTTCACCCGCAGACGGATGGACAGACCGAGAGAGTCAACCTGATTCTGGAGGACATGTTGAGAGCCTGTGCGCTAGATTATGGGTCTAGTTGGGATGACAATTTGCCTTACGCAGAGTTCTCATACAACAATAGCTACCAAGCCAGTTTGAAGATGGCACCGTTCGAAGCCCTGTATGGCCGAAGGTGCAGAACACCGTTGATGTGGGATGAAGTTGGAGACCGACAGTTGTTTGGACCAGACTTGATCAAAGAGTCTGAGGAGAAGGTTAAACTGATCCGGGATAGACTGAAGATAGCTCAGTCCAGACAGAAGAGTTATGTAGATTCGAAACGCAAGGAGGTAACCTATGAAATTGGAGATAGAGCATATCTGCGAGTATCACCTTTGCGAGGAGTGAAACTTTTTGGAGTTAAAGGAAAGTTAGCCCCGAGATTTGTAGGACCATATCGTGTTTTGGAACGGATGGGAGAAGTTGCCTACAAGTTGGAGTTACATGAAGGACTGTCAGGAGTTCACGATGTGTTTCACATTTCCCAGTTGAAAAAGTGACATGCTGAGATGGCCGACATACCGCTAAGAGATAGCGTACCCTTGGAGGCGATTCGGTTGGACAATGACTTGACTTATGAGGAGAAGCCAGTCAAGATTTTGGAGTTTGCCAGTCGAGTCACCCGTAGCAAGGTCATTAAGTTTTGCAAAGCTCAGTGGAGCCACCATACCGAGGATGAATCCACATGGGAACAAGAGGATGATCTTCGCAAAGACCACCCACACCTATTTTCTAGCCAACCCGAATCTCGAGGGCGAGATTCATCTTAAGGGGGGTAGGTTTGTAACATCCCAAAATTTCAATTTGGAATGTTATACATAGATCATTCTTGCATATCATATTTTATTGCATTTCGTCTCGTGATCCTCGAAACCTTAAGCAACTCAAGGACCCTCGGAGAGAGTTGGGGATTTCCCCGGTTTTCGAATTTGATTTTATCAAATTTTGAAACGAGGATTTTGGTTTTAATTATTTTTCCCTCCAAAAATATTTCATATTAAAATATATGAGAGGAGATAATATGACTTCTCCAAAATAAATGAAATATTGGAGGAAAAATATTAAAATCAATATTTGTTTTATTTTGGATTTTATTGCAATTTTATTTGCATTAGAAAAATTTCACGTTTTCAAAATTGCATTTTAGGGCCAAGAAAATGTTCATCTCATTCTAAATATTTCATTTAGATGGTGAAAATTTGTTTTGGCATTTTTAGATTTTTATTTTATTTTCTAGGATTTTTCTTAGTTTCGGCGGAATTATTATTTTTAAAAAAAAGTTTCCGGACCCAGCTGGGCCGAAGCCCAGCCGGCCCGTCCTGGCCGTCTCCCTCGCACGCGCCCCGCCGTGCGTAGCTCTGACGCCGAGGGGAGTCCGAGCCGGACTCCTCCCCGGGCGCCCCCTCGCCCAAGCAAGCCTTGTCCCTGGTTATGGGCAATCTTGAGTATCTAGTACTTGGAGTATCTCATCACTTAAAATTAATATTGTTGGGTTGATAATTACCTTAATTGGGATTGATTTGGAGGAACCTTCTCAATGATGTTTCAACTAACATGATAGTTAAATTAAAATCTATTCCTTTGTTGTAGGGAAAAATTGGCTTTTCACAAAAACTATAACCATAGAGCTTTTCCACCAGCCAAATATGCATGTAGTGATAGAATTATTTCGTTCTTGCTCTACTGTGTTATTTTGCCAGCATATTCCATGTGTTGACCCGTTTTCGGGCTGCAACGTATTATGTTGCAGACTTTTCAGACGAGGAGTAAGGTTCGTTAGGTCGTTGCCGTGCAGCTCAGCTATGTCGTTGGAGTTGATGGACTCACTTTATCTTCCAAGCCTTCCGCTGTTATCATATTAGATGGCCTTAAGCCATATTTATTGTAATAAGTTCTCTTTGGAGACATTCGATGTAATAAGTGTGTGATTGCTACTCTATTATAAATCCTCGAGTACTGTGTGTGTCAGCATTACCGATCCAGGGATGACACTGAAGCACAAAGACTTGACCGTTTGAGGTCGGGTCGCTACATCACATCATCATATCTCAAAACTATTACTAAGAATCAAGTTTATTCTGTCCAATGATCTTCATGACATTTTTCTTTTCTTTATCCTTCTTGGGTATCTATCACTTTGGGACTAATTTTCATGTGTTGCCTTTCATAAGCTCAAGCAAATATAAGTGAAGATCATGAGCATAATATTTCTTTCTCTCAAAATAATTTAAGTGAAGCAAGAGAGAATTTCTTCAAAATTTTACTAACTCTCAAATAAATCTAAGTAAAGCAAGAGAGCATTTCTTCAAAAATACTAAGCACACCGTGCTCAAAAAGATATAAGTGAAGCACGAGAGCAAGTCCTAGCTCATAAAAGATTTAAGTGAAGCATAGAGAGCAATTCTAACAAGTCATGACATAATTTTGGCTCTCTCAAATAGGTGTGTCCAGAAAGGATTGATGACTTAAAACACAAAATAAACCAAGCAAAGACTCATATCATACAAGACGCTCCAAGCAAAACACATATCATGTGATGAATAAAAATATAGTCTCGAGTAAAATACTGTAGTTGTTGGAAAAAGTGGGGATGCCACTCGGGGCATCCCCAAGCTTAGTTGGTTGCTCATTCTTGGATAATAACTTGGGATAACGGGGAATCCCCAAGCTTAGGCTCTTCCATCCTTCCTTTATCCATCGTAAGATAACCCAAAACTTGAAAACTTCAATCACAGAAAACTCAACAAAACCTTCGTGAGATCCGTTAGTATTAAGAATAATAAACCACTACTATAAGTGTTGTATCAAACCAATTCATATTTTGTTTTTGTATTATATCTACTGTATTCCAACTTTTCTATGGAAAAAACTCATCAAAGAAAACCATAGAGACATCAAAATAGGCACACAACACAAAGAAAACAGAATCTGTCAAAACAGAACAGTCTGTAGCAATCTGACTATTTCGAATACTTATGTAACTCCCAAAATTCTGCAAAATTAGGACGACCTGAGAAATTTGTATATTGATCTATTTCAAGTGGAATGGGTATTTTATCGCTCTCTGGTAAAAAAGTAAAATTAATTTCGTGAGCATAAAAGTTTCTATTTTTCAGCAAGATCAAACAACTATCACCCAAGAAGATCCTAAAGGCTTTACTTGGCACAAACACTAATTAAAACATAAAAAACACAATCATAACAGTAGCATAATTGTGCTAACACACAATAATAGGAAGCAAAAAGCAAAAATAAATTTTATTCATTGGGTTGCCTCCCAACAAGCGTTATAGTTTTACACCCTTAGCTAGGCATAAAGCAAGAATCTAAGTTTTGTCATCTTTGTCCAACTCTTCAATCAAACACTTAGCATCCTTCAAGGATTTAGCATAAAGATTTTCAGTAACAATACTCCTAGGAATAAATTCAAAGATTTCATTCTTGCAAAAAGGATCTCTTATCATTTCAACAAAATCCGGGTGAACACTAATCATCTTAAGATCTCCATTATTACTATTACTAGAAGTTGCACCCTTGTTCCTGGATCTCCTACTCTTTACGGGAGTTTCCTCAGTAATTTTAGTGGTAGTAAAAGCCGTGCTTAGATTACTCAAGATTTCTTCCAACTTATCGATCCAAGACGGACTTTCTTCTATTCTTTCATGGATTAAGGTACCCCTCTCTTTTAACAACTTAAAAATATCTCCCGCTTTTGTCCCAAGATGAGTAGAAAAATTATGCATCTTTTTATATATTATTTCCATATGATCTTCGTGAGCATTTTCTTTTCGATAGCATCTAATCTTTCCATAACGTGCTCAAGAGTCAAAATTGTTTCATTAACCATAAGAGGTGGTGAACCCACTAAATTTCCCATAGCATTAAGGGCATCAAAAGGAGGACTCATTAAGAAATTTCCATCGGTAATCGTATCAAGGACGAATCTATACCAAGTCGTGATGCCAACATAATAACAACACCGAAGAACAACGGTAGATTGCCTACGGATAGATCTATTATGAGCATTGCAAATTCTATACCAAGCATCTTTTAAATTTTCTCCTCCCCTTTGTTTAAAGTTGAGGACTTCGTCCTCCGAAGTGCAAGCAATAGAAGGAGAACTATCCATAACGACAAACAATGATGCACGCAAAAATAGATCCGACAAGAAAACGACAAACGGAAAAAGAGAGGCGAATAAAACGGCAAATTTTTGTGAAGTGGGGGAGAGGAAAACGAGAGGAAAATGGCAAATAATGTAAATTGTGAGGAGATGAGATTCGTGTTTGGGAACCTGGTTATGTAGAAGATCCTCCCCGGCAACGGCGCCAGAAACTCTTTTTGATCGCTCTACGCCAGAAAAGCTCATGTCTGCTAGGACTGCGTCGGTATTTCCCCTAAGAGGAAGGGATGATGCAGCGCAACGACGGTAGGTATTTCCCTCAGTGAAGAAACCAAGGTTATTGAACCAGTAGGAGAACCAAGCAACACAACGTAAACAGCAGCTGCACACAAATAACAACACCTCACAACCCGACGTGTTAAAGGGGGTGCCAATCCCTTTCGGGTAACGATGCCAGAAAATTGTAGTAGATTGAAATAATAGATCGCAAATAAAATAAAGTGCAGCAAAGTATTTTTGTATTTTCGGTTTAATAGATCTGAATAAAAATGCAAAGGAAAAGTAGATCGCAAGCAAATATATGAGGAAGAAGACCCGGGGGCCGTAGGTTTCACTAGTGGCTTCTCTCGAGAAAAATAGCAAACTGTGGGTAAAAAAATTACTGTTGGGCAATTGATAGAACCTCAAATAATTATGACGATATCAAGGCAATGATCATTACATAGGAATCACATCCAAGATTAGTAGACCGACTCCTGCCTACATCTACTACTATTACTCCACACATCGACCGCTATCCAGCATGCATCTAGTGTATTAAGTTCATGGAAAAATGGAGTGATGCAATAAGAATGATGACATGATGTAGACAAGATCCGTTTATCTATAGCGTAGATATAGATCCCTTCTTTTTATCCTTAGTAGCAACGATACATGCGTGTCGGTTCCCTTTTCTGTCACTAGGATCAAGCACCGTAAGATCAAACCCACTACCGGGCACCTCTTCCCATCGCAAGATAAATACATCAAGTTGGCCAAACAAAACCCAAATATCGGAGAATAAATATGGGGCTATAAGAGATCATTCGTATAAGAGATCAAAGAAACTCAAATAACTTTCATGGATATAAAAAGATATGACTGATTATAAACTCAAAGTTCATGAGATCCCAACAAACACACCGCAAAATGAGTTACATCATATGGATCTCCAAGAGACCATTGTATTGAGAATCAAGAGAGAGAGAGAGAGAGAGGAAGCCATCTAGCTACTAACAAGGACCTGAACGTCTATAAAGAACTACTCACACATCATCAGAGAGGCACCAATGGAGGTGGTGAACCCCATCCGAGATGGTGTCTAGATTAGATCTGGTGGTTCTAGACTCTGTGGCGGCTGCATGAGTATTTCGTCGTCTTCCCTAGGGTTTTGGGAATATTTTGGTATTTATAGAGCAAAGAGGCGGTCCAAGGGGCACCCAAGGTGGGCACAACCCACCATGGTGCGCCCTGGTGGGTTGTCCCCTCCTCGGGACTCCCCCCAGGTGCAACCAGGTCCCAACATGTTCCTTCTGGTTCAAAAAAATCTCCATAAAGTTTCATGGCATTTGGACGCCATCTGATATTGATTTTCTGCGATGTAAAAAACACGGAAAAAACAGGAACTGGCACTTGGCACTATGTCAATAGGTTAGTACCAAAAAATGACTATAAAATGGTTATAAAACATCCAAGATTGATAATATAACAGCATGGAACAATCAAAAATTATAGATACGTTGGAGACGTATCAGGTATACACATATTATGGTTGCTGTTGATTATGTTACTAAATGGGTAGAAGCTATTCCAAGTAGTAGTGTTGATCACAACACCTCTATTAAAATGCTTAAGGAAGTTATTTTCCCAAGGTTTGGAGTCCCTAGATATTTAATGACTGATGGTGGTTCACACTTTATTAATGATGCTTTCCGTAAAATGCTTGCTAAGTATGATGTTAACCATAGAATTGCACCACCCTATCATCCTCAGTCTAGTGGTCTAGTTGAACTTAGAAATAGAGAAATAAAATTAATTTTGCAAAATACTGTCAATAGGTCCAAGAAGAATTGGTCTAAGAATTAGATGATGCACTTTGGGCCTATAGAACAGCTTATAAAAATCCTATGGGCATGTCTCCTTATAAAATGGTTTATGGAAAAGCTTGTCATTTACCTCTTGAGTTAGAACATAAAGCTTATTGGGCAGTTAAAGAACTCAATTATGATTTCAAACTTGTTGATGAAAAGAGGTTATTTGATATAAGCTCATTAGATGAATGGAGAACCCAAGCTTATGAAAATGCAAAGTTATTCAAAGAAAAAGTTAAAGGATGGCATGACAAAAGAATCCAAAAGCGTGAGTTTAAAGTTGGAGAATATGTTCTTTGTACAACTCTCGTTTTTGATTTTTTGCAGGGAAGCTCCTCTCGAAATGGAAGGCCCCTATGTCATCGAGGAGGTTTACCGGTCTGGAGCCATCAAAATAAATAATTTCCGAAGGCACTAACCCGAAGGGTGTCAATGGGCAACGAATAAAGCATTATATCTCAGGTACGCCTATTAATGTTGAAAGTAATATTATCCAAACGTTGACACCTGAAGAACACATAAAAGAGTCCTTCCAGAACACTCTAGAATCGTGAAAATAAGGAGGTACGTGATACGGTAAGTAAACGGACTCCAAAAAATCTGCAAAAATATTTTTTATCAGTTTTGGAATATTTCAAAATTTTGGAAATAAAGAAACTCCCAGGAAGTGTACCATGGTGGGCACAAGACACCAGGGCGCGCCATGGCGCACCCAGGTGGGTTGTGCCTACCTGGGACACCTTCCGTACTCCGTTTTTCTACCATGTACTTGTCCTCCAAGATAAAAAAATCTATATATACTTCCCGAACCTGTTGATCACCGTATCGCGGAGAAATCCTCTATTCTCTTTTTCCTTGTTGTTTTCTGGCAGATTCCATCTACCATGGCCTCTTCAAGCTCCTCCAAGGACAAGATCTCTCCTTCATCACCACCATCATCTTCTTCACCACCAAAAGGAGAATTGAGCATCGGGTATGGGTACTCCCCTTGGCTTCCGCCAAGCTTGGGGGTGGTGCCCCGGTATCGTATCATCCCACTATCTTTTTTCTTTTATTTATCTTGGTTCAATCTTTTGCTTTCAGATGAAATAAAGTTTAGTTCGATCCTTTCTTCCTTGAGAGTTTGCTTAGTGATCTATCCTGGTAATCGTGTGCAAGTTATATAATAAAGTTAGTTTGAGTTTTTTGCTTTCTTTACTTTCATGATGCAAATAAAGAAAAGAAATAAGGAAGAAAGGAAAAGAGAAAGGAAATAAATGAAGAAAGGAAATAAATAATGAAAAGATTATATACTAATCTTATGGTAGCTGATGGCACCACATAAGGAAAAGTATAGGTAGAAATTTTTATTAGAGATTGATAAACATAGCATTAGTCAATGATGCAACTCATGAAAGAATTAATAAGGGAAGATAAGATTCACATATAGATATACTATCCTAGAAATATTTTGTGATTGTGAGCCCTCATAAAAATATTATATGCCAAAATTGTTGACGTTGGGCAAGGAAGACAACTTAATGGTTTATGTTTGTTTATATTCACATAGAAGTCATATTGTCATAGATCCTTTAACATGTGATGCTTGCCCCCTATCTTTGCTAGCCAAAAATTCTGTACTAAGTAGAGATACTACTTGTGCATCCAAAAACCCTTAAACCCAAATCTTTTTCAAGTGTCCACCCTACCTACCTATGGATTGAGCAAGATCCCTCAAGTAAGTTGTCATCAGTGCAAAAGGGCAATAAAAATTGCTTCTAAATATGTGAGAGCATTTAGTGTAAGAGAAAATTGAGCGTTGTACGAACTTGGATGACAAAGAATAAAAGCGACAGACTACATAATAAAGGTTGTCATCTTAAGGGGCAATACAATGTGACGTTCTCTTGCACTAAGGGATTGAGCATGCAAACAAATAAGCGGATGGAAACCTCTTCTTCCCTCTGTGAAGGGCATATCTTTTACTTTTATGTATTTACTTTTATGCAAAGAGTCAAAGTTTTCCTTCTATTCCTTTTTATTTTCTCTTTTGGCAAGCATCATGTGGTGAGGAAAGATCTAGGCACATATGTCCAGTTGAATATAGATAGCATGAGTTATTATTGTTGACATCACCCTTGAGGTGAGTATGTTGGGAGGTGAAACTATAAGCCCCAATCTTCCTATGTGTCCGATTGAAACGTTTTGCTCATGGGTACAAGGTGAGTGTTAGCAATCATAGAAGACTATATGATGGTTGAGTATGTGGACTTGCCTAAAGGCTCCGACACATGACCCTTCCTGAAAAGATAATGAATTGCAGTTGCAAAGTTGACTGAGAACATAGTTTGTTGGTTTCTAATAGAGTTTTTGCTTTATACTTTGATTGTGTGATGAACTATTACTTATTCATGAGAAGTATATGATAAAAGTTCTATGATAAAAGTCCTATGATAAAAGTACTATGTTTAATGTTGTTGCTGCTATAATAATCAACATGATACTTCTACGTCCGTATTTTGTTTTTATTGACACCTCTCTCTCAATGCATGTGGACATGTTTTTCGATTTCGGTTTTCGCTTGAGGACAAGCGAGGTCTAAGGTTGGGGGAGTTGATACGTCCATTTTGCATCATGTTTTCTTACTGTTATTTATAATGTTTTATCCATAATAATGCTTTTTGGAGTAATTCTAATGCTTTTTCTCTCATAATTTGCTAGGAACACACCAAGAGGGAGAATTCCGGCAGCTGGAAATCTGGACCTGGAAAAGCTACGTCAGGCCACCTATTATGTACAACTCCAAATGAGCTGAAACTTTACGGATATTTTTTATGGATTATTTAAGAAATACTGGAGCCAATAATTACCAAAGGGGGGCCACCAGGTGGGCACAACCCCCTGGGCGCGCCAGGCCCCCCTGGCGCGCCCTGGTGGGTTGTGGCCTCCTCGGCCCACCTCCGGTGCCCATCTTCTGGTATATAAGTCATTTTGACCTAGAAAAAAATAAGGAGAGGACTTTCGGGATGAAGCGTCGCCGCCTCGATGCGGAACTTGGGCAGGAGAACTTTTGCCCTCCAGCAACATCTTCAATAGCACCATCTCCTCTCAAACCCTAGTTAATCTCTTGTGTTCAATCTTGTTGCCAGAACTATAGATTGGTGCTTGAGGGTGACTAGTAGTGTTGATTACATCTTGTAGTTGATTACTATATGGTTTATTTGGTGGAAGATTATATGTTCAGATCCATTATGCTATTTAATACTCCTCTGATCATGAAAATGTTTATCATTTGTGAGTAGTTACTTTTCTTCTTGAGGTCACAGGAGAAATCATGTTGCAAGTAATCATGTGAACTTGATATGTGTTTGATATTTTGATAGTATGTATGTTGTTATTCCCTTAGTGGTGTCATGTGAAACTCGACTACATGACACTTGACCATATTTGGGCCTAAGGGAATGCATTGTGGAGTAGCAATTAGACGGTGGGTTGCGAGAGTGACAGAAGCTTAAACCCCAGTTTATGCGCTATTTTGTAAGGGACCGATTGGATTCAAAAGTTTAATGCTATGGTTAGAATTTATTCTTAATACTTTTCTCGTAGTTGTGGATGCTTGCGGGAGGGTTAATCATAAGTAGGAGGCTTGGTCAAGTAAGAACAACACCAAAGCACCGGTCCACCCACATATCAAATTATCAAAGTAGTGAACACAAATCAAACCAACATGATGAAAGTGACTAGATGAAATTCCCGTGTACCCTCAAGAACGCTTTGCTTATCATAAGAGGCCATTTTGGCATGTCCTTTGCCTCAAAAGGATTGGGCTACCTTGCTACACTTTTATTACTACTATTGGTATTTGCTCGTTACAAATTATCTTGCTATCAAACTACTCGCTACTTACAATTTCAGCACTTGCAGACAATACCTTATTGAAAACCACTTGTCATTTCCTTCTGCTCCTCGTTGGGTTCGACACTCTTACTTATCGAAAAGAGCTACAATTGATCCCCTATACTTGTGGGTCATCACACATCATTGATAGAAAAGGAGCTGAGAACCCAGTTGCTGATAATTTGTCTAGGCTTGAAAATGAGCTTGATGACCCACTACCTATTGATGATAGTTTTCTCGATGAGCAGTTAGCTGCAATAAATGTTTCTCATAGTACTCATTGGTATGCTGATTATGCTAATTTCATTGTTGCTAAATATTTACCACCTAACTTTACATACCAAAAAAAGAAAAAAAATCTTCTATGATTTAAGACATTACTTTTGGGATGACCCACATCTTTATAAAGAAGGAGTAGATGGTATTATTAGACGTTGTGTACCTGAGCATGAATAGGGACAAATCCTATGGAAATGTCACTCTCAGGCTTATGGAGGGCATAATGCTAGAGATAGAACTGCTCACAAGCTATTGCAATCTGGATTTTATTGGCCTACTCTCTTCAAGGATGCCTGTCGGTGTCAAAACCGGCGGATCTTGGGTAGGGGGTCCCGAACTGTGCGTCAAGGCCGGATGGTAATAGGAGACAAGGGACACGATGTTTTTACCCAGGTTCGGGCCCTCTCGATGGAGGTAATACCCTACTCCTGCTTGATTAATATTGATGATATGGGTAGTACAAGAGTAGATCTACCACGAGATCAAGGAGGCTAAACCCTAGAAGCTAGCCTATGGTATGATTGTTGTACATGGAGTTGATGTCCTATGGTCTACAACCCTCCGGTTTATATAGACACCGGATAGGGTTAGGGTTACACAGTGTCGGTTACAATGGTAGGAGATCTCGAATATCCGCATCGCCAAGCTTGCCTTCCACGCCAAGGAAAGTCCCATCCGGACACGGGACGAAGTCTTCAATCTTGTATCTTCATAGTCCAGGAGTCCGGCTGAAGGTATAGTCTGGCTACCCTAACACCCCCTAATCCAGGACTCCCTCAGTAGCCCCCGAACTAGGCTTCAATGACGACGAGTCCGGCGCGCAGATTGTTCAGCATTGCAAGGCGGGTTCTTCTCCAAATCCTGTGTACCTGTAGGAATAATGTCCGATTTTTGTAATGTAGTGCTCATCGGCTTCCACGCCCAATAATGGCCGTCTTCCACGCGTCAAACGCATGCGAAAAGCCTGGGCATTTTCACATCCACACCCCTAGCCGTATAAATGAGCCGCCTATTTAATGGGATGGGGATTTAGGTCCAAACCACATCTTCTCCTCTCCGCGAGTTATCATCAGAGCGCTTCCAGCAAAGGTCTATTCCAGCATGGCCAGCCGTCGCAGCTCCTCCCCTCGCCCCTCCGGTCCCAAACCCGGGGACTGGGAGAGTTGCACCATCCCGCATAGCGAGTTAGTGTCGCTTCAGGCCAAGGGATTTCTCCCTCAGGCATACATGGTCCCGGTCCGAGCCAGTCTCGCCACCTACAATGGCGGAAAACAAGCGGAGAGCACCCCCAATCCTTCTAAAGGAGAGCGGGTGTGCCTCGTCCCCTATCTAATAAGGGAACTGGGATTTCCAATTCATCCATTTCTCCGCGGGCTTCTGGAGTTCTACGGCCTCCAGCTGCACAATCTCACGCCCGCCTCTGTATTACATATTGCGGGTTTCGTCGCCCTTTGCGAGCTATTTTTAGGCGTTGAGGCTCATTTCGCGCTGTGGAAGAGGTTATTCTGCCTGGTGCCCCGTTCTCAAGAGGGGTCTATATACCAAGTGGGCGGAGCCAAAGTATGGCGCATCGCCGGGACCGGATACCTATCCGGAACCCCAAAGAAGGCGTCTGAGGACTAGCCTTCGGAATGGTTTTACATAGATGACGTCCCGCTACCGGACCCTATCCGGGTCGGTCTCCCTGAGTTCAACAGTGCTCCATTGAAGAAACGCTTGAGCTGGCGTCCGCGGAGCTCTCAGAGAGAAAGCGACAGAGACGTCCTTTACCTGATGGGCCGGATAAGACTGTTGGCTCATTTCGGACTAACCATGATTGGAGTCATGGCCGCATGCATTATGCGGGGGGTGCAGCCGCTTCAATATAGAGGCCACCCCATGTGGGATTTCAACGGGGAGGATGACGCCACCCGTACGGTCGTAAGGGGGCGGCCTCAGCCGCCGCCCTAGTAAAGATCTTATCCTCTTTGTACAAGGGAGAAAAGGAGGAATTCCTCCGCGTCAACCCGCGGGCCGGATTTACTATGTACGATCCTCCAAGTTGGGTAAGTGAACAATTGCGCTTGCCCGTTTGTTTTATACTCCCACGGTTAGATATGTAGTCTAACGACTTCAATGCAGGAACTGCGACAGGAGGTGAAGGATATAAAAAGCCGCCCTCCACAGCCCGAGGACCCAGAACGGTCCCTCGATCCGAACTCCGAAGAGGATCCCGACATATCGGTGGACCTTATCGACGGGGTGTTCCATCAGCTAAGCAAGGACAATACCTTGGTAGCCATTATGGTTGATTACCCAGGGTTAATCCCGGCCTCCCAGGTGACAGAAACCGGAGTCTCATTCCCTTGAGAGAGATTCCATTCTCACGTATTTCGGTGTTTCTGACGACAACCGTGTTTTGCAGGGGAGATTTCTGAGGCGGGAGGTCGAACCTGCGGCGGCTAGCCAACGAGGGGCCGCAAGGCCCCGTGGGGCAAAAAGGAATGTAGTCCGGACTGAGATGCCGGCGCAAAGGTATAGCGCACCCTTTGTTTCCCTGGTGTTATTCTATCAGGGCATATTAACGTTCGTGCTATCTTCAGAACGAAGAGACCTCGCCGGACTACATCCGGAGAGGTTGCCAATCGCGCCTCCACCAGCCAGGCTCCAACGTCTGGCCAGGAAGCGGAGGCGAGCACAAGGCGCGCACCGGACGCTCCTCCGACAGAGGATGCGGACAGGCTGTCTGCCACAAATTCTGAAGTGGAGAGTGCCATGAACCACAGGCGTCGCCGGACAGTTCTACGCGACGCTTGTTTCTCCCAAGAGGCTTTAGATGCCTTTAATTCGGGAGATGCGTACCTCCGTGCCGCCCAAAATGGTTTAGCCAGAGCCACGGAGCAGTATGTAAAAGACATACGGGTAAGAAAATTTTGGTCAAATATATATATACCAGTAGCCCCCGAGACTTGAAACAGTTAGAGCAACTGATTTAAGGATCATTGAATATGCAGGTTCTTACAGAGAAGAATACCGTACTGTCCCAGGAGCTGGAAAAGTGCAAGGCCCAACTAGAGGCCGCACTAGCCGCAGCAGGGGAGCCCAAAGAGACCCCCTCAGGTAAGATACACTTCGAAAGATTAGTATTGTGCGGTGTGGGTGCAAATCTAACAAATCATATTGCAGATGGCGCCGGACTTGATCCGAAAAAGCAACAACTCTTACGCCGGCTAAAGGCCGATGAGAGTACGTTGACAAAGGTGAGGCGAGAGAAGAATGATCTTCAGGATTCCAACACCAAGCTGGATGTCGAACTTAAAGATGTTCGTGGCCAGCTGTCGGACTCCACGAAGGAGAATCAGCGGCTTCGACGCGGCATATTTAGTAAGTGCTTGAACGAACTTTGAAAAAAGAGTTCGGCGAGGAAGTCGACTAACAGAGTAATGTCTGTAGGTATGCTCACAGGTCGTCCTGCAGAGGAGATGCCCGGTTCTACGGGTGACCTTCTTCCCGAACTCTTGCAACTTCATGAGCGAATTTGGCAGGTGATGCGAAGCATTGCCCAAGCCTTATGGCCTGCCCACTCCATGCCCGAGGGCCTTGGGGAGCTTGCGGAGAAGCTGAAGGGAGCTCGGTGGCGCTTCCGGTTGTGGAAGATATCGGCCTGCCGACAAGGCGCTAGGGAGGCCTGCGCCATGGTGAAGACCTGTTTTACGAAGTCTGACCCAAACCACATGGCCGAGGTCGGACCAGTGGGGCCTGACGGGAAGGAGATCCCTATAAGCTTAGTATATGGCCAAGTAGAGTTGGCCGCGAAGTATTCCCAGCAGGACTGTAAATTAGACAGCCCGTTAGATGGTATAGAAGAGGAATACAATCAGTCAGAATGACTATGTAATTTTGAATTGACATGTGTAATGCCTTCTAGCCGGATTGTAGATCGTTTGTCGTTGCACCTTTTCGCTTCAACCTTGGGACCTGACGGTCCGGAGTGTGTCCGAATACCATAGCGGTTATATAAGAACCGGGGTATGCGTGGAGACCAGGCGTAGGGGTCATTAGTGCTTTATCAGACAAGTGCCCAACTAGTTATGTTATATTACATGGTTAGTAAGAAACATCTTCCAGAGAGAATAGTTCCGTTAGGGGTTCCTTTCGCTGGGAGGCATGCCCTAAAGTGCATGTCCGGACTGCGTGAAAAGACGCAGAAAAAAGCATCTGGGGGCACATAAAATGAGTAAAAAGATCATCTTTTATTTCACCGACCGAATATTCCCTTAAGAACGCTAGCTTTCGGCTTCACCCGGTCTGAGGTACACATTCGGCTGACCCGGCAGTAACAATCGCAGAGGTGCTCCCTTTACCGCCTAGCCGAACAATCGGGAACGTAGGGGTAAGCACAGGAGCCAGGCAACCCAGCTTGGCCAAAACTTAAGTCATATCGATGCATATAATGGTGAAGAAAAAGGTACATGCGGAAGTTTGACGCATGTGTTGGGCGTGAAGCCCGTATAAATAAGCTTCTGTTAAAGAAGCCCCCAGGTTTAATGAGCGTGAGTGGCGCGTCACTAGATGAGCCTTTACGGGCTATAAAAGAAAAGAGGGGAAGGAGAGAAATGTAAGACAGAAAAATGCAAAAAATGGACAGAGGAAGGAGACGAACACAGAGTCCGGCGCTAGGCATAGAATCTTCGGAGACGGGTGGCGTTCCACGGGTTCGGCTCGAGTCGGTTATCCGACGCATCTCGCAGGCGGTACGCTCCACCAGTCAGGACTTGGTCGATTATGAATGGACCTTCCCACTTGGGCTTGAGTTTGTCCTTTTTCTTATCCGGCAGGCGTAGAACTAGTTCGCCAACATTGTAATTTTTGGCCCGTACTTCTCTGCTTTGATATCTTTGGGCCTATTGTTGATAAAATGCGGAACGGGCTTTTGCCACGTCACGCTCCTCCTCCAAGGTGTCCAAGTTGTCCTGCCGATCGAGCTCGGCTTCTCTTTCTTCGTACATGCGCACCCTAGGTGAGTCATGAATTATGTCGCAGGGCAGAACTGCCTCTACGCCGTACACCATAAAAAATGGTGTGTATCTGGTGGTGCGATTTGGCGTGGTCCGCAGCCCCCATAGCACGGAGTTGAGCTCCTCTACCCAGTGCGTGTTAGATTCCTTGAGGGACCGCACCAGTCTGGGTTTAATGCCGCTCATGATAAGACCATTTGCGCGTTCGACCTGGCCGTTGGTTTGTGGGTGATAAACGGAAGCATAATCGAGCTTGATGCCCATGTTTTTGCACCAGAGTTTTACCTCGTCGGCGGTAAAGTTTGTACCATTATCGGTTATGATGCTGTGGGGGACACCATAACGGTGTACAACCCCGGATATGAAGTCTATCACAGGTCCAGATTCGGCCGTTTTAACAGGCTTGGCTTCTATCCATTTGGTGAACTTATCCACCATGACCAGTAAGTATTTTTTCCTATCGGTCCCACCTTTAAGGGGTCCGACCATGTCAAGCCCCCAGACCGCAAATGGCAGTACTGGGACCAAACATCCTCGCTTGTTAAAACTGGGACCAAACATCCTTTGGGCAAGCCTTGTTGAGGTCTTTAAAATCGACACACAGGCACCAGGATTTGTCCTTCTTTGGTACCATCACCAGGTTTGCTAGCCAGCCCGGATGTTTTATGTCTCTAATGAATCCGGCCTCCAATATCTTGGCTAGCTCCTCTCCCATAGCCTGTCTCTTGGGTTCGGATAAACGCCGAAGGGCTTGTTTGACAGGTTTGAATCCTTTTAGGATATTTAAGCTGTGTTCGGCCAACCTGCGTGGGATCCCTGGCATGTCTGAAGGGTGCCAGGCGAAAATGTCCCAGTTCTCTCGTAGGAACTCTCGCAGTGCGGCGTCTACATCAGGGTTCAGTCATGCCCCGATGGAAGTTGTTTTATTGGGGTCCATTGGATGGACCTGGAATTTGACTATTTCGTCAGCTGGCTTGAAGGATGTGGATTTGGATCTCTTGTCGAGTATCACATCATCCCTGTTAACCGTGGAGCGCAGCGCAGTCAGTTCCTCGGCTGCTAAGGCTTCGGATAGTGCCTCAAGGGCTAATGTGGCCGTCTTGTTTTCGGCGCGGAGTGCTATGTCCGGATCACTAGCTAGAGTGATAATTCCGTTCGGCCCGGGCATCTTAAGCTTCATGTACCCGTAATGGGGTATTGCTTGGAAGATTGTGAATGCTTCCCGCCCTAGTAAAGCGTGATATCCGCTTTTGAACGGGGCCACCTAAAACGTGACTTCTTCGGACCTGTAATTATCCGGCGTGCCGAACACCACAACTAGTGTGATTTTTCCTGTGCAGCATGCTTCCCTACTGGGGATTATTCCTCTAAAGGTTGTGCTGCTTCGCTCGATGCGGTTCCAGTCTATTTCCATTTTTTGAAGGGTTTCCTCATAAATGAGGTTCAGTCCGCTGCCTCCATCCATGAGCACCTTGGTGAGGCGAAAGCCGTCCACTATGGTACTGAGGACCAATGCAGCTGGTGCTCGGGCTGTTCGGGATCTAGGTTCATCACTTACGTTGAAGGTAATAGCAGTGTCGCTCCATGGATTTATTGTTGCAACTTGATAGACTTCGGCGAGGCTGCGGAGTGTTCTTTTTCGCATATTGTTTGATGCGAAAGTCTCGAAGACTGTGAGAACGGTACTGGTGTCCTCGGGCTGGCTTTCTGTGGCCTCCAGAATTAAGAGGTCCTCGCCAATTTTGGCCACCTGCCGGAGTATCCAACATGCTCTAAGGCTGTGAGTTGGTGTGGCATCCTCTGTACTGTGAATTCTACAAGGTCCATCAAGCCACCTTTCCAGTACGGTTCCATGCCCTGTAGAGGGTTTTGGCTTTTTGGTGTTTATCCCGGGTGTCCTATGATGATGCACCCTCTTAGTTCGGACGGGATTACTATTCAAGGCCGGATTATCCCAAAATTTTATTTCGGTTTTCCAGGCGCTTTCCATCGCACAGTATTTTTGTACTATGGATGCCAAGTCAACGAAGCGTGTAATATCACGACAACTTACGGCGTTAAGGATTCCCTCATCCGTGCAATTACTGCAGAAAATTGAGATTGCGTCTCCCTCGCGGCAATCCTTTATCCTGTTCATAACCAGGAGGAATCTGGCCCAGTAATGATGTACTGTTTCCTCAGGCCTCTGCCTGATTTGGGACAGATCGCTTGTGTTCGGGTGGGCGGGTGTCGTTGAATCTGAAACCTCACCCAATCCAAGATTCGGAGGCCGAAGAGTTTCCGAACTCTAAAGTTCGGATTCTTGGATGTTGTCCAACGAATCTATCACGTTGCCTGATCCTAAGCTCAGGTCTTGAGTTACGTCCTCCTCTCCGCGGGTATCCGGCTTGGAGGGGTCGGGAATTCGGATGTAGCTAGTCCTTAAAATAGATGAAGGGTCGCCGCACTGCGCCTCTACCACAGCAACGTGGTGGGTGACTTAGGGAGAGTTAATTTCTCTTAGATCGGGTTTAAGCCCAACCTGGTCGTAATCCGTAGCGACCCCCAGGGCGGCGATGCGATCCAAGAGCTCATTTACGGAAGAGAGCTCCATTGGATCTAGCTGCTCGACGAGCTCCGAGCTGACGTGTAGGTTGCTTTTGATGACCCGAGAGGTCACCATCGGCGCAACAGCTGAACAGGCGGTCATGAGGAAACCACCTAGCCAGAGAGTTTGGCCAACAAGCCAAGGCTCCCTTAGCAACGGCGCCGTCTTTAAAGACGGGAGGAGGCATCCTTCCTGATTGCGACGGCACAGAGGAACTCTCAATGAAAGCACAAATGTCGGTGTCAAAACCGGCGGATCTCGGGTAGGGGGTCCTGAACTGTGCGTCAAGGCCGGATGGTAACAGGAGACAAGGGACACGATGTTTTTACCCAGGTTTGGGCCCTCTCGATGGAGGTAATACCCTACTCCTGCTTGATTAATACTGATGATATGGGTAGTACAAGATTAGATCTACCACGAGATCAAGGAGGCTAAACCCTAGAAGCTAGTCTATGGTATGATTGTTGTACATGGAGTTGATGTCCTACGGTCTACAACCCTCCGGTTTATATAGACACCGGATAGGGTTAGGGTTACATAGAGTTGGTTACAATGGTAGGAGATCTCAAATATCCGCATCGCCAAGCTTGCCTTCCACGCCAAGGAAAGTCCCATCCGGACACGGGACGAAATCTTCAATCTTGTATCTTCATAGTCCAGGAGTCCGGCTGAAGGTATAGTCCGGCTACCCGAACACCCCCTAATCCAGGACTCCCTCAATGCCCATAAGTACGTCTATCTTGTGATGAATGTCAAAGGATAGGTAATATTGGTAAGCGTCAAGAAATGCCTATGAATTATTCACATGTTGTTGAACCATTTGATGCTTGGATATTTTATTACATGGGACCTTTTCCTTCCTCTAATGGATATACACATATTTTGGTTGTTGTTGATTATGTTACCAAATGGGTAGAAGCTATTCCAACTAGTAGTGCTGATCACAACACCTCTATTAAAATGCTTAAGGAAGTTATTTTCCCAAGGTTTGGAGTCCCTAGATATTTATTGACTGATGGTGGTTCACACTTTATTCATGGTGCTTCCCATAAAATGCTTGCTTAGTATGATGTTAACCATAGAATTGCATCACCCTATCATCCTCGGTCTAGTGGTCAAGTTGAACTTAGCAATAGAGAAATAAAATTAATTTTGCAAAAGACTGTCAATAGGTCCAGGAAGAATTGGTCTAAGAAATTAGGTGATGGTGATGCACTTTGGGCTTGTGGAACAGCTTATAAAAATCATATGGGTATGTCTCCTTATAAAATGGTTTACGGAAAAGCATGTGGTGTCGCTTGAAGCTACGTCGGTGTTTCCCCAAAGAGGAAGGGATGATGCAGCACAGTGGCGGTAGGTATTTCCCTTAGATATGAAACCAAGGTTATTGAACCAGTAGGAGAACCAAGCAACACAATGTAAATAGCCCCTCCACACAGATAACAAATCCTCGCAACCCGGCGTGTTAAAGGGGTTGTCAACCCCTTTCAGGTAATGGTGCCAGAAATTGGTGCGTGACGGTAAAAAGGTTGTAATAGATTGGATAAATAGATTGCAAATAAAATAAAGTGCATCAAAGTATTTTTCGGTTTTGGATTAATAGATCTAAAAATAAAAGCAAATAAAAATAGATCGCAAAGGCAAATATATGAGAAAGAAGACCCGGGGGCCGTAGGTTCCACTACTGGCTTCTCTTGAGAAAAATAGCAAACGGTGGGTAAACAAATTACTGTTGGGAAATTGATAGAACTTCAAATAATCATGACGATATCCAAGCAATGATCATTATATAGGCATCACGTCCAAGATTAGTAGATCGACTCCTCCCTGCATCTACTACTATTACTCCACACATCGACCGCTATCTAGCATGCATCTAGTGTATTAAGTTCATGGAAAAACGAAGTAATGCAATAAGAACGATGACATGATATAGGAAAGATCTATCTATGTAGAGATAGACACATCGTTTTATCCTTAGTAGCAATGATACATATGTGTCGTTTCCCTTTCTGTCACTAGGATCAAGCACCGTAAGATCGAACCCACTACAAAGCACATCTTCCCATTGCAAGATAAATAGATCAAGTTGGCCAAACAAAACCCAAATATCGGAGAAGAAATACGAGGCTATAAGAAATCATGCATAAAACAGATCAAAGAAACTCAAATACTTTCATGGATATAAAAAGATATAACTGATCATAAACTCAAATTTCATCGATCCCAACAAACACACCGCGAAAGAGTTACATCATATGGATCTCCAAGAGACCATTGTATTGAGAATCAAGAGAGAGAGATGAAGCCATCTATCTACTAACTACGGACCCGAAGGTCTACAAAGAACTACTCACGCATCATCAGAGAGGCACCAATGGAGGTGGTGAACCTCATCCGAGATGGTGTCTAGATTCGATCTAGTGGTTCTAGACTATGCGGCGGCTGGATGAATATTTCATCGACTCTCCTAGGGTTCTGGGATTTTGGGGGGTATTTATAGAGCAAAGAGGAGGTCCGGGGGCACCCGAGGTGGGCACAACCCTCGAGGCACCACCCTGGCGCAGCCAGGGCCCGTTGTGTTCCTTTTGGCCCATAAAATTTCTTTGTAAAGTTTCATGGCATTTGGACTCCGTCTGATATTGATTTTCTGTGATGTAAAAAACACGGAAAAAGAACGAACTGGCACTTGGCACTATGTCAATAGGTCAGTACCAAAAAATGATATAAAATGATTATAAAACATCCAAGATTGATAATATAACAGCATGGAACAATCAAAAATTATAGATATGTTGGAGACGTATCAACATGCCATTTGCCTCTTGAGTTAGAACATAAAGCATATTGGGCAATCAAAGAACTTAATTATGATTTCAAACTTGCTAGTGAAAAGAGGTTATTTGATATTAGCTCATTGGATGAATGGAGAACCCAAGCTTATGAAAATGCAAAATTATTTAAAGAAAAAGTAAAAAGATGGCATGACAAAAGAATTCAAAAGCGTGAGTTTAAAGTCGGAGAATATGTTCTTTTGTACAACTCTCATTTCAGATTCTTTGCAGGAAAACTCCTCTCAAAATGGGAAGGCCCATACGTCATCGAGGAGGTTTACCGGTCTGGAGCCATCAAAATAAATAATTCCGAAGGTACTAACCCGAAGGTTGTCAATGGGCAACGAATAAAGCATTATATCTCAGGTACGCCTATTAATATTGAAATTAATATTATCCAAACCATGACACTAGAAGAACACATAAAAGAGTCCTTCCGGAACACTCCAAAATCGTGAAAATAAGGACGTACGTGATACGGTAAGTAAACGGACTCTGAAAAATCTGCAAAAATATTTTTTATCAGTTTTGGAATATTTTAGAATTTTGGAAATAAAAAAACTTCTAGGAAGCGTCCCCTGGTGGGCACAAGACACCAGGGCGCGCCAGGCTTGCCTAGCGCACCCAGGTGGGTTGTGCCCACCTGGGACACCTTCTGTACTCCGTTTTTCTACCATATGCTTGTCCTCCAAGATAAAAAATCTATATATACTCCCTGAACCTATTGATCACCGTATCATGGAGAAATCCTCTGTTCTCTTTTCTTGCTGATTTCTGATAGATTCAACTAGACCAACGTCATGTCCTCCTCACCCTTCAACAATGGAGATGGAGGCATAAGGTCGGTTCAGGAAGATCTAAGGAGGGATGAAGCTGAAGAGGTTGCTATGGAGGAAGAAGGGGAAGCCATGGGATCATCAGACAATCAAGAGAGCCTGGAAGTGCAAGAAGAGCTCCCACTAAGGAGGCCCTTACACAGGTTACATCGTAACAGTTTTCATAATCTAATTCACAATTATGGGTTCGAGAACACTCCTCGTAGGCACATACCGTCCAACTGGGACATATCCCGGCCAAGAGAAAGTAGTGCAGGAACTAAATCGTGGGGCCCTGAGAATAAACACATAATGGCTGACGTGAAGGAAACAGTGAATTAATTCATCAAGCCCTTTGGGAGATTCAAGGTTTGAAGGATTTACTCAGGATTATATTGGAGAATACTACTTCACCACCACCATCATCATCTTCACCACCAAAGGAGAACTGAGTATCGGGTATGGGCACTCCCCTTGGCTTACGCCAAGCTTGGGGGAGGTGCCCCAGTATCGTATCACCCCGCTATCTTTTTGCTTTTACTTATTTTAGTTTGATCCGTTTGCTTTAGATGAATAAAAGTTTAGTTCGATCCTTTCTTCTTTGAGAGTTTGCTTAGTGATCTATCCTTGTAATCGTGTGCAAGTTATATAATAAAATTTAGTATGAGCTTTGCTTTCTTTACTTTCATGTTGCAATTAAAGAAAAGAAATATGAAAGGAAACAAATAAAAGAAAGAAAATAAATAAATAAATAAATAAATAAAATATTATATACTAATCCTATGGTAGGTGATGGCACCACATAAGGAAAAGTATAAGTAGAAAATTTTATTAGAGTTTGACAAACATAGCATTAGTCAATGATGCAACTCATGAAAGAATTAATAAGGGAAGAGAAGATTCACATATAAATATACTATCCTAGAAATCTTTTGTGATTGTGAGCCCTCATCAAAATATTATATGCCAAAATTGTTGACGTTGGACAAGGAAGACAACCTAATGATTTATGTTTGTTCATATTCACATAGAAGTCATATTTTCATAGATCCTTTAACGTGTGGTGCTTGCCCCTATCTTTGCTAGCCAAAAATTCTGCACTAAGTAGAGATACTACTTGTGCATCCAAAAACCCTTAAACCCAAATCTTATTTTCAAGTGTCCACCATACCTACCTAGGGATTGAGCAAGGTCCCTCAAGTAAGTTGTCATCGATGCAAAAGGGCAATAAAAATTGCTTCTAAAAGTGTGAAATCATTTAGTGTAAGAGAAAATTGAGCGTTGCACGAACTTGTGATGGTGAAGAATAAAAGCGACAGACTGCATAATAAAGGTCGCTATCACAGGGACAATGTAACATGACGTTCTTCTGCACTAAGGGATTGAGCATACAAACAAATAAGCGCATGGCAACCTCTACTTCCCTCTGCGAAAGGCCTATCTTTTACTTTTATGCAAAGAGTCAAAAGTTTTTCTCTCTATTCCTTTTATTTTTCTCTTTTGGCAAGCATCATGTGGTGAGGAAAGATCTAGGCACAAATGTCCATTTGAATATGGGTGGCATGAGTTATTATTGTTGACATCACCCTTGAGGTGAGTATGCTGGGAGGCGAAACCATAGGCCCCTATCTTTCTATGTGTCGGGTTGAAACGTTTTGCTCATGGGTATGAGGTGAGTGTTAGAAATCATAGAAGACTATATGACGGTTAAATATGTGGACTTGCCTAAAGGCTCTGAAACATGACCCTTCCTAAAAAGATGATGAATTGTAGTTCCGAAGTTGACTGAGAACATAGTTTGTTGGTTTCTACTAGAGTTTTTGCTTTATACTTTGATTGTGTGATGAACTATTACTTATTCATGAGAAGTATATGATGAAAGTTATATGATAAAAGTACTATGTTTAATTTTATTGTTGTGATAATAATCAACATGATGCTTCTATGTCCATATTTTGTTTTTATCGACACCTCTCTCTCAAAGCATGTGGACATGTTTTTCGATTTCGGTATTCGCTTGAGGACAAGCGAGGTCTAAGCTTGGGGAAGTTGATACGTCCATTTTGCATCATATTTTCTTACTGTTATTTATAATGTTTTTATCCATAATAATCCTTTTTGGAGTAATTCTAATGCCTTTTCTCTCATAATTTGCAAGGAACACACCAAGGGGGAGAATTCCGGCAGCTGGAAATCTGGACCTGAAAAAGCTATGTCAAGCTACCTATTCTGCACAACTCCAAACAAGCTGAAACTTCACGGGGAATTTTTTATGGAATATATAAGAATTATTGGAGCAAATAACTACAGGAGGGGGGCCACCAGGTGGGCACAACCCACCTGGGCGCGCCAGGGCCCCCTGGCGCGCCCTGGGGGTTGTGGCCTCCTCGGCCCACCTCCGAAGCCCATCTTTTGATATATATATATATATAAGTCATTTTGACCTAGAAAAAATAAGGGGAGGACTTTCGGGACGAAGCGCTGCCGCCTCGAGGCGGAACTTGGGCAGGAGCACTTTTGCCCTTCGGTGGAGCGATTCCCCCAGGGGAATTTCCCTCCCGGGGGGGAATCATCGTCATCATCATCACCAACAACTCTCTGATCTTGGGGAGGGCAATCTCCATCAACATCTTCAACAGCACCATCTCCTCTCAAACCCTAGTTCATCTCTTGTGTCCAATCTTGTTACTGGAACTATGGATTGGTACTTGTGGGTGACTTGTAGTGTTAATTACATCTTGTAGTTGATTACTATATGGTTTATTTGGTGGAATATTATATGTTCAGATCCAATATGTTATTTAATACCCCTCTAATCTTGAGCATGATTATTATTTGCGAGTAGTTACCTTTGTTCTTGAGGTCACGGAGAAATCATGTTGCAAGTAATCATGTGAATTTGATATGTGTTCGATATTTTGATAGTATGTATGTTGTGATTCCCTTAGTGGTGTCATGTGAACGTTGACTAAATGACACTTCACAATATTTTGGGCCTAAGGGAATGCATTGTGGAGTAGCAATTAGATGGTGGGTTGCGAGATGTAACACCCCGAGACCGTTGCGCCAGGTGTCTTCCAGTTTTTCGTTGTCTTTGCCATGCCATTTGCTTGCGTGTTGCATTTTGTCGTGTCATCATGTGCATTGCATCATCATGTTTTCAAAACTTGCATCCGTCCGGGTTCCCCCAGTTCCGTCTGTTGTCCATTCTGAGCCCAGACACACTTGCACGCGCCCACGGCATGTCCGAAATAGTATTTTATAAGTGGCCAGAAAATGTTCTCGGAATGGGTTGAAAGTTGGCGTGCGGTCTTATTATAGTGTAGATAGACCTCCTGTCAAGTTTCATCACATTCGGAGCTCGTTTGATAGCCCAACCGTTAAACTTACAGCCGCAATATAGTCGGTTTATTCGTCGGACGTTTCGGTCCCCGAAACTGCCGCCGGGCCTCTCCTTCTCTTCTCTCTCTTTTCTGAGCCCATCAACCCCCCCCCCCCCCCCCCCCCCCTTGCCTCCGTGGCCTTTTGTGAGACCTCCACTCAGCACAGTTCTCAGACCCCCCTTGCACGTCCGAAAACTTCCCCAAACCCGACCCGGGCAGTCGTCACCGATGGGTCCGGATCATCCCCTAACATCTATAAAACATCTCCGTTTTTCTTTTTGGTCTCCCTAGCCTATTTATCCAGTACCATCCGATTAAGATCGGGGGGACCAAATTCCCCTATACAAAAAATCCACTTGCTATATATAGACCCCCCCCCTAACCTAATCTAGACAAACCACCTAATTTCTAGGGATCCTACCCTAGCGCCGCCACCATCTACATCGGGATCCCACCTGCCCAGATCCGCCGCCACCTTCCCCCTTTCTCTCCGTGCCCAATCAACCACGCCGCGTCCCTGATTCAAAATTCCTCTTGGCCTCCACCCCGTACCTCCAACCACCTCCCTCGATTTGCGCCGCCGCCCAATCACTCCCTCCAACCAGGTGTCGTCCCCGTGCCTCCTCTTGGTCGCCTCAACCCCGTCGTCCTTCAGCCCTGCAACCGCGAGCACCTGAGACCCTGTCCGCCCGAGCACCGGCTCGATCCCCCGCTACAGCACGCCCGTTGACCACCGCTGCGACCAGGCCGGAGCTCCATCGCCCTTCTCTTCCTCCTTCCCCGCGTTTTCCTCTCTCTCTCTCTCTCTCGCTCTCACATCGCTCCCTCTGTCTTGGTTCGTCAACAGGAGGAGCCCCGTCGCCAGCAACCTCCTTTGCGCCCCATCGACCGCACCAGTGCACGCCTCGTCGCTGTTTTACCCAGCCGCCGTCAAGTTCACGTCCGGCCCCGATCTCCTCTGCTTCGCCGTCGTGGCCTCGGATCCGGCCGGTTCCCGTTCGCCCTCGCCCTGCCTCCTCTGCTTCGAACGCCTCCTTGCATCGTCTTCCACATCGCTAGCGCCTGCTACTGTTCCTATTCTTCAGAATCGAGCAGGAGAATGCTCACCCGTGCCCGTTGACTCCGTAGTCCCGCGCATGGGCCACGATGGCGCCGAGGCCCAGCGGCGCTTTTCCCTTCGCCAGCTCCTGCGGCCCAGTTCCCGCGCCAAGCCTGCCAGCCTCCGTGGGCCGAAGGCCTCAAGGGCCCGATGTGAGCAGCTCCCCCAGCCCTCCAGATTCGGCCCAATATGTTTTTTCCTATTGCTGCGAATTTAGCTAATTTCCACAGGATTGCTGTTTTACAGAAAAGTCCCTCTAGATCATGCATATAATAACTCACAAACTGTGCATCGGTTTAAAATACTTTAAACATATAACATGCTTAGAATTTTGTGTAGATTAATAATATGCAACTTTCATCCATGTTAAAAATGTTTAAATTGTTGTTTGCATTAATTTGCTTAAATGCCATGCTAAAATGATTTATTTCATAACTAAATAACCGTAGCTCCAAACTTAACAAACTTTATATGTAAATGGGGTAGAAAAATGCCTAGTTTAACATGGTGGCATTACTTTGCATGTTTAACAACTATAGAACAGTACCAAATCTAAAATATGCACATGACGATTTTTCCAGACTTGTTGCTTGTTGTTCCGGCCTCATTTAAACTTGCCTAGATAGGTAGTTTTATTATGCCTCACCTCTTGCCATGTTTAAATACATTTAATATTGTTGAGTACCTAACCGGGAGTGAACTAAATAATTGATGTGGTGTTTCATCAATATGCAACTCGTTGCATATTGAGATCCACTTAATTTGTAGTATTGTTTGTGCACTTTGCCATGCCATGCCTCATTAAACCGGACGTGCATCATACTTGTTTGCGCATCATGCCATGTCTATGTGATGGTTGTTTACTTTGTTGCTTGCTTCTTTCCGGGTTGCTTCTCTCGTTAGCTTCGGTTTCGTTCCGGAGTTGTGAGGATCCGTTCGACTACGCCCGTTTGTCTTCTTCGTGGACTCGTTCTTCTTCCTTGCGGGATCTCGGGCAAGATGACCATACCCTCGAAATCAATTCTATCTTTGCTTGCTAGTTGTTCGCCTATTGCTATGTCGTGCTACCTATCGCTTGTTTATCATGCCTCCCATATTGCCATGTCAAGTCTCTAACCCACCTTCCTAGCAAACCGTTGTTTGGCTATGTTACCGCTTTTGCTCAGCCCCTCTTATAGCATTGCTAGTTGCAGGTGAAGTTGAAGTTTGTTCCATGTTAGAACACGGATATGTTGGGATATCATAATATATCTTATTTTAATTAATGCATCTATATACTTGGTAAAGGGTGGAAGGCTCGGCCTTATGCCTGGTGTTTTGTTCCACTCTTGCCGCCTTAGTTTCCATCATACCGGTGTTATGTTCCTTGATTTTGCGTTCCTTACGCGGTTGGGTGTTATGGGAACCCCTTGACAGTTCGCTTTGAATAAAACTCCTCCAGCAAGGCCCAACCTTGGTTTTACATTTTCCTAACAACCTAAGCCTTTTTCCATTGGGTTTCCGAAGCCCGAAGGTCATCTTTATTTTAAACCCCTGGGCCAGTGCTCCTCTAAGTGTTGGTCCAAAATAGAGCCACTTGCAGCGCCACCTTGGGGAAACTTGAGGGTTGGTTTTAGCTGTACATAGTGTTCATCCGGTGTGCCCTGAGAACGAGATATGTGCAGCTCCTATCAGGATTTGTCAGCACATCCGGGTGGCTTGCTGGTCTTGTTTTACCATTATCGAAATGTCTTGTAACCGGGATTCCAAGACTGATCGGGTCTTCCCAGGAGAAGGAATATCCTTTGTTGACCGTGAGAGCTTGTGATGGGCTAAGTTGGGACACCCCTGCAGGGTTTAAACTTTCGAAAGCCGTGCCCGCGGTTATGTGGCAGATGGGAATTTGTTAATATCTGGTTGTAGAGAATTTAACACTTAACTTAATTAAAATGCATCAACCGTGTGTGTAGCCATGATGGTCTCTTTTCGGGGAAGTCCGGGAAGTGAACACGGTCTTGTGTTATGCATGAACGTAAGTAGTTTTCAGGATCACTTCTTGATCACTTCTAGCTTCTCGACCATGAGTTGCTTCTCTTCTCGCTCTTATTTGTGTATGTTAGCCACCATATATGCATAGTACTTGCTGCAGCTCCACCTCATTACCCTATCCTACCCATAAGCTTAAATAGTCTTGATCTCGCGGGTGTGAGATTATTGAGTCCTCGTGACTCACGGATACTTCCAAACAGTTGCAGGTGCTGATGATACCAGTGTAGGTGGCGCAACCGAGCTCAAGTGGGAGCTCGATGAAGATCTTGATCATTGTTTTTGTCTTATCCAGTTGATCAGTAGTGGAGCCCAGTTGGGACGATCAGGGATCTAGCATTTGGGGTTGTCTTCCTTTATTTTGGTTCCGTAGTCGGACCTTGTTTGTATTCTGGATGATGTATGTTTAACATGTTATTTATGTGAAGGGGCAATTGTAAGCCAACTCTTTATCCCGTTCTTATTCAGTACACGGGATTGTGCGAAGATTACCCCACTTGTGACTAAACCACCATGCGGTTATGCCTCTAAGTCGTGCATCGACACATGGGAGATATAGCCGCATTGTGGGTGTTACACGAGAGTGACAGAAACTTAACCCCCAGTTTATTCGCTAATCTGTAAGGGACCGATTGGATCGAAAAGTTTAATGCTATGGTTAGAATTTATTCTTAATACTTTTCTCGTAGTTGCGAATGCTTGCGGGAGGGTTAATCATAAGTAGGAGGTTTGTTCAAGTAAGAACAACACCTAAGCACCGGTCCACCCGCATATAAAATTATCAAAGTAGCGAACATGAATCAAACCAACATGATGAAAGTGACAGGATGAAATTCCCGTGTACCCTCAAGAACGCTTTGCTTATTATAAGAGACTATTTTGGCATGTCCTTTGCCTGAAAAGTATTGGGCTACCTTGGTGCACTTTTGTTACTACTATCGTTACTTGCTCGTTACAAATTAACTTGCTATCAAACTACCCTGCTACTTACAATTTCAACACTTGCAGACATCACCTTACTAGAAACCACTTGTCATTTCCTTCTGCTCCTCATTGGGTTCGACACTCTTGGTTATCGAAAAGAGCTACAATTGATCCTCTATACTTGTCGGTCATCACCCTTGCCCCTGTATATAAAGGAGGGGAATGAGGAGGCGGCCGGCTAGGAGGGGCGCGCCATGGGGGGGTCCTACTAGGACTCCACTCCTAGTAGGATTCCCCCCCCTTTTCCTTTCTTACCAGAGGGGCAAAGGAAGGAGAGGGAGAGGCAAAGGGAAAGGGGGGAGGCGCATGTTGGGGAACGTAGTAATTTCAAAAAAAATCCTACGCACACGCAAGATCATGGTGATGCATAGCAACGAGAGGGGAAGAGTATCGTCCACATACCCGCATAGACAATAAGTGGAAGCGTTATGACAACGCGGTTGATGTAGTCGTACGTATTCACGATCGACCATCCTCAGTACCGAACATACGGCACCTCTGCGTTCAGCACATGTTCAGCTCGGTGACGTCCCGCGAACTCACGATCCAGTAGAGCTTCCGGGAAGAGCTTCGTCAGCACGATGGTGTGGTGACGGTGTTGATGAAGCTACCGACACAGGGCTTCGCCTAAGCACTGCTACGATATGACCGAGGTGGATTATGGTGGAGGGGGCACCGCACATGGATAAGAGATTAATGATCAATTGTTGTGTCTCCAAGGGGTGCCTTCCTCTCCGTATATAAAGGAGTGGAGGAGGCGGAGGGGGGCAGCCTCCTATGACGCGCCCCATGACGCGCCCCAAGTAGGAGTAGGAGAAGGGAAGCAAAGGAGATAAGGAGAGAAGGAAAGGGGGGTGCCCCCCTCCTTGTCCAATTCGGACTACAGAGGGAGGGGGCGCGCAGCTGCCCTAGACGCCCCTCCTGTTCTTCCACTAGGGCCCATTAGGCCCAATATACTCCCCGGTGGGTTCCGGTAACCCCCCGGTACTCCGGTATATGTCTGAAACCTCCCGAAACACTTCCGGTGTCCGAACATAGTCGTCCAATATATCGATCTTTATGTCTCGACCATTTTGAGACTCCTCGTCATGTCCGTGATCATATCCGGTACTCCGAACTACCTTCGGTACATCAAAACACAAAAACTCATAATACCGATCGTCACAGAACTTTAAGCGTGCGGACCCTACGGGTTCGAGAACTATGTAGACATGACCGAGACACGTCTCCGGTCAATAACCAATAGCGGAACCTGGATGCTCATATTGGTTCCTACATATTCTATGAAGATCTTTATCGAACAAACCGCATAACAACATACGTTGTTCCCTTTATCATCGGTATGTTACTTGCCCGAGATTCTATCGCCGGTATCGCAATACCTAGTTCAATCTCGTTACCGGCAAGTCTCTTTACTCGTTCCGTAATACATCATCCCGCAACTAACTCATTAGTTACAATGCTTGCAAGGCTTATAGTGATGTGCATTACCGAGAGGGCCCAGAGATACCTCTCCGACAATCGGAGTGACAAATCCTAATCTCGATCTATGCCAACTCAACAAGTACCATCGGAGACACCTGTAGAGCACCTTTATAATCACCCAGTTACGTTGTGATGTTTGGTAGAACACAAAGCGTTCCTTCAGTATTCGGGAGTTGCATAATCTCATAGTCATCGGAACATGTATAAGTCATGAAGAAAGCAATATCAATATACTAAACGATCAAATGCTAAGCTAACGGAATGTGTCAAGTCAATCACATCATTCTCTAATGATGTGATCCCGTTAATCAAATGAAAACTCATGTCTATGGCTAGGAAACTTAACCATCTTTGATTCAACGAGCTAGTCAAGTAGAGGCATACTAGTGACACTTTGTTTGTCTATGTATTCACACATGTATTAAGTTTCCGGTTAATACAATTCTAGCATGAATAATAAACATTTATCATGATATAAGGAAATAAATAATAACTTTATTATTGCCTCTAGGGCATATTTCCTTCAGTCTCCCACTTGCACTAGAGTCAATAATCTAGTTCACATCTTTATGTTATTAGTTCACATCTCCATGTGACTAATACCCAAAGGGTTTACTAGAGTCAATAATCTAGTTCACATCGCTATGTGATTAACACCCAAAGAGTGATCATGTTTTGCTTGTGAGAGAAGTTTAGTCTACGGGTCTGCAATATTCAGATTCGTATGTATTTCGCAAGTTTCTATGTCTACAATGCTCTGCACGGAGCTACTCTAGCTAATTGCTCCCACTTTCAATATGTATCCAGATCGAGACTTAGAGTCATCTAGATCGATGTAAAAAGCTTGCATCAATGTAACTCTTTACGACAAACTCTTTTATCACCTCCATAACCGAGAAATATTCCCTTATTCCTCTAAGGATAATTTTGACTGTTGTCCAGTGATCTACTCCTAGATCACTATTGTACTCTCTTGCCAAAAGGATGCTAAGGTATACAATAGGACTGGTAAACCGCATAGCATACTTTATAGAACCTATGACTGAGGCATAGGGAATGACTTTTCATTGTCTTTCTATTTTCTGCTGTGGTCGGGTTTTGAGTCTTTACTCAACTTCACACCTTGCAACACAGGCAAGAACTCCTTCTTTGACTGTTCCATTTTGAACTACTTCAGAATCTTGTCAAGGTATGTACTCACTGAAAAAACTTATCACGTGTCTTGATCTATCTCTATAGATCTTGATGCTCAATGTGTAAGCAGCTTCATCGAGGTCTTTCTTTGAAAAACTCTTTTCAAACACTCCTTTATGCTTTCCAGAAAATTTTACATTATTTCCGATCAACAATATGTCATTCACATATACTTATCAGAAATGCTGTAGTGCTCCCACTCACTTTCTTGTAAATACAGTCTTCACCGCAAGTCTGTATAAAACCATATGCTTTGATCACTTTATCAAAGCATATATTCAAACTCCGAGATACTTGCACCAGTCCATATATGGATCGCTGGAGCTTGCTCACTTTGTTAGCACCTTTTAGGATCGACAAAACCTTCTGGTTGGATCATATACAACTCTACTTTAAGAAATCCATGAAGGAATACAGTTTTGACATCCATTTGCCAGATTTCATAAAATGCAGCAACTGCTAACATGATTCGGACAGACTTTTAAGCATCGATACGAGTGAGAAAATCTCATCGTAGTCAACACCTTGAACTTGTCGAAAACATTTTGTGACAATTCGAGCTTTGTAGATAGTAACACTACTATCAGCATCCGTCTTCCTCTTGAAGATCCATTTATTCTTAATGACTCACCGATCATCGGGCAAGTCTATCAAAGTCCATACTTTGTTTTCATACATGGATCCCATCTCAGATTTCATGGCCTCCAGCCATTTCGCGGAATCTGGGCTCATCATCTCTTCCTCATAGTTCATAGGTTCGTCATGGTCAAGTAACATGACATCCAGAACAGGATTATCGTACCACTCTGGTGCAGATATCACTCTGGTTGACCTACGAGGTTCGGTAGTAACTTGATCTGGAGTTACATGATCATCATCATTAGCTTCCTCACTAATTGGTGTAGGAGTCACAGGAACAGATTTCTGTGATGAACTACTTTCCAATAAGGGAGCAGGTACAGTTACCTCATCAAGTTCTACTTTCCTCCCACTCACTTCTTTCGAGAGAAACTCCTTCTCTAGAAAGGATCCGTTCTTAGCAACGAATGTCTTGCCTTCGGATCTGTGATAGAAGGTGTACCCAACTGTCTCCTTTGGGTATCCTATGAAGACACATTTCTCCGATTTGGGTTTGAGCTTATCAGGATGAAACTTTTTCACATAAGCATCGCAACCCCAAACTTTAAGAAACGACAACTTTGGTTTCTTGCCAAACCACAGTTTATATGGCGTCGTCTCAACGGATTTAGATGGTGCCCTATTTAACGTGAATGCAGCTGTCTCTAATGCATAACCCCAAAACGATAGTGGTAAATCGGTAAGAGACATCATAGATTGCACCATATCTAATAAAGTATGGTTACGATGTTCGGACACACCATTACGCTGTGGTGTTCCAGGTGGCGTGAGTTGCGAAACTATTCCGCATTGTTTCAAATGAAGACCAAACTCGTAACTCAAATATTCTCCTCCACGATCAGATCGTAGAAACTTTATTTTCTTGTTACGATGATTTTCCACCTCACTCTAAAATTATTTGAACTTTTCAAATGTTTCAGATTTATGTTTCATCAAGAAGATATACCCATATCTTACTCAAATCATCTGTGAAGGTCAGAAAATAACGATACCTGCCGCGAGCCTCAACACTCATCGGACTGCATACATCAGTATGTATTATTTTCAACAAGTCTGTTGCTCACTCCATTGTTCCGGAGAATGGAGTCTTAGTCATCTTGCCCATGAGCATGGTTCGCAACCATCAACTGATTCATAATCAAGTGATTCCAAAAGTCCATTAGCATGGATTTTCTTTATGCGCTTTACACCAATATGACCTAAATGGCAGTGCCAAAAATAAGTTGCACTATCATTATTAACTTTGCATCTTTTGGCTTCAATATTATGAATATGTGTATCACTATGATTGAGATTCAATAAACCATTCACCTTGGGTGTATGACCATTGAAGGTTTTATTCATGTAAACAGAACGACAATTATTCTCTGACTTTAAATGAATAACCATATTGCAATAAACATGATCAAATCATATTCATGCTTAATGCAAACACCAAATAACATTTATTTAGGTTCAACACTAATCCCGAAAGTATAGGGAGTGTGCGATGATGATCATATCAATCTTGGAACCACTTCCAACACACATCGTCACTTCACCCTTAACTAGTCTCTTTTCATTCTGCAACTCCTGTTTCGAGTTACTAATCTTAGCAACTGAACTAGTATCAAATACTGAGGGGTTGCTATAAACACTAGTAAAGTACACATCAATAACATGTATATCAAATATACCTTTGTTCACTTTGCCAACCTTCTTATCCGCCAAATACTTGGGGCAGTTCTGCTTCCAGTCCCTTTGCAGTAGAAGCACTTAGTCTCAGGCTTAGGTCCAGACTTGGGCTTCTTCACTTGAGCAGCAACTTGCTTGCCGTTCTTCTTGAAGTTCCCCTTCTTCCCTTTGCCCTTTTCTTGAAACTAGTGGTCTTTTCAACCATCAATACTTGATGCTTTTATTGATTTCTACCTTCGTCGATTTCAGCATCACGAAGAGCCTGGTAATCATTTCCGTTATCCCTTGCATATTATAGTTCATCACGAAGTTCTAGTAACTTGGTGATAGTGACTAGAGAACTCTGTCAATCACTATCTTATCTGGAAGATTAACTCCCACTTGATTCAAGTGATTGTATTACTCAAACATTCTGAGCACATGCTCACTAGCTGAGCTATTGTCCTCCATCTTGTAGGCAAAGTGCTTGTCAAAGGTCTCATACCTTTCGACATGGGCATGAGTCTGAAATACTAATTTCAACTCTTGGAACATCTCATATGCTTCGTGGCATTCAAAATGTCTGTGAAGCCCTGATTCTAAGCCGTAAAGCATGGTGCACTAAACTATCAAGTAGTCATCATATCGAGCTTGCCAAACGTTCATAACGTCTGCATCTACTCCTGCAATCGGTCTGTCACCTAGCGGTGCATCAAGGACATAATTCTTCTGTGCAGCAATGAGGATAATCCTCAAATCATGAATCCAATCCGCATCATTGCTACTAACATTTTTCAACTTAGTTTTTCTCTAGGAACATATCAAAAATAAACGAGGAGCTACATCGTGAGCTATTGATCTACAACATAGTTATGCAAATACTATCAGGTACTAAGTTTATGATAAATTAAATTTCAATTAATCATATTACTTAAGAACTCCCACTTAGATAGATATCCCTCTAATCATCTAAGTGATCACGTGATCCAAATCAACTAAACCATAACCGATCATCACGTGAAATGGAGTAGTTTTCAATGGTGAACATCACTATGTTGATCATATCTACTATATAATTCACACTCGACCTTTCGGTCTCAGTGTTCCGAGGCTATATCTGTATATGCTAGGCTCGTCAAGTTTAACCCGAGCATTCTGCATGTGCAAAACTGGCTTGCACCCATTGTATAAGAACGTTGAGCTTGTGCCCCCTCCCCGTATATAAAGGAGTGGAGGAGGGGGAGGGGGCCGGCCTCCTATGGCGCGCCCCATGAGGAGTCCTACTCCCATTGGGAGTAGGACTCCCCCTTTCCAAGTAGGAGTAGGAGAAGAGAAGGAAGGGAGAGACGGCGAGAAAGAAAGCCCCCCCTCCTTGTCCAATTCGGAGTAGAGAGGGAGGGGGCGCGGGGCTGCCCTGGCCGCCCCTCCTCTTCTTCCACTAGGGCCCATTAGGCCCAATATACTCCCCGGGGGGTTCCGGTAACCCCCCGGTAATCCGGTATATGTCCAAAATCTCTCGAAACACTTCCGGTGTCCGAACATAGTCGTCCAATATATCGATCTTTACTTCTCGACCATTTTGAGACTCCTCGTCATGTCGGTGATCATATCCGGGACTCCGAACTACCTTCGGTACATCAAAACACAAAAACTCATAATACCGATCGTCACAGAATTTTAAGCGTGCGGACCCTACGGGTTCGAGAACTATGTAGACATGACCGAGACACGTCTCCGGTCAATAACCAATAGCGGAACCTGGATGCTCATATTGGTTTCTACATATTCTATGAAGATCTTTATCGGTCAAACCGCATAACAACATACGTTGTTCCCTTTGTCATTGGTATGTTACTTGCCCGAGATTCGATCGTCGGTATCTCAATACCTAGTTCAATCTCGTTACTGGCAAGTCTCTTTACTCATTCCGTAATACATCATCCCGCAACTAACTCATTAGTTACAATGCTTATCAGGCTTATAGTGATGTGCATTACCGAGAGGGCCCAGAGATACCTCTCCGACAATCGGAGTGACAAATCCTAATCTCGATCTATGCCAACTCAACAAGTACCATCGGAGACACCTGTAGAGCACCTTTATAATCACCCAGTTACGTTGTGACGTTTGGTAGCACACAAAATGTTCCTACGGTATTCGGGAGTTGCATAATCTCATAGTCATAGGAACATGTATAAGTCAAGAAGAAAGCAATAGCGATATACTAAACGATCAAATGCTAAGCTAACGAAATGGGTCAAGTCAATCACATCATTCTCTAATGATGTGATCCCGTTAATCAAATGACAACTCATGTCTATGGCTAGGAAACTTAACCATCTTTAATTCAACGAGCTAGTCAAGTAAAGGCATACTAGTGACACTTTGTTTGTCTATGTATTCACACATGTATTGAGTTTCCGGTTAATACAATTCTAGCATGAATAATAAACATTTATCATGATATAAGGAAATAAATAATAACTTTATTATTGCCTCTAGGGCATATTTCCTTCAGCGCCCCCTCCCCTAGTCCAATTCGGACTGCCATGGGGGGTGCAAGCGGCCACCCGTTGCGACCCTACTCTCTCTCCACTAAGGCCCATGTAGGCCCATTAATTCCCCCAGGGGGTTCCGGTAACCCCTCGGTACTCCGGTAAAATACCCAAACCACTCGAAACCATTCCGATGTCCGAATACTACCTTCCAATATATGAATATTTACCTCTCGACCATTTCGAGACTCCTCGTCTTGTCCGTGATCTCATCTGGGACTCCAAACAAATTTTGGTCACCAAAACACATAACTCACAATACAAATCGTCATCGAACGTTAAGCGTGTGGACCCTACGAGTTCGAGAACTATGTAGACATGACCAAGACACATCTACGGTCAATAACCAATAGTGGAACCTGGATGCTCATATTGGTTCCTACATATTCTACGAAGATCTTTATCGGTCAAACCGCAATAATAACATACGTTACTCCCTTTGTCATCGGTATGTTACTTGCCCAAGATACGATAGTCAGTATCATCATACCTAGTTCAATCTCGTTATCAGCAAGTCTCTTTACTCGTTCTGTAATGCATCATCCCGTAACTAACTCATTAGTCACATTGCTTGCAAGGCTTATCATGATGTGCATTATCGAGAGGGCCTAGAGATACCTCTCCGATACTCGGAGTGACAAATCCTAATCTTGATCTATGCCAACCCAATGAACACCTTTGAAGACACATGTAGAGCATCTTTATAATCACCCAGTTACGTTGTGACGTTTGATAGCACACAAGGTGTTCCTTCGGTATCGGGAGTTGCATAATCTCATAGTCAGAGGAATATGTACAACTCATGAAGAAAGCAATAGCAATAAAACTTAACAATCATTAAGCTAATGGATGGGTCTTGTCCATCACATAATTGTCCTAATGATGTGATCACGTTCATCAAATGACAACACATGTCTATGGTCAGGAAACTTAACCATCTTTAATTAATGAGCTAGACTAGTAGAGGCATACTAGGGACACTTTTTTTTGTCTATGTATCCACACGTGTATCAAGTTTCCGGTTAATACAATTCTAGCATGAATAATAAACATTTATCATGATATAAGGAAATATAAATATTATTGCCTCTAGGGCATATTTCCTTCACAGAGACACATCTCCGATACACGGAGTGACAAGTCCTAATCTCGATCTATGCCAACTCAACAAACACCTTCGGAGATACCTGTAGAGCATCTTTATGATCACCCAGTTATACCTTGAAATTTAGTGAGGGATCATCTTGTGCCTTTGATCTCCATCTCCAAAGCACCATCATGATCTCCATCGTCACCGGCTTGACACCTTGATCTCCATCGCAGCGTCGTTGTCGTCTCGCCAACTATTGCTTCTACTAATATCGCTAACACATAGTGATAAAGTAAAGCAATTGCATGGCATTTGCATTGCATACAATAAAGCGACAACCATAAGGCTCCTGTCGGTTGCCGATAACTTTTATGAAACATGATCATCTCATACAACAACTTATATCTCATCATGTCTTGACCATATCACATCACAACATGCTCTGCAAAAACAAGTTAGACGTCCTCTACTTTGTTGTTGCAAGTTTTACGTGGCTGCTACGGGATTCTAGTAAGAACCGTTCTTACCTACGCATCAAAACCACAATGATTTTTCGTCAAGTGTGTTGTTTTCACCTTCAACAAGGACCGGTCATAGTCAAATTTGATTCAACTAAAGTTGGAGAAACAGACACCTGCCAGCCACCTTTATGCAAAACAAGTTGCATGTCTGTCGGTGGAACCGGTCTCATGAACGTGGTCATGTAAGGTTGGTCCGGGCCACTTCATCCAACAATACCTTCGAATCAAAATAATACGTTGGTGGTAAGCAGTATGATTATGATCGCCCACAACTCTTTGTGTTCTACTCTTGCATATCATCTACGCATAGACCTGGCTCAGATGCCACTGTTGGGGAACGTAGCATTCAATTGCAAAAAATTTCCTACGATCACTCAAGATCTATCTAGGATATGCATAGCAACGAGAGGGGGGAGTGTGTCCACGTACCCTCGTAGACCGAAAGTGGAAGCGTTAGGTTAACGCGATTGATGTAGTTGAACGTCTTCGCGATCCAACCGATCAAATACCGAACGTATGGCACCTCGGAATTCAGCACACGTTCATCTTGATGACATCCCTTGAACTCTTGATCCAGCAAAGTGTCGAGGGAGAGTTTCGTCAGCACGATGGCATGGTGACAGTGATGGTGATGTGATCCGTGCAGGGCTTCGCCTAAGCACTACGACGCTATGACCGGAGGAGTAAACTGTGGAGGGGGGCACCGCACACGGCTAAGAACAATTGACGTGTGTTCTAGGGGTGCCTTCCCCACGTATATAAAGGAGGGAGAGGGAGGGAGGCAGCCCTAGGGGCACACCAAGGAGAGGGGAGTCCTACTAGGACTCCGAGTCCTAGTAGGATTCGCCCCCCCCCCCATCCCTTCTCATGGAGGGGGATAGGAGGAAGGAGTAGGAGGAGGAGAAGGAAAGGGGGGGCGCCGCCCCATCCCCTACTCCAATTCGGCCTCCATGGGGGCGCGCCACCCCTTTGTGGGCCGGTGTGCCTCCCTCTTATGGCCCATAGGGCCCATAACTTTCCCCCGGGGGTCCTGGTAACCCCCCGGAACTCCGGTATGTACCCAGTACCCCTCGGAAACCTTCCGGTGTCCGAATACTATCATCCAATATATCAAATTTATGTCTCGACCATTTCGAGACTCCTCGTCATGTCCATGATCTCATTCGGGACTTCGAACAATCTTTGATCACCAAAACACATAACTCATAATACAAATCATCATCGAACATTAAGCGTGCGGACCCTACGGGTTCGAGAACTATGTAGACATGCCCGAGACACATCTCTGATCAATAACCAATAGTAGAACCTGGATTCTCATATTGTTTCCTACATATTCTATGAAGATCTTTATGGTCAAACCACAATTACAACATACGTCATTTCCTTTGTCATCGGTATGTTGCTTGCCCGAGATTCGATCGTCGGTATCTTCATACCTAGTTCAATATCATTACTGGCAGGTCTCTTTACTCGTTCCTCAATGCATCATCCCACAACTAAATCATTAGTCACATTGCTTCCAAGGCTTATCGTGATGTGCATTACCAAGAGGGCCCAGAGATACCTCTCCTAATCTCGATCTATGCCAACCCAACAAACACCTTAGGAGACACCTGTAGAGCACCTTTATAATCACCCAGTTACGTTGTGATGTTTGATAGCACACAAGGTGTTCCTCCGGTATTTAGGAGTTGCATAATCTCATAGTCAAAGGAATATGTATAAGTCATGAAGAAAGCAATAGCAGTAAAACTTAATGATCATTATGCTAAGCTAAAGGATGGGTCTTGTCCATCGCATCATTTTCCTAATGATGTGATCCCATTCATCAAATGACAACACATGTCTATGGCCAGGAAACTTAACCATCTTTGATTAACGAGCTAGTCAAGTAGAGGCATACTAGGGACACTTTGTTTTGTCTATGTATCCACACATGTATCAAGTTTTCGGTTAATACAATTCTAGCATGAATAATAAACATTTACCATGATATAAGGAAATATAAATAACAACTTTATTATCGCCTCTAGGGCATATTTCCTTCACAGAGATAACTCTCCGATACTCAGAGTGACAAATCCTAATCTCGATCTATGACAACTCAACAAACACCTTCGGAGATACCTGTAGAGCATCTTTTTTATCACCCAGTTATGTTGTGATGTTTGATAGCACATAAGGTATTCCTATGGTATCCAGGAGTTGCATAATCTCATAGTCGAAGGAATAAGTATTTGATATGAAGAAAGCAATAGCAATAAAATGAACGATCATTATGCTAAGCTAACGGATGGGTCTTGCCCATCACATCATTCTCCTAATGACATGATCCCGTTATCAAATGACAACTCATGTCCATGTTAGGAAACCTTGACCATCTTTGATCAACGACCTAGTATAGTAGATGCTCACTAGGGACACAGTGTTTGTTTATGTATTGACGCGTCTATCAAGGTTTTCGATCAATACAATTCTAGCATGAATAATAAACCTTTATCATGAATAAGGAAATATAAAATAAAAACTTTATTATTACCTATAGGGCATATTTCCTTCACATTCATCTAGTGTATTAAGTTCATGGAAAAGCAAAGTAATGTAATAAGAACGATGACATGGTGTAGACAAGATCTATTCATGAAGGAATAGACCCCATCTTTTTATCCTTAATGGCAACGATACATGCGTGTCATGTCTCCTTCTGTCACTGAGATTAAGCACCACAAGATCAAACCCATCACAAAGCACCTCTTCCCATGGCAAGAAAAATCAATCTAGTTAGCCAAACCAAACCAAAGTTTCAGAGAAGAAATACGAGGCTATAACAATCATGCATAAGAGAGTTCAACGAAGACTCAAATAATGTTCATGGATAGAACTAATAATAAACTCACAATTCATCAGATCCCAACAAATACAACGCAAAAAGTCATTACATCAAATAAATCTCCAAAAACATCGAGGAGAACATTGTATTGAAGATCAAAAAGAGAGAAGAAGCCATCTAGCTACTGCCTATGAACCCGTTGGTCTATGGTGGACTACTCACGCATCATCGAAGGGGCAAGGGTGATGATGAACAACCCCTCCGTGATCGTTGACCCCTCCGACAGAGTGCCGGAAAAGGCCTCTAGATTGGATCTCGTGGTTCTGGAACTTGCGGCGGCTAGAATTGTGTTTCGTCGACTCCCCTAGGGTTTTGGGGATTTTAGAGTATTTATAGAGCTAATAGTCGGTGGATAAGCCTCCCGTGGGCCCCACTACCCACCAGGGCGCGCCTTTATGAGAGAAAGTGATTGGGAGAGCTTGTTCAATGAAGTCCAACACTTTTGTATCCCCAAAGGTATGTTGGTGCCCGATATGAATGAAATAATACAGTTTCGGGGTCATTCAAGGCTTGATGGTGTGACTTACACTAATCTTCATTTATATCGAGTTGAGATCTTCTATGTTGCCATTGACAAGATATGCACCAAGATGAATCATCACTTTAATGAGGCATCTTCAAATATAATAGTGGCCTTCTCACGTCTTCATCCAAGGAATTCCTTCTCCAAGTTTGATGTTGACAAGCTTGCTTGCTTAAGTGAAGTTTATCACGAAGATTTCTTAGTGTTCATCGTGCAATCATAAGAGATCAACTTCAACCTTACATTCATCATGTAGGAAGGCATGACGCCTTGTCTTGTTATAAAGATCTTGGAAGTCTGGCTGCAAAATGGTTCAAACAAAGAAACATGTAGTTTTTACATTTATGTACAAACTCATGGAGTTGGCTTGTTATTGTTGATCCCAACGACATCGATTGAAAGAGCTTTCTCAGCAGTGAAGATTATCAAGTCTAAATTGCGCATCAAGATGAACAATACATGGTTTAATGACTTGATGGTTTGCTACACCGACAAGAGATTTTTAAAGCACTTGATGGTATGCTATTATTAAACGGTTTCAAGTCATGAAGTTTCAGAAAGGGCATTTATCTTGGTCTAATTAACACAATATTGGTATGATTCACTCTCTTTGATGTGTTTAATTTGAATGAAAATTATATAATTTGTTAATGTGTCGTATCTTCTAGATTCTCATGTGTGCACAAAGATGAACATCAAGATTGGAATTTTGTCGTCGAGGCGTCGAAAGGTTTGGTTGTGTGGCTAGTATTTGGCAAGTTATTTGGTATTGGATCCAATGTTTTTATTTACTTCTATAAGCTATGAAAACGCTAGTGCATATATTGTGCATGACATTTGTCCAAATATATGATAATTGTGGTGTTTGATAGACCAAAGTAAATTTTAGCTCACGGCATGCCCAGGATCTGGCAATTCGCTAGCTCTAACACTGATCTGGATAAACCCACTCACTCTGAGGGTCGGATTGAACGCGCTGCAATGGATTTTTTTTGGAAAGGTCCAAACAGCTAAACGAAAAAAGAAGTGAGGCTCTAAAGCATGGGGAATTTGAGATGGTTGGGACTTTATATGTTGATTAGTTAGCGAGATAGACCTCTCCCCACAAGGTTCAAGATCCCCTTTGATAGCGTTAACATACGAGTGGCTGAAAGTGATCTTCGACCTAAAAGCTATAAACATTCCTTAATCTTGTTGATGTTTTCTCCTTAGATTGTATGAGGTCATAAACCATCTTGTAACATAACATCTTTTGGGACTAAAGATGATCAACACTTGGATATAATGTTACTATATTTAATCTTGTTGTCATGAATCAAACCTACTATGAGGTCCTAGATACACTTACACTTCGCCACCGATAGCATACAACGAGCTCTCTATTCTAAATTTGTCCTTTGGCTTTGTCAGAGCATCTACAACCGGACCCCCATATCCTTCCCAGATGTCTGGGCGGCCTGATAGTCACTTTTCGGACAGCAAATTGCCACCCAACTGGACCTGGCAAACTCAGCCCAAGTGTCTGACCTGACCGGCACCCCCATACACAGCCCATCTATGGAGCGGATATGGGGACGTCCGGATGCGTCCGCCGTGTTGGATTCGACCCACGCTGACCCACATGACCCCGCTGCTATTTCCGCAACGAAGACAACAAGGACAAGGGCGATCCTGGGTGAACTTCCTCCATTGTCATATCATTCGTAGCTAATAGAACTTGTCGGTTTTTTGGTGGTCCGGTGACATGTATGAACTTCCTATGCTATGTGTGTGTTCAAATATATGTGTGAGTTAACGTTGGATGTCATTAGTATGGATTTGACGATTTCCTTCGAGGGACACGAACGTTTGTCATTAGTATGGATTTGAGGATTTTTGCTTTGAGGGACACGGTTGTGGACACCGGCTTTTGAGTGGTGACCGGTCACCGCCACAGACGTATATAAGCCTGGATTTGACCGATCCGGTTGTAGATGCTCTCATAGGCTCAACCAATATTGTGCACCCTATTTGTTTCACTCTACATATCACTATCACCTTGTGTTAGCACCCCAATCCACTCGCCATCATTCTATTAGGACGGAATCCTATAGGAATTTTCCCTAAGGATTCCTTTACAGTATATTTCACAAGAATTATAGTATCTGTTTAAAATATGTTGGAATGAATCCTTTATTTTTCTGTGATGCAATCAAACAAACTAAAATATGTTGTTCTAACCAAAATTAAAACATGTATGTCCAACTTTTGAAGTCCCCCGTATATGGCATAACTACAAGGGCATGTTCAATGCAGCGATGCTTATATAGACGCTTAGGATCTGATATATTTTTTGTACAAGCGCCTGGGCGCTAGTAGCAAGCGCTAGGATGTGACTTTTGTACGTAATTTCTAAGCGCTGGACTCCTACTTGGGCATCGATGCCAGAAATAGTGGCGGGAATAACTTGGAAACTGTCACAAAAATTAGGATTTAATTCCTAGCGCCCCTAGCTTAGCGCCTGCGTTGTATGTGCCCAGAGTAACTTTGTTGAAGTCACCGAAAATGTGAGCAGACTTCAAGAATCTTCTCCCCCTACACTTAGGCCTTGTACAATGTAAGATACTTCAAGAAAGTGCTTAGTAAAATAAACTGAGCTTCTTTCAAGCGACAATGCTTATCTCTATAGAAGGGATGCCTAACTAAGCATCTATCCTTTACAAATAAGCATCAATGTTTCAGAAAAAAAAATCAGTTTTATTTTTATAAGCACCACCTCTAAGCAACATGCATTGTACAAGGCTTTATAACATCATTATGCATAAATCATCTAGCGCATTTTCTACTGAATTCTTTCTGAAAGTATTGCTGGCAAAATAAGAGAAAAAGGTTCGTCCAAACAAGCAAGAGGAAACGAATGGTCCAACGTGGAACAGTAACCTAGATGCAGAGAACAAAACTTGTGTGGAGAGAAAATGTTTTGGGAGAATCTTGTTCACATGGGCGATCGCATTCAGACTGGGCCAAGAATAAAAGATGGGCGCGTGATGCTTACACCTGCTCGCTTCCTGCCATCCGTGGACTCATCTGCCGCTCACATGGATGGTGAAAAGGAAAGCTTTAATAATCAATCAAACTGAATTGGTTTGGAGCTTGGACACATGCAGCACCAGAAAAATCAAGAGAAGCAGCTCCTTTTTTGCAACAAAAAGATGCTTTTTGCGTGTGCTTGTATGTCACAATGGCTCGTACTGTAACAGAAACAATTGGTGCCAAAATATGTTTTTGGACTGAAGAGAGATAATGGTTTGGAGATTGGACACATGCAGCACAAGAAAAGCAACTCTAGTTGCAACAAATTAAAAGATGCTTTTTTTGCGTGTGTTTTTATGTCATGATGACTCGTAGTGTAACAGAAACAATTATGCCAAAATACTATTTTTTGGACTGAAGAAAGATAATGGTTTGGAGACTGGGCATATGCATCACAAGAAAATCAAGAGAAGCAACTCTTTTTGCAACAACAACAAAAATGCCTTTTGCGTGTGTTTTTTATGTCACTAGTAATAATGTACTCCTTCCGTTCGGAAATACTTGTCGGAGAAATGAATGTATTTAGATGTATATTAGTTCTAGATACATCCATTTTTATGCATTCCTCCGACAAGTATTTCCGGACGGAGGGAGTACGTGCAATGCACGTTTATATTAGGTAGGATATTAGTTGCATGTTATATTAGGTAAGATATATTTGTTGCACGTTGATATTTGGTAAGATATCAATTACTTTTTCGTGGGAATGGTAGGATATTAATTATATGGCAGATTTCAAGGGATAGCATTGAGTCCAAACCTGTTTATAACCAATGGCAGTGGTGGGTAATTAGAGCGTTAAACGTGTTTGATGCTCAACATTGAAGCGATTTCAACCGTTAGATAACATGATTTGACGGTCGAGATGGTTTGGATCTGTCCATTTGGGTCTTTTTATATTGGTATAGATATAGATATAAATATAGATATAGATATAGATAGTTGGTGAGATCATAATACGGTTTTGGACTAAAGAGAAAAAGCCATTGCTCCAGACATGCCATCAACTTTCCTTGTTTTTCTAAACCAAGTAGAGTAGTACTTTTTCATTTGGAGCGCATTCGCCATAATAAAGATGGTCGATGAGTGCTTTCTTTTCTTTCAGTTTTGCTCCTTCTGGGAATAAAGGCAAATTCTTCATGCTCCCTAAAAAAGGGCAAATTCGCCAAGCTTTTCCTCTCCTTTTTCTTTAACAAATCGTTTTCCTTTTGCAGGGCCACAAAATATTCACGCGTAAAGTCTTTTTGGAAGCCCACAAGAGGAAAAGGCAGGGCCCAAACAATAATGGGCCAGGATAATTTCCCAATAGGAAATATCGAGATACCCCAGCCCGTTTGTAGGGAAAATCCTATTCGACGCATATTGCGTCCAACTGTCAACGCTTTGCATAGGAGGTGCGAGCGAGCGAGTGGGCCGGCCCATTTATAAGCGAGGAATCCGGGTTTTTCTGGGAAAACTTCCAACTATTCATCTTTAATCATGGCAGTACAACAAACACCGGAAATAAAAATTACATCCAGATCCGTAGGCCACCTAACGACAACTATCAGCACTGAAGCGAGTTGAAGGCGCGCCGCCGTCATCGCCCATTCATCGCCGGAGTCGGGCACAACTTGTTGTAGTAAACAGTCGGAAAGTCGTCGTGCTAAGGCCCCATAGGACCAGCACCCCAGAACAGCAACCTCCGCCGATGAAGAATAACGTAGATGGGAAGGATCCAAACCGAAGACACACGAACAATGACGAGATCCGAGCAAATCCACCAAATATAGATCTGCTGGAGACACACCTCCACACGCCCACAACGATGTTAGACGCATCATCGGAACGGGGGCTAGGGGGAGACCTTTATTCCATCTTCAGGGAGTCGCCGCCGTCTCGCCTTCCTGAGCAGGACACAAACCCTAACAAGATTGAATAAAACGACTAAAAACGGAGCCCTCCCATCGGCCCTTGCTAGCTTCCACCGCACCTCCATGGTCGTAGGGCCACCGGAGACGCGGCGGACCTGCGCTGACACAGGTGAGAGGCACGAACCCTAACTTTCTTTCTTGTAGGAGGAGGGAACATTTTGGAAGTTTCAGCCGATTTTTTTCCCAGTTTTGGGAACCTTCTAGAAGGTTCCTGAACCAGGTTTTTTTTCTTGTTTTGTTTTTTTCCTTTTCCTTTATCCTTTCTTTTTTCTCTCCTTTTTCCCTTTTCTGTTTTTTTTCGTTTTTACTTCGTTTTTCCTTTTCGTTCCTTTCATTTTTCATTTTCAATTTTATTTTCCTTTTTTTAAAAAATGTTCATAAATTATTCGGAATGTTTTGCTTCAAAAATTTTACAACTTTTCGTAAACAAATCAGAATTTCAAAAAAATTTCCATTTTCAAAAATTGTTAATAAAATTGAAAAAGGGTTCATGTTTCAAAATTTGTTCGCAAATGTTCATAATTTTCAGGAGTTCAAAAATTTCCGCGTTTCAAAAATTGATCACAAATCTCAAAAAATGTTCATGCTTTCAAATATTGTTCACTTTTTCATAATTTGTTTGGAATGTTTTCTACAATATGTTCACAGCCTTTTCAAAAAATGTTCGGAATTTCAAAAAATGTTCACAAATTCTAAAAAAGTTCGTGTTTCATTTTTTTTCAGGAGTTTCAAAAATTGTATCACGTTTAAAATTTGTTCATGTTTTTCAAAAAAAATCTTTGCATTTTTCAAAAATTGTTCGAAAGGTTTTTGAAAAAGTATTCGAAACTTCAAAAAAATCTTCCCATTTTAAAAATAGTTCTCAAATTTTAAAATTGTTCATGTTTCCATTTTTAGGAGGTTCAAAAAATGCTCCCACCTAAAAATTGTTCACAAATCCAAAAATTGTCCATGCTTTCAAATTTTACCCATGGGTATGGGTACCCGCGGATACCGTAACCGCATGGATAGGATATGAGCATAATTCAATACCCACGGGTAGTACCCATACCCTACCCGTTAAGTTATGGGTAGGGCACGGATATAACCTTTTACCCATGGATATAGCCGTACACTACCCAGTTTATACCGACATGTGAACCTTACCTGAGATTCACAAGTTTTGACGTTGTCACCAATTTTACAATCTATATTAAAGTTGTATATTAATGTTGTGACGTGAGCTTGTACTGACATTAATATACAGGTAAAATTGATGACAACCTATATTAAAGTTGTCAGTATAGGTTGTACGTGAACATTTGCTTGTACATGAACATTAAATTTCAAAAATGGTTAAAGTTGTGACGTGAGCTTGGGCACCTATATTAAAGTTGTCACTAATTGTCAACTTTGAATTGAGATAATTGTCATGTACTCATCTATCTCTTATTGAGTTTAAATCAATGTTATTTTTTGTCAAATGTGCTACGATTACGAATAACTTGTGTATTGTTTGATCTATCCGTTGGGTACCTTATGGGTATGGGTACCCATCGAGTATACGTACGGATAAAGTTTCATACTCATGGATACGAGTATATGTAGAATTTTGTACCCATTGACTACACGGATATGAGTATGGTATTGGTCTAGCCGCCACACACCCTACCCATTGCCATCCTTACTCGATCGCGGAGCTACAGTACTCGACTGCAGCGTGCACTCGATCGCATCACTACAATACTCGATCACAGCGTGTCGTTACCTTCATGGGCCGGCCCAGTGGTAGACTCCCCTCTGCGTGTGGGCAACAACTTGTCGCAGAGAGCGGCAAATAGGAGCTCCCCGTCTGTACGCCAGGTTATATATTGGGCGCACCAATGTCTCACTTGTAGCGAGAGTATCAGCGAGATCAAAACTCGTTCTACGCATTTTCTTGCAGTTTTATTTTCGAAGGTTGAGATAGTAATGTTGAAGCTCATAGTTTAGCTAGATATATTCTTTAAGAGTCAATTACGTTGGTGGTGCTAGAACTTGGCGTAGACGGTCGCTTTGGTGGTAGAAGTTGCGTTGTACATTGAATTGGTGCAAAAACTTGGCTCAGAGGTGCAAATACAGTGCTAATTGCGTTGGTATATGGATTTTGCGCTCACTAGGCGTGTGGGTCCCGCTGTCAGCCACTGGACCTGAGGGAGGAAGCGGGTGGTCTGATTTTTTTCAAAACCCCCCTCGGAATATAGCCTTTTGCAAAAAAGTACCCGCTGGTCAAAATAAATAGGAAAAAGGCAAGATCAAGACTCGAACACGCAACCAGGTATAGAGAGTAAACCAGTACAACCAGCACGCTGTCCATGTCACGACGTTCCAATTTGATAACTATCGTATATGTATTCACCAATTGTTTTACCAACATCAATTTAACAGGTACGCATCTGAAGTTTAAATGGGCTGCAGATATTTTGGCCCATTTTGCACGCACTGTTTTTTAAAGATATGTTTATAACATGTAAGTTATAAAAATTATGTTTAAATGTGTTATAAACTTTATACAATCAAACCATGACCAGTAAATAAAAACATTTAAATATACACCCATGTACTATATAAAATATTTAGCTAATACCGAAATTTAAAATGTATATTAAATAAAAATGTTCATGTATTATTTTCAAAACACTGGTACATTTATTTTAAAAACTACCAAGCATACAAACGAAATACCTTATTTTTAAAAAGAAATCGTGTATTATTTCAATACACACTGGTATATTGAAAATATTTACGAATTGTAAAAAATGTATAAAAAATAAAAATGATAAAAAATTTCTAAAATTACATTTTAAAATATTATTTTATTATAAAAATATTTCAATACTTATAAGAACATTTTTATAGTTCAATTTTTGTAATTACAAATATTCATAATTTTAATTTTAAACTTTTGATATGGATATTCAATCGTGTATAATATTCAAAATATATACTGTTTTCGAATATAGGTCATGAGTAAAAAATATAGACATGTGAATAATTATAGATATTAAGTAAATGTTTGTATTCATCATTTTAAAATTAAATATAAGCCATGAGTGTGTACTTTCTTTGTATTCATTAAACATTGTATCTAATATACTACATTTTAATATCCATATTAACTAAATAATTTACACACACATGGGTATATATTTCATTGTTTTTATTTACATAGTATTGATAATACACAAATATTGGAACATAATTTTTATTACTTCCGTTTTAAAATATCTTATAAATATAGCTTGTGTAAAATGGGCTGCAATATCTCCAGCCCATTTAAGCTCCATAAGCGTCATTGCTAAATACTTATGCTGCCGGTATCGATTACTTGTCGGGCGTAGGGTGAAGTGGTTTGCTGGTTGTTTTGGTAGCCTGTGGTCGCGGGTTCAAAACCTGCCCTGAAATCTTTTTCTATTAATATTTACAGGCGGGACCCACTGGGCATAGAGAAGTAAAATGCCACATTCATATGGTATTTTTTGTCAAAATAATATTTTTTGGTAAGGGTTTTTTTGAAAAAAACATTCTTTTTGGTCACTGGCTGACAGGGGACCCCACGCGCCTAGTCAACACAGATAATGTATACAAAACGGGATATGCACTGTATTTGCACGTCTAAGCCAAGTTTTTGCACCAATTCGATGTACACCGCAACTTCTAGCACCAAAGTGACCATTTACGCCAAGTTCTAGCATCACCGGTGTAATTGACTCTATTCTTAATTTAGACCCTAGGCGTTATGTATGGTTTTGGCCAACCACATGATGTAAATATTATCCTACTCTCTGTGGACTTCAATCAATAAAGAATTGGCCTTACCACTCAAAAAAACGTAGCGACTCTCACTTATAGCGAGACAGAACGCTGCATCTAGCCCTCTCGTCAGCGCCTTGTGCGCCGATGTATTGCTATAGCGCACTGGGCAGTGCCGCATGAGCTCTCGTTCGCCTACCTCCTGCTTGTTTGCATGCTATTTTTTGCGCCGAAACTACTTTACGACGACAGTGCTCGCACGACCCTTACACGACGGATCCAAAGGTGCTAATTCATGCATCAGACTTGATCAGAGGCTGAGCTGATTGATCGTGTGTAAATCGTCCAAAGAGCATCGTGTGTGTAGCACTTCTCTTTTTGCGCTGGTTTTTTCTGCTACAAGTTCATGGGTGGTGGAGTGAGCGTTTACAAGTTTGTAGACTCATTGTGCCTTAACCTCATTAAAAAAGCTTTATTTTTGTTAACTTGAAATAGTTTGAGACTTTCAAAAATGTCCTTCAATATGAAAAATTAAGAAAAAAATTGCGCATTTGAAAAAAGTTCACAAAATCACAAGTTTGGAAAAAACTCACAAATTTGAAAAAGGGTCACAACTTTGGAAAATCTCCATAGATTTGAAAAAGTTCGCGTGTTGGAAAAAGTTAGCGAGTTTGGAAAATGTTCATGAATTTCAAAAAAAAATCGTGCATCTTGAAAAAGTTCAAGAACTCATCAATTTAGAAAAAGTTCACAAATTTGAAAAAACATCGTCAACTTTGGAAACATCATGAATTTGGGGGAAAATCATTAAATTTAAAAATTCGTGAATTTTAAAAAAGTACATACAATTCATAAAACGTTCACGGATAGGAAATGGTTCATTAATTTGACAAATGTTTGGGAGATGGAAAAAACATCACGCATTTTTTTGAAAACAAAGTCATGCATTTTTGAAATGTTGGCAAAGAAACAAAAACGGGCATTTGAAAAAGGACCTTGAATTAACGAATTTGGAAAAAGTTCACCAATTTCAAAAAGGATCATAAATTTGAAAAGGGATAATTAGATTTATGCCCCTAGTAGTGTCCCACTCGGCTGTTTTACCCGTAATTTCGGAAAGTCACCGGTTCTGTCCAGGTCACTTTGCTCCTCTCTTATGCTTTTGCCCTTCGACCGTTTGACCGTCAGTTTGAAAACCTCATAACTAATTCATACTAAACCAGAAAAATGGAAATAAGATACCAAAATGTTCGGAAAAACATCACTATATGTCAGTGTCATTTGCATTCATGAAAAAAGTGTTGGAAAGTGCCCATCTGAGTTTTAGCTCTTATGATGCCACCATTGGGTTATCAACAACTGAAGTAGCGTCATGCACCATGAGACTATTATATGATATACTACCCACTGTCACAGGCTTAGCATAACTTATTCAAGATTTCTACATTCTTAAAGGTACTGATATGATGATAATTTTATTTCGGTGTAGTTAGTAATAACTTAATTTGTCTTCTATAAGTTCTTGATAGGATGATCATTTTGCCTCGCCCTCGGTCGTCTGTTCTCTTTCGTATTTAGTAATAACTTAATTCTTTGTTAGTATGAAACTGCTCTAGAGGAACATTAGTTTCAAATGTGAGTTCATCATTGTCTATGGTCCGTCTGATCATAATCGCTCCGGGGGATTCTTGGTCAAGCTCTCCACCAAGGTCGAACATGTGCAACTACCAATGGTGGTAGGCGGTGACTCAACCTTATGCTCATGTCAACTTCACACTTATGCATATCTTTAGCAACTGCATCACAAACCTCGACATTAGAGAGCTCAAGCATACCGGGCCTTGGTTCACTTGGAATAATTGTCACACGGTCCTGCTCCAAGTGTTCTAGATCGGGTTCTTACATCAACAAATTAGAAACTATGTTTTCCTCCTGCAGGCCTCCATGCCATTACTAGGGAAACGGTTTGGATCAATGATAGCGACATCTTCAGGCACCATCACACTGTTGAAGGTGCCATCGATGCGGTTCTTGCCTTCCCATGTTGTTGCTTCGGGGAAAATCCTTGGTCCGAGAATCCTCGGGCGATGGAGACACTAGTGTTGTGTTTCCGTCTTGGGGCCTCATTTTGGAGTTGGATGCAGCCGGAGGAAACACTGGTTGGCGGTGGTGGTCGACGGAGGCTTGTGTAGCAACGATTGTGTGGATGTGTTTCAGCTTGGTCATGGCAATGTTGTGGTAGTCGATTCTTCAACATGTTCACTTGTTCGCCGTGGGGATATTTGCCCTGATAAAGTCAGGGCAACGCAACGGTGAGATCGATGCAACAAGGATGAAAAGTGCTTGGGGTGTGTTTGGTTGCCTGCACCGAGGCCAACCAGGCCCGCGTGATGCAGCATCTTTTCGGACCTCAGTTGTTTGGTTCCCCGCATACACTGTTCAGCCTGCATAGCACGGTTCTTAAAGCACCCTTGGGCCTGGCCCGTTGGGAACGGCCGAATCGGCAGTGTCCCGAGAGCCAGGCCCGAGCGATGCTTCCAGGCGCACGTGGGTGGCTCTCTGGAGACGTGTGTCTCGGGTTAATCCCCCTCTCTCTCCCAAATCCTCAATCCCCTCTCTCTTCCTCTACTTCAATGTGATCCCGTCTGCCATGGGAGAAGGAGCTTCTTTGCACGGAGGTCGCGGAAGTATGTCTGGGGATCACCCTCGAACGTGCCGCGCGGCATGCGCGCGCCGCCGCCGCCGGGAGCCACCATCGTTCGCCCGCCGCTGCGGCGGCCGCAGCAACACTGGGCGAGCCAGTGCCGCACAAGCGCGCCAAGCGCGGTCGGGAGCACCACGGTGACGCCCACGCGCACCCACTGCGCGAGCATCTCCAAGCGGGTCTCTGGCGGGAAGAGCTCCGCCGTCGTCCGCGCGTGCGTGCATCGCGCCCGATCGCCTCCTACCCTGCTGCTCCAACCCCGCTCGGCACCCTGCAGCTCGGCCGCTCCCCTCCCCGCGCGCCTGCAGGACGGCCCCGCGCCACCGCGCCTGCCCATTGGTTGGCCGCGCCGGCTGCGGCCGCGCCTCGCGCTGTCTCGCCACCTGCTCCCCTGCCTCGCCTCCCCTGCACACGCGCCTCACACCCGAGGCCATGGCCACTCCGCTCCCGGGCGCCCGCTCCGCCGCGTACCGCGCTGCTCTGCCCGCTACTAGCAAGCACACCGGCGGACCCCTCGCTCCGCCTCGTCTCCTCGCTCGTGCGCCACCAGGGGTGGAGCCCCTCGCGCCCGGGGGCGGCACCCTGCTGCTGCAGCAGCTTCGCTATAATTTAGTCCCTGGGCGTTATGTGTGGTTTTGGCCAACTACATGATGTAAACATTATCCTACCCTCTGTGGACTCAATCAATAAAGAATTGGCCTTATACCCCTCAAAAAAACGTAGCGACTCTCACTTATAGCGAGACAGAACGCTGCATCTAGGCCTCTCGTCAGCGCCTTGTGCGCCGATGTATTGCTGTAGCGCACTGGGTAGTGCCGCATGAGCTCTCGTTCGCCTACCTCCTGCTTGTTTGCATGCTATTTTTTGCGCTGGTTTTTTCTGCTACAAGTTCGTGTGTGGTGGAGTGAGCGTTTACAAGTTTGTGGACTCACAGTGCCTTAACATCATTAAAAAAGCTTTATTTTTGTTAACCTGAAATAGTTTGAGACTTTAAAAAATGTCCTTCAATATGAAAAATTAAGAAAAAAATTGCGCATTTGAAAAAAGTTCACAAATTCACAAGTTTGGAAAAAGCTCACAAATTTGAAAAAGGGTCACAACTTTGGAAAATCTCCATAGATTTGAAAAAGTTCGCGTGTTGGAAAAAGTTCGTGAGTTTGGAAAATGTTCATGAATTTCAAAAAAAAAATCGCACATCTTGAAAAAGTTCAAGAACTCATCAACTTGGAAAAAGTTCACAAATTTGAAAAAACATCGTCAACTTTGAAAACATCATGAATTTGGGGGAAAATCATTAAATTTAAAAATTCATGAATTTCAAAAAAGTACATACAATTCAAAAAATGTTCACGGATTGGAAATGGTTCATTAATTTGACAAATGTTTGGGAGATGGAAAAAACTTCACGCATTTTTTGAAAACAAAGTCATGCATTTTTGAAATGTTGGCAAAGAAACAAAAACGGGCATTTGAAAAAGGACCTTGAATTAACGAATTTGGAAAAAGTTCACCAATTTCAAAAAGGATCATAAATTTGAAAAGGGATAATTAGATTTATGCCCCTAGTTGTGTCCCACTCGGCTGTTTTACCCGTAATTTTGGAAAGTCACCGATTCTGTCCAAGTCACTTTGCTCCTCTCTTATGCTTTTGCCCTTCGACCGTTTGACCGTCAGTTTGAAAACTTCATAACTCATTCATACTAAACCAGAAAAGTGCAAATAAGATACCAAAATGTTCGGAAAAACATCACTATATGTCAGTGTCATTTGCATTCATGAAAAAAGTATTGGAAAGTGCCCATCCGAGTTTTAGCTCTTATGATGCCACCATTGGGTTATCAACAACTGAAGTGGCGTCATGCACCATGAGACTATTATATGATATACTACCCACTGTCACAGGCTTAGCATAACTTATTCAAGATTTCTACATTCTTGAAGGTACTGATATGATGATAATTTTATTTCGTTGTAGTTAGTAATAACTTAATTTGTCTTCTATAAGTTCTTGATAGGATGATCATTTTGCCTCGCCCTCGATCGTCTGTTCTCTTTCGTATTTAGTAATAACATAATTCTTTGTTAGTATGAAACTGCTCTAGAGGAACATTAGTTTCAAATGTGAGCTCACCATTGTCTATGGTCCGCCTGATCATAATCGCTCCGGGGGATTCTTGGTCAAGCTCTCCACCAAGGTCGAACATGTGCAACTACCAATGGTGGTAGGCGGTGACTCAACCTTATGCTCATGTCAACTTCACACTTATGCATATCTTTAGCAACTGCATCACAAACCTCGACATTAGAGAGCTCAAGCATACCGGGCCTTGGTTCACTTGGAATAATTGTCACACGGTCCTGCTCCAAGTGTTCTAGATCGGGTTCTTACATCAACAAATCAGAAACTATGTTTTCCTCCTGCAGGCCTTCATGTCATTACTAAGGAAATGGTTTGGATCAATGATAGCGACATCTTCGGGCACCGTCACACTGCTGAAGGTGCCATCGATGCGGTTCTTGCCTTCCCATGTTGTTGCTTCGGGGGAAATCTGTTGGGAATATAGCTACCAGGTAAGACCCGCCCAGGAGGGGCCGGGTCAACCCCAACGACGGGTTACAAAAGAAGCCCAATAGTATTCAAGGCTACAGTTTATTAAGACTTGTAGAAGGCTTAAGCCCAGAGGCGGCTTAAGGCCCAATATTGTAAACCGCCATATGTAAAGAAAGACTTGTAAAGAAAGGCATACAAAGAAGTCACCGAGCCGGACACATTTTATGAACCAGCCGGGACTCTGTAGGCCGCCAGGCATCAACCCGTGTATATAAGGGGACGACCCGGTGGCAGCTTAGGGCAAGAAACAAGAGATCAATAACCAAGCTGGGAGATTAGCCTCTTGGTGATCGAAACCCCAGCAATTCCAACACAACTAGACGTAGGCCTTTACCTTCATCGTAAGGGGCCGAACTAGTATAAAACCTCTCATGTCCTTTGTCCCGATTAACCCCTTTAAGCTTCCTAGTTGCGATGGCCCTACGACTAAGTCCTTTTGCTAGGACTTCTGCCGTGACAATTCCATGATAGTTGGCGCCCACCATGGGGCCAGCGCACGGTGGATTCGAGTTCTTGAAGGGCAACTTCGAAGGGCTCAAGGGATACGCTGTGGGCCGGATGACCAAGAGTCGTCGCGGCAAACTCTACATCAACGACGAAGGCTAGGGCCCCGAGGTCGGCTCGATTGAGTACGGGTACTGGGTCCCCTTCGGCGGAATTCATATCTTCATCGGCCGGATTGGCGAATTGGGCCCTGAACCGGACGTCCACACCAACCTCGTTGAGACGGCTCAGCACGCGAGATCCGCCCGGGTTCAACATGCCGTGAGGCATGCCTTCGTGGGTTGCGTCCATGGAGGTGAATACTCTGAAGGATCAGTGGATGGCAGTGAGACGACCATCTGTTCTGATGCTACATCATCAACAGGCGAGACAAATTCTTTGTACCAACTGCAAGATGGCTTGCTCGGGGGCTGTTTCGATGGCAGCAGTATTCCGGACCCCTTTGAGACGCTGAATCGAGCCGGAGTCTTCATGGCGGGCACTCAACTTGGGCAGAACTCCACGGCTGTAGCAGCAACAACCACCGGGTTAGCAGCGGCCGGGTCAGGAGACCCCGCGCGCCCCCGGCTCAGATGCTAATGGATCTCATGGATAAGTTGACGGCTCTGTTGACTGCTGTGGTGGAGCCGGCGGATAAGTTGACGGCTCCGTCACTTTTCCAATCCTTTGGAGAATCTCATTACTGCATCGGCTTGTTTGGCGGCTCTCTCGATGAAAGGCGACTCTCCGACAACAATCGAAACATGAAGGGTGCGAGAACTTCTTCAGATGGCTCTGGCACAGCAGGATGTGTACTCTTACAGTCGAGACAGAATCCACTCAACCCCTCGCCCAAGCCAGAGCCCAAGCTATAGCAGGCATATGGACTCAGCCGAAATGTCGAGCAACGCTCAACGCCGTAACCAACCGCGCAGACACGAGCCGACACAGGGTGGAGCCCTTAACTTGGCGGATCAGGAGAGGATCCGCCAAGAGGCTGAACGGGCGGTTCAACTGGCAGCTGAGCAGGCGGCTCATCAGGCTTTTCCAGCTTATCCGGCAACCTCTGTTGAGGCAGGAGTAGCCACAAGAACATGAGGTGTCCCTTGCCTGGTGCCGGCTATCCGCAATGAGCGCTTGCCAAAAGACTTAAAGGGGCCTCGTAAGGTGCCTAATTACATGGCCGACTTGCAGCCTGGGGCCTGGATTGAAAGTTATGAGATGGCGATGGAGCTGTTGGAAGTCAGCGATGCAGCAATGGCTAAGTATTTCACTATGATGCTGGATGGAACGGCTCGCACTTGGTTGAAGGGATTGCCCCCCAATTCCATCGGCTCATGGGCGGAGTTAAAGGCCCGGTTCATTCAGAACTTCAAGGACACATACAAGCAACCTATGTCAATCATGGACCTGACTAATTGTAAGCAAGAGGAAGGTGAGTCCACAACCCATTGGGTGCGCCGGGTCAAGGAGATAATACATTCATCTGATAAGATGGATGCCGGCTCGGCAGTCTTAATGTTGGAGAAAAATTGCTATTTTGAACCTCTGAAGCAGAGGCGGCTCTGGTCAAGTATGATGATTCTGATAGTACCAAGGATCTCGTGTCTGATGAAGAAAAAACAGGGAAGGGAAAGAAGAACGGCAACGGCAAGGGTCACCAGCATAACCCGACAAATCAAGGAGGTAATAAACGTAAGGCTGGCGAATTTGTGGCTAACACCAATGTACAGGGCAACAACCAACAATGCAAGGGTAGGCAACCCCCTCGGTCAGGCGGGTCAGGTCCCACCCTCGAGCAACTATTGAATGAAACTTGTCCAAGACACGGCACCCAGGAGAAGCCAGCCACCCATCTGTGGAAGGACTGTACAATCATGAAGGCATTTAAAAATTCCAACACATTTGATGGAAGTCACGGGCCTGGCGGCGGTTCAGGCAGAGGCGGCTTTCATGGCCCGGGCGCCGGTTCAGGTGGAGGCGGTTTTCACGGTCAGGGCCACTCGGGTAACCAGGGAGGTTATAATCCACAACCCAGCCAAGGTAATCAGCAGGAATAGTCCGGATATCAGAACAACCCAAAACAGTTGAATAGTGGGCAGTACCATGTATTTACCACTAGTTTATGCAAGAGGGACCAGAAGCTTCATAAGAGGGTTGTCGATGCCGTTGAGCCGGTGATTCCACGTTATTTGAGGTGGTCAGAATAGCCTATTGTGTTGAGCAGAGAAGATCATCCTCCCCGGGTTGATAATCCGGGTCACTTAGCCTTGGTAGTAGCACCTCAGGTTGGTGGATATAAATTCACTAAAGTGCTCATGGATGGAGGCAGTAGCATCAACATCCTCTACTATGAGACATTCCGTCGGATGGGGTTGACTGATAAGAGTCTTAAGCAATCCAACACTATTTTTCACGGTGTTGTGCCTGGCAAGTCGGCGTACCCAGTTGGTAAGATTGAACTAGAAGTAGCCTTTGGGGATGAATATGATTCCAGGGCTGAGAAGTTAACTTTTGAGGTGGTTAAGATCAAAAGCCCATATCATGCTCTGTTTGGACGGCCGGCTTACGCCAAGTTCATGGCTCGGTCGTGTTATGTATATCTGCAGCTCAAGATGCCGGGTTATAAAGGCACCATTACAGTACATGGAAGCCGGAAAATAGCCCTGGAGTGTGAAGAAGGAGATGCCGCTTATGCTGAGTCTGTTTGTGCAACAGAGGAGTTAAAGTTTTATAAAGATAATGTTGACCCGGCAGACATGACATCTTTAAAGAAGCCAACCACGAAGCATGAACCGGTGTTAAAATTCAAGTCAGCTGATGACACCAAAACGGTCGATTTTGTGCCTGGCGACTCATCCAAGCAGTTCATCATCAGTGCCAACTTGGATCCAAAATAGGAAAGCACGCTCATCGAGTTCATCCGTGAGAACCGGGACATCTTTGCATGGAAACCTTCTGACATGCCGGGTGTCCCGAGAGAACTCGCTGAGCACACTCTTAATATTGATCCGAAGTTTAAGCCGGTCAGGCAGTTTCTCCGACGGTTTAACGAGGAAAGTCGCAAGGCCATTGGAGAAGAGGTGGCCCGGCTCTTGGCGGCCGGGTTCATCATTGAAGTTTTTCACCCGGAGTGGTTGGCTAACCCGGTGCTTGTACTCAAGAAGAACGGCACCTAGCGTATGTGTGTGGATTACACCGATTTGAACAAAGCTTGTCCGGCTGACCCTTTTGCTCTTCCTCGTATTTATCAGATCATTGATGCTACGGCGGGTTGCGAGCGTTTGAGTTTTTTGGATGCATACTCAGGTTATCATCAGATCAAGATGGCAGTTAAGGACCAAGAGAAAACAGCTTTCATCACTCCATTTGGAGCCTTCTGCTATGTGTCTATGCCTTTTGGGCTTAAAAGTGCCTAGGCGACTTATCAACGGTGTGTACAGAATTGCCTTCACAATGAGATTGGGCGTAATGTTCATGCTTATGTGGATGGTATAGTGGTGAAATCCGAAGAAGAGGAAACCTTGGTAACAGATCTGAAGGAGACCTTTGATAACCTCCGGGTCTACAAGATGATGCTTAACCCGACCAAGTGTGTTTTTGGAGTCCCAGCTGGCAAGCTCTTGGGTTTTTTGGTGTCTAACAGAGGTATTGAAGCTAACACAGAGAAAATTAAGGCAATCACCTCCCTGGCCAAACCGGTGTGCATCAATGACGTTCAACGGCTGGCGGGTCGCGTCGCTGCTTTAAGCTGGTTCATAAGCCGGTTAGGGGAGAAGGCGATGCCTTTGTATCAGATGATGAAAAAGACGGATGACTTTGTTTGGAGTGATGCTGCAAACTCGGCTTTTGAGGATCTGAAGAAACAGCTTGCTGAGCCATCGGTTCTTGCTGCTCCAGTTGAGAAAGGAGCCGCTATTATTATATGTAGCTGCTAACTCATGAGTTGTTAGTGTGGCCATTGTGGTGGAGCGCAAGGAGGATGGCAAGTAACACCCGGTTCAACGGCCGGTTTACTACGTTAGTGAGGTGCTGATTGAATCTAAACAAAGATATCCACATTGGAAGAAGCTCGTGTATGGGGTGTTCATGGCAAGCCGGAAGCTCAAACATTACTTTCAGGGTCACCCAATCACTGTGGTTAGCTCTGCTCCTTTGGGAGACATCATTCAAAATAGAGAAGCTACTAGACGAGTCGCCAAGTGGGCCATTGAACTTGGGTCTCATGGGTTGAAGTATGTTCCACGTACTGCGATCAAATCTCAAGCGTTGGTTGACTTTATTAATGACTGGACAGAGATGCAGATGCCAGACGAGAAACCAGACAACACATATTGGACGATTCACTTTGATGGGTCCAGACAGTTGGAAGGCTCAGGGGCTGGAGTTGTTTTAACTTCCCCTCGAGGTGACAAGTTTTGTTATGTGTTGCGATTGATGTTTCCTTGTACTAACAACGCAGCAGAGTATGAAGCCTTGCTCCATGGTCTTTGAATGGCTAAAGAGATGAGCCTGAGTCGGGTCCGGTGTCTTGGCGATTCAGATTTGGTGGCTCAACAGGTGTCAGGCAAGTGGGATTCCAAGGACCCTATCATGGCGGCTTATCACCATGAAGTCGATGCTGTTGCAGGACATTTTAAAGGTTATCAGGTGGAACACATTGACCGTAGGAAGAACGAAGCGGACGATGCTTTAAGCCGGTTGGGATCTCAGCGTAAGCCGGTGCCACCTAACACCTTTTTGGATGTTTTGCATAACCCGTCTGTTAAGTTACCTACAGAGGAAGATTTAGCCGTTCCTGACCCGGAGGCATAGTTGGTGGCAGCTCTTCACGCCATCCCAGATTGGACAGTATCGTTCTTGGCTTACATGACCCGGGGCGAGTTGCCAGAGGATGAGACCCTGCCCCGACAGATAACCCGGCGGTCCAAATCAATGACGATTTCTGACGGAGAGTTATACCATCGCAGCGTCACTGGAGCGTTTCAGCGGTGTGTTTCTCGTGAAGAAGGCCAAGAAATACTTCGTGAGATCCATGAAGGGGATTGTGGTCATCACGCCGGGTCAAAGTCTCTTATGGCCAAAGCTTTTCGTCATGGTTTTTACTGGTTGACGGCACACGCTGATGCAGAGGATCTGGTCAGTAGGTGTGATGGATGTCAAAAATTTGCACGACGAGCGCATGTGCCAGCTCAAGAGTTGCGGATGATTCCAATCACTTGGACGTTTGCAGTCTGGGGGCTTGACATGGTTGGACCTTTCAAAAGGTCTAAGGATAAAACAACACATCTTTTAGTGGCAGTTGACAAATTCACAAAATGGGTTGAGGCAGAGCCAGTGAGTAAGTGTGATGTAGCCACAGCGGTCCAGTTCATGAAAAAGGTGATCTTTCGCTTTGGTTTTCCACACAACATTATCACTGACAATGGCACTAATTTATCCCAAGGGGCTATGGAGGAGTTTTGTCAACGTGAGCATATCCGGCTTGATGTTTCTTCTGTAGCTCACCCCCAATCCAATGGTCAGGCTGAGAGAGCAAATCAGGAAATCTTAAAAGGTCTCAAGCCCCGGCTTATGGTTCCCTTACAACGGACATCGTGTTGTTGGGTAGAGGAGTTACCCTCGGTGCTGTGGAGTATCAACACCACTCCTAACAGGTCTACAGGTTATACACCTTTCTTCATGGTTTATGGAGCGGAAGCGGTGCTGCCTAGCGACATTCGTCATGACTCGCCTCGTGTGGCGGCTTACGTTGAAGCTAATAACGAACAAGCCCGACAGGATGCACTTGACTTGTTAGATGAGGAGAGATACTTAGTAGCGGCTCGATCAGCAATTTATGAACAGGACCTGCGCCGTTATCACAGCCGCCGGGTTAAGTCTAGGACTTTTTAAGAAGGTGACCTGGTGCTCCGGCTCATCCAGGATCTGTCAGATGCACACAAGCTATCCCCGCCTTCGGAAGGACCCTTTGTGGTCAGCAAGAATTTAAACAACGGGTCATATTACCTCATCGACGTCCGAGAACACAAAGACTCACGTAAGTCGGAGGAAGAGACCCGCCGGCCGTGGAACATTGCTCAACTTCGGCCATACTACACCTGAGCCACTGGCTCTCGTCATGTACATACTTTGACATTGTATATAATATGATAAGTAATAAAGCAGGACCTCTGTCCTTTTCCTTTTCAAAGATTATATACCTCTACTCTTTTTTACTATTTAAAATGACTATTAAGGAGCTGATCATATCTGAATCAAGTTTAACCTTTTTGGTCCGACTTATGATCGTATTAGAATCTAGATGTAAACCTCATGATCACTTGGGGGCTTCCTGTTCAAACATAGGTCGTATTCGAACCAAAGAGAACATAGCTATCGTAACCCTCTTAATCGGCTCAAAGCCAAACTCACTAGGGGGCTTCTTGATTGTATCCGAATCATAGCTTAACCCCTTTTGGGTCTGACTTGGATCGTATTCGAATCAGGGTCGTTAAAAACCTCTCAAGGTCATTTGGGGGCTTCCTGTTCAAACATAGGTCGTATTCGAACCAAAGAGAACATAGCTGTCGGTACCCTCTTGATCGGCGCAACGCCAAAGCCACTGGGGGCTATATGATCGTATTCGAATCTTAGCTTAACCCCTTTGGTCCGGTTTACTGATCATATTCGAATCAGAAAGCCCCAACTTTTAGTCACAAGGTTAATTTATATTATTTGCAAACTGTTATTTGCCTTATTGGTCTTTTATTGTCTCAATTTTAAACAATCAACATGGTCGTTTCACCGGCTTGACTATTTGACAATAAGCCGCCAAGGCATGATGATCATCATGCATGAAGAAGTATTGACTTCTCAAAAAAAGGACTGGTCATGTAAACCGGTGGTCCAGATACAAAAGATACAGGTATGACTGTTATTTATGAACAGTTTCTTTCTGTGTTAATCAAAGGTTGTTTTAACCTTGTTTATTTTCACGTCTGGTTCTGTTTTTCTACTATGATAAAACCATTGGTCATGTACAGGGTATTCTGACCCATTCGGTGCTAAACCGCCAAGCCGGTTTTTTCCTTTTCTACAGGAACAGAGCTGAAACATGGTTGAGATAACCATAAATGTGATGCATATATTGACATCAGGAAGCAAAGAGTCACACACGGCATCTTATGCACAATGGCAAAGGCAAAATATGCAGTTGTTTCAAGCTAAATCTATTACAAGGCTTTAAAGAGCCCACAAAGATGGTTCTCACTCTTCCCTCGCCGGTTCACCTCCTTCTGTTAATTGGAAGCTAGGATTGGACTAGTCAAAGTCGTTCACGGCAATGAACTCTGCTTCGTCATCAATCAGGCCAGCTGGATCAACTTCTGGAGCAAACGTATGTTGACGAACCGGCGGGATAAGGTATGTCACCTTGTAAGAGGGAGTTGCCATCTTCTTATTCTCCAAATCAAAACCTGGCTGATATTTGTCAATGTTGGTCTCATCTCCAAGAATGGTAGCCTGAGGTCGAACTCCCTTCACGCAAGCAACGAAGTCATCCTGCTCAAAGAGAGACCCGTCTTCCTCCACGGTAGGGTACCCCCTGGCTACATCTGCTAGGTCTCGATCTGGCACCCAGGATTTGGAGCGGCTCAGGGCAGTCAAGGCTCTGGCTCTGGCACAGGATCGTTTGAGTTCTTGAAACCTGGCGGGTAAGATTGACAATTTTTTCAAGACATCACTGAGCCGGTTGGGTCCTTGGTTGGTAGGAGAGATAGCAGCAATTGCTCGTTGAGCGCCAGTGTACAACTGTTCCACTAAGGTATAGACCGCCTTCAGTTTAGTTACATTATCTTGGCTCAGATTTTTGCTTCGCGGACCTGCACATATTTTTTAAACAAGGGGTCAGCAGGCGGTTTATATTCCGGGTCAAAAGAAGGTACAAAAGATCAGTACAGATGGCTTACCAAAGATGGCGGAAACCATTTGAGACACCCGATTCTTTAAACCGGTGAGCTCCGTGGTAACGTCCTCAAGAGCTGCTTTGGCTTTTTCAGCGCGTTGTGTCAGCAGCATCTTTTCTTCGGCCCAGGATTTCTTTTTGGCCGTCAAGCTGGTTTTTAGTTTTTCCGTCTCAGCAAGACTCAATTGAAGTTTAGAATCAGCAGACTTGATTTCTGCCTCTTGATCCGCCAGCCGGGTATTTGCATCAGTTAATTGGGAACCCAATTCAGATAGGGCGTTCTACAAAACATACACAGGTGTGTCAAGGCTTAAACTAAAGTTCAAGATTCAAGTCTCAAGTACTTTGCACTGCAATACCACTTGACACTTGGGGGCTAATGTCTGCCAAAACAATTTCTTATGACTCTAATATATTTCAAGTCCCAAGTATGTTACAAAGTAACAACACTTGGCACTTGGGGGCTAATGCATGATATTCAAAAAGTCTCTCAAGATTAAGCCGGATTACAATATTTGTTGGGTTCGGCAAAAGACAGCTATGAAGTTAAAGTACCAGTTCATTTATGGTAAATTGAGCCGGCACTTGGGGACTACAGGTGAAGTTTACACTATTTTATTGGACTTTTGAAAAACTTAGAGAGAAAATATCCATCTATATCATAAAGTCTCCAGATCATTCAGGATCATCATCTGAAGACTTGGGGGCTGGCAGAGTATAAGTAAACCGGAGAACATACCTCATATTTCAGCTAAAGTTGCTTGACCATCTCAATCTTTGATTAACGGCTGGAATGAACATGGCTGAGATAGCCGGACAATATGTCATTAGCATTCAGATGACTGTAGTGAGAGATATCAAAACACACTTTCTGTCTCTCCAGGGCTTCTTGTTTAGCAGTGTGCCGGGCTAACACAGTAGGAGTCCCCGGTTCAACATAACGGCTACCACTGACCAGAATGTCATGATTAGAAGATGATGGTGGGTTAGCTGAACTGGATGGTCTGGCAGTAGAGGGGTCAACAACAGTATCATCAGCTGACGGCTCAGGAGGATCCAATTGAGCATTGGCAGCCGGGTCTTCTGGTGCTTCAGTTCGAGGGGGAGAAGTTGGCCTGGTCGGTTCAGGTGCAAGGACTGATGGGTCTTCTGCCGGTTTAGTGACCTTGGCCTTCTTGGACTTGGCTTGACCACTAAGAAAGAGGTTATGAGACAGTTAGTACAAAGAGGCAGTTGGAAAGACACGGAGGAAAGATGAATTTTTCCTTACCCAGGGGCAGTCTTGAAGGCCGAAAATTGAGTCTGAGATAAGTCGCCAGAAGAGCGAGAAACCTCCCGCAGAAGATAAAATAAAGTTAGTAATGGAAGGGAGAAGATCCATTAATGAAAAGTAAAAGATGAAGATAAAAGAGACCTCATTCTGGCGTTTTTGAGGAGTTTGTTGAAGAACGGAAGGCGGTTCATTGTCGTTCCGGGCCTGATGGCGGCTCTCATGTTGATACTTTTTCAAAAGAAAATGAGGGTCCAAATAAATCAAAGGGTGTGAAAACCTTACTTTTCGGGTTACCAGTCGAAGTTTCTGTCTTGGCAAATGGGCTGAGTCGGAGGAAATAGTTACCTCTTCTTCCACGGCCTGACTGGCCCCCTTGTCGTTCTGGCAATAGTCAGTGTCAATAAGGTTATTAAAAAATTGGCCAAGGGGATCAAGGGCTACCTCCAACTCAAAAATATCATCAAGATTTAACAGGTCCTCGATGGTGCTCTTTTTCTTCTTGGACCTCTGGGTCATTTTCTTGGCGTTTATGGCGGCGGCTCTAGCCTTCTTGGCGGCTTCATGGTCATACTTGGCTTTCCAGAAGTCAGATTTAGCCTGTGAACAAGTAAACAAGGTCATGCAGGTATTTAAAACTGCTGAGGAAAATACAAAGAGAAAGAGGTCAGGGGTTTCTTACCTCTGGCGCCGGGTTAAGTTTGCATAAGGGGTTTAACCCAACTTTACTGCAGTCTTCATATTTGCCGTTCACCAGAAGGGCCGACATTGAAACAATATCTTCTTGAGTTAGTTGAACGGAGCTGTGACGAAGAGAGTCATCTGGGCCTCCACCATATTCATACATCAATTTGGATCGGCGGCTTAGAGGGATGACCCGCCACGCGACCCAGCAACGAGTCAAATCGACTCCGGTTAAGCCATTCCCCAGTAAGGCGTTAATCCTTTTAATTGATGGAATAAGCTTTTTGCGTTCGGTGGCAGTAAGCTTGTCAGGGAGCGCAAACTTGGAATCTAGATGATCCGCGCGATAACCCGACAGTGGTTTCTCATTGGCTGGTGAAGTGTCTTGACAGTAGGTCTGATTCCATTCTTTGGGATGACTCGGCAAGACTATTAGGGGGAAGACGGCGCCCTGTCGGCGCTGAATTGAGATGCCTCCAAGTTCCAAGCTAGGGCCATTGGTACACTCGTTCTAGCGGTTCAGATAAAAATACTCTCTAAAGAGTTCCACAGTCAGTTCTTCTTGAAGGTACACCTCACAGAGAACTTGGAAATTGCAGATATTGGATATGGAATTGGGCCCGAGATCTTGAGGGGGGGGGTTGAAAAAATGGAGGACATCTCTGAAGAACTTTGAGCCGGGTGGTGAAAAGCCTCGATTCATGTGGTCAGAAAAGACAATGACTTCACCATCTTTGGGATCGGGCTGTTCCTCGTCCGGGTCAGGTGCATGGTGCTACCTCTTGAGCACTGCATTGGTTTTCCCCGAAGAGGAAGGGATGATGCAACAAATTAGCGTAAGTATTTCCCTCAGTTTTTGAGAACCAAGGTATCAATCCAGTAGGAGGCTACGCGCAAGTCCCTCGTACCCGCACAAAACAAATAAATCCTCGCAACCAACGCAAATAGGGGTTGCCAATCCCTATAAGGCCACTTACGAGAGTGAGATCTGATAGATATGATAAGATAATATTTTTGGTATTTTTAGGATAAAGATGCAAAGTAAAATAAAAGCAAAGTAAATAGCAAAGGAAATAACTAAGTAGTAGGAGATCAATATGATAAAGATAGACCCGGGGGCCATAGGTTTCACTAGTGGCTTCTCTCGATAGCATAAGTATTCTACGGTGGGTGAACAAATTACTGTTGAGCAATTGACAGAATTGAGCATTATGAGAATATCTAGGTATGATCATGTATATAGGCATCACGTCCGAGACAAGTAGACCGACTCCTGCCTGCATCTACTACTATTACTCCACTCGTTGACCGCTATCCAGCATGCATCTAGAGTATTAAGTTAAAAACAGAGTAACGCCTTAAGCAAGATGACATGATGTAGAGGGATAGACTCATGCAATATGAAGAAAACCCCATCTTGTTATCCTCGATGGCAACAATACAATACATGCCTTGCTGCCCCTACTGTCACTGGGAAAGGACACCGCAAGATTGAACCCAAAGCTAAGCACTGCTCCCATTGCAAGAAAGATCAATCTAGTAGGCCAAACCAAACTGATAATTCGAAGAGACTTGCAAAGATAACCAATCATACATAAAATAATTGAGAGAAGATTCAAATATTATTCATAGATAGGCTTGATCATAAACCCACAATTCATCGGTCTCAACAAACACACCGCAAAAAGAAGATTATATCGAATAGTTCTCCACAAGAGAGGGGGAGAACATTGTATTGAGATCCAAAAAGAGAGAGGAAGCCATCTAGCTAATAACTATGGACCCGTAGGTCTGAGGTAAACTACTCACACTTCATCGGAGAGGCTATGGTGTTGATGTAGAAGCCCTCCGTGATCGATGCCCCCTCCGGCAGAGCTCCGGAACAGGCCCCAAGATGGGATCTCGTGGATACAGAAAGTTACAACGGTGGAATTAGGGTTTTGGCTTCGTTTCTGATCGTTTGGGGGTACGAGGGTATATATAGGAGGAAGGAGTACGTCGGTGGAGCAACAAGGGCCCACGAGGGTGGAGGGCGCGGCTGGTGGGGGTGGGCGCGCCCCCAACCTCGTGGCCTCCTGTTTCCTTTCTTGACGTAGGGTCCAAGTCTCCCGGGTCTTGTTCGTTGAGAAAATCACGTTCCCGAAGGTTTCATTCCATTTGGACTCCGTTTGATATTCCTTTTCTTCGAAACCCTAAAACAGGCAAAAAACAACAATTCTGGGCTGGGCCTCCGGTTAATAGGCTAGTCCCAAAAATAATATAAAAGTGGATAATAAAGCCCAATAATGTCCAAAACAGTAGATAATATAGCATGGAGCAATCAAAAATTGTAGATACGTTGGAGACGTATCAAGCATCCCCAAGCTTAATTCTTACTCGTCCTCGAGTAGGTAAATGATAAAAACAGAATTTTTGATGCGGAGTGCTACTTGGCATAATTTTAATGTAATTCTTCTTAATTGTGGTATGAATATTCAGATCCAAAAGATTCAAGACAAAAGTTCATATTGACATAAAATAATAATACTTCAAGCATACTAACAAAGCAATTATGTCTTCTCAAAATAACATGGCTAAAGAAAGTTATCCCTACAAAATCATATAGTCTGGCTATGCTCTATCTTCACCAAAATATTTAAATCATGCACAACCCCGATGACAAGCCAAGCAATTGTTTCATACTTTTGACATTCTCAAAACTTTTTCAATCTTCACGCAATACATGAGCGTGAGCCATGGATATAGCACTATAGGTGGAATAGAGCGGTGGTTGTGGAGAAGACAAAAAGGGAGAAGATAGTCTCACATCAACTAGGCGTATCAACGGGCTATGGAGATGCCCATCAATAGATATCAATGTGAGTGAGTAGGGATTGCCATGCAATAGATGCACTAGAGCTATAAGTATATGAAAGCTCAAAAAAACTAAGTGGGTGTGCATCCAACTTGCTTGCTCATGAAGACCTAGGGCATTTTGAGGAAGCTCATCGTTGGAATATACAAGCCAAGTTCTATAATGAAAGATTCCCAGTAGTATATGAAAGTGATAACATGAGGGACTCTCTACTATGAAGATCATGGTGCTAATTTGAAGCACAAGTGTGGTAAAAGGATAGTAACATTGTCCCTTCTCTTTTTCTATCATTTTTTTCTTTTCTTTTTTTTATTTGGGCCTTTTCTCTTTTTTATGGCCTCTTTTCTTCTTTTTTTCCGTCTGGAGTCTCATCCCGACTTGTGGGGGAATCATAGTCTCCATCATCCTTTCCTCACTGGGACAATGCTCTAATAATGATGATCATCACATTTTTATTTTTCTTACAACTCAACAATTACAACTCGATACTTAGAACAAAATATGACTCTATATGAATGCCTCCAGCGGTGTGTCGGGATATGCAATGAATCAAGAGTGACACGTATGAAAGAATTATGAATGGTGGCTTTGCCACAAATACGAAGTCAACTACATGATCATGCTAAGCAATATGACAATGATGGAGTGTGTCATAATAAACGGAACGGCGGAAAGTTGCATGGCAATATATCTCGGAATGGCTATGGAAATGCCATAATAGGTCGGTATGGTGGCTGTTTTGAAGAAGGTATATGGTGGGTGTATGATACCGGCGAAAGGTGCGCGGTATTAGAGAGGCTAGCAAAGGTGGAAGGGTGAGAAAAGTGCGTATAATCCATGGACTCAACATTAGTCAGAAAGAACTCATATACTTATTGCAAAAATCTACAGGTTATCAAAGCAAAGTATTACGCGCATGCTCCTAGGGGGATATATTGGTAGGAAAATACCATCGCTCGTCCCCGACCACCACTCATAAGGAAGGCAATCAAAAAATAAATCATGCTCCGACTTCATCACATAACGGTTCACCATACGTGCATGCTACGGGAATCACAAGCTTCAACACAAGTACTTCTCAAATTCACAACTACTCAACTAGCATGACTTTAATATCACCATCTTCATATCTCAAAACAATTATCAAGCATCAAACTTATCATAGTATTCAACACACTCATAAGAGAATTTTTTATTCTTGAATACCTAGCATATTAGGATTTAAAGCAAATTACCATGCTATTAAGACTCTCAAAATAATCTAAGTGAAGCATGAGAGATCAATAGTTTCTATAAAACAAATCCACCACCGTGCTCTAAAAGATATAAGTGAAGTACTAGAGCAAAATTATATAACTCAAAAGATATAAGCGAAGCACATAGAGTATTCTAACAAATTCCAAATCATTTATGGTTCTCTCAAACGGTGTGTACAGCAAGGATGATTGTGGTAAACTATCAAGCAAAGACTCAAATAATACAAGACGCTCCAAGCAAAACACATATCATGTGGCGAATAAAAATATAGCTCCAAGTAAAGTTACCGATAGAAGTAGACGAAAGAGGGGATGCCTTCCGGGGCATCCCCAAGCTTTGGCTTTTAGGTGTCCTTAGATTATCTTGGGGGTGCCATGGGCATCCCCAATCTTAGGCTCTTTCCACTCCTTGTTCCATAATCCATCAAATCTTTACCCAAAACTTGAAAACTTCGCAACACAAAACTTAAAGTAGAAAATCTTGTGAGCTCCGTTAGCGAAAGAAAATAAAAGACCACTTCAAGGTACTGTAATGAACTCATTCTTTATTTATATTGGTGTTATACCTACTTTATTCCAACTTCTCTATGGTTTATAAACTATTTTACTAGCCATATATTCATCAAAATAAGCAAACACCACACGAAAAACAGAATCTGTCAAAAACAGAACAGTCTGTAGTAATCTGTAGCTAGCACAAGATCTGGAACCCCAAAAATTCTAAAATAAATTGCTTTATCTATTAATCGTCTGAAAAAAGAATTAACTAAATATCACTTTCCAAATAAAAATGGTAGCAGTTCTCGTGAGCGCTAAAGTTTCTGTTTTTCACAGCAAGTTCAACAAGACTTTCCCCAAGTCTTCCCAACGGTTCTACTTGGCACAAACACTAATTAAACACAAAAAACACAGCCAAAACAGAGGCTAGATAAATTATTTAATACTAAACAGGAGCAAAAGGCAAGGAATAAAAATAAAATTGGGTTGCCTCCCAACAAGCGCTATTGTTTAACACCCCTAGCTAGGCATAACAAGCAAGAATAGATCTAGGTATTGCCATCTTTGGTAGGCAATCCATAAGTGGCTCTCATAATAGATTCATAAGGTAATTTAATTTTCTTTCTAGTAAAGTGTTCCATGCCTTTCCTTAATGGAAATTGGAATCTAATATTTCCTTCCTTCATATCAATAATTGCACCAATCGTTCTAAGGAAAGGTCTACCAAGAATAATAGGACATGAAGGATTGCTATCTATGTCAAGAACAATAAAAATCTACGGGCACATTATTCCTATTTGCAACAATAATAACATCATTAATTCTTCCCATAGGTTTCTTAATAGTGGAATCTGCAAGGTGCAAATTTAAAGAGCAATCATCAAAATCACGGAAACCTAACAAATCACACAAAGTCTTTGGAATCGTGGAAACACTAGCACCAAAATCACATAAAGCATAGCATTAATGATCTTTAGTTTTAATTTTAATAGTTGGTTCCCACTCATCATAAAGTTTTCTAGGGATAGAAACTTCCAATTCAAGTTTTTCTTCATAAGATTGCATCAAGGCATCAACGATATGTTTAGTAAACGCTTTATTTTGACTATAAGCGTGAGGACAATTTAGCACGGATTGCAACAAGGAAATACAATCAATCAAAGAGCAATTTGCATAGTTAAATTCCTTGAAATCCATAATAGTGGGTTTAGCAACATCTAGGGTTTTAATTTCTTCAATCCCACTTTTATCAAATTTAGCATCAGATTAAACAAATTCCGAATTCTTAGAACGCCTTATAGGTAAAGGTGGATCATATTCAGTCCCATAATTATCAAGATTCATATTGCAAAACAAAGATTTAATAGGGGACACATCAATAACTTTTAGATCTTCATCTTTATTTTCATAGGAACTAGAAGAACACGCTCTTATAAAGGCATCTTTCTTAGCACGCATCCTAGCGGTTCTTTCTTTGCACTCATCAATGGAAATTCTCATGGCTTTGAGAGACTCATTGATATCATGCTTAGGTGGAATAGATCTAAGTTTCAAAGAATCAACATCAAGAGCAATTCTATCAATGTTCCTAGCCAAATCATCAATCTTAAGCAATTTTTCTTCAATCATAGCATTAAAATTCTTTTGCGAAGAAATAAATTCTTTAATATTAGATTCAAAATCAGAGGGAATCTTATTATAATTTACATAAGAGTTGTTGTAGGAATTCCCATAATTATTAGAAGGATTACTAGGATATGGCCTAGGATTAAAATTCCCTCTATAAGCGTTGTTACCAAAATTCTTCCTACCAACAAAATTCACATCCATAGATTCATTGTTATTCTCAATCAAAGTAGACAAAGGCATATCATTAGGATCAGAAGAAACACTCTTAGTAGCAAATAATTTCATAAGTTCATCCATCTTTCCACTCAACACATTAATTTCTTCTATCGCATGCACTTTTTTATTAGAAGATCTTTCAGTATGCCATTGAGAAGAATTAACCATAATATTATCTATGAGTTTAGTAGCATCTCCTAAAGTGATTTCCATAAAAGCGCCTCCCGCGGCCGAATCTAAAAGATTTCTAGAAGCAAAATTCAATCCGGCATAAATTTTTTGTATAATCATCCACAAATTCAAACCATGAGTAGGGCAATTACGTATCATTAATTTCATTCTCTCCCAAGCTTGTGCAACATGTTCATGATCAAGTTGTTTAAAGTTCATAATATCGTTTCTAAGAGAGATGATCTTAGCGGGAGGAAAATACTTAGAGATAAAAGCATCTTTGCACTCGTTCCATGAATCAATACTATTCTTAGGCAAAGACGAAAACCAAGCTTTAGCACGATCTCTAAGCGAAAAAGGAAATAGCTTCAATTTAACGACATCATTATCAACATCTTTTTTCTTTTGCATATCACATAAATCAACGAAGCTATTCAGATGAGTAGCGGCATCTTCACTAGGAAGGCCAGCGAATTGATCTTTCATAACAAGATTCAACAAAGCAGTATTAATTTCACAAGATTCAGCATCGGTAAGAGGAGCAATTGGAGTGCTAAGGAAATCATTATTATTGGTATTGGTGAAGTCACACAATTTAGTATTATCTTGAGCCATCGCGACAAACAAGCAATCTAACACACGAGCAAACAAGAGGCAAGCGGAAGGGAGGATAGAGAGAGAGAGAGGGCGAATAAAACAGCAAGGGTGAAGTGGGGGAGAGGAAAACGAGAGGCAAATGGCAAATAATGTAATGCGAGAGATAGGGATTGTGATGGGTACTTGGTATGTTGACTTTTTGTGTAGACTCCCCGGCAACGGCGCCAGAAATCCTTCTTGCTACGTCTTGAGCTTGCGTTGGTTTTCCCCGAAGAGGAAGGGATGATACAGTAGAGTAACGTAAGTATTTCCCTCAGTTTTTGAGAACCAAGGTATCAATCTAGTAGGAGGCCACGCTCAAGTCCCTCGTACCTGCACAAAACGATAGCTACTCGCAACCAACGCGATTAGGGGTTGTCAAGCCCTTCACGGTCACTTACGAGAGTGAGATCTGATAGATATAATATTTTTGGTATTTTTGATATAAAGATGCAAAGTAAAAAGTAAAGGCAAAGTAAAAAGCAAAGCAAGATTAAAGTGATGGAGATTGATATGATGAGAATAGACCCGGGGGGCATAGGTTTCACTAGTGGCTTATCTCAAGAGCATAAGTATTCTACGATGGGTGAACAAATTACTGTTGAGTAATTGACAGAATTGAGCATAGTTATGAGAATATCTAGGCATGATCATGTATATAGGCATCACGTCCGTGACAAGTAGACTGAAACGATTCTGCATCTACTACCATTACTCCACTCATCGACCGCTATCCAGCATGCATCTGGAGTATTACGTTAAAAACAAAGTAACACCTTAAGCAAGATGACATGATGTAGAGAGATAAATTCATGCAATATGAAATAAACCCCATCTTGTTATCCTCGATGGCAACGATGCAATACGTCCCTTGCTGCCCCTTCTGTCACTGGGTAAGGACACCGCAAGATCGAACCCAAAGCTAAGCACTTCTCCCATGGCAAGAACTACCAATCTAGTAGGCCAAACCAAACGGATAATTCGAAGAGACTTGCAAAGATAACCAATCATACATAAAAGAATTCAGAGAAGATTCAAATATTATTCATAGATAGACTTGATCATAAACCCACAATTCATCGGTCTCAACAAACACACCGCAAAAAGAAGATTACATCGAATAGATCTCCACAAGAGAGGGGGAGAACTTTGTATTGAGATTCAAAGAGAGAGAAGAAGCCATCTAGCTACTAACTATGGACCCGAAGGTCTAAGGTAAACTACTCACACTTCATCGGAGGGGATAGGATGATGTAGAAGCCCTCCGTGATGACGTCCCTCTTCCGGCGGAGCTCCGGAACAGGCCCCAAGATGGGATCTCGTGGATACAGAAAGTTGCAGGGGTGGAATTAGGTTTTTGGCTCCTGTTCTGATCGTTTGGGGGTACGTGTGTATATATAGGAGGAAGAAGTACGCTGGAGGAGCAACGAGGGGCCCACGAGGCAGGGGGCGCGCCCTAGGGGGGTGCGCCCCACCCTCGTGACGGCCTCTTTTGTTCCTTGGAGCAGGGTCCAAGTCTCCTGGATCACGTTCGGTGATAAAATCACGTTCCTGAAGATTTTATTCCGTTTGGACTCCGTTTGATATTCCGTTTCTTCGAAACACTGAAATAGGCAAAAACAGCAATTCTAGGCTGGGCCTCCGGTTAATAGGTTAGTCCCAAAAATAATATAAAAGTGGAAAATAAAGCCCAATATAGTCCAAAACAGTAGATAATATAGCATGGAGCAATCAAAAATTATAGATACATTGGAGACGTATCAATGACGTCACGACGGGTTACAGAATTTTTCCAGAGATAGGAAGTTGGATTTCATCTAAGTATTGAAGATTGACAAGGAACAAAGTTCAAAGTCAACCTGGGGCCAAATGTTGGGAATATAGCTACCAGGTAAGACCCGCCCAGGAGGGGCCGGGTCAACCCCAACGACGGGTTACAAAAGAAGCCCAATAGTATTCAAGGCTACAGTTTATTAAGACTTGTAGAAGGCTTAAGCCTAGAGGCGGCTTAAGGCCCAATATTGTAAGCCGCCCTATGTAAATAAAGACTTGTAAATAAAGGCATACAAAGAAGTCACCGAGCCGGACACGTTTTATGAACCGGCCGAGACTCTGTAGGCCGCCAGGCGTCAACCCGTGTATATAAGGGGACGACCTGGTGGCGGCTTAGGTCAAGAAACAAGAGATCGATAACCAAGCCGGCGGATTAGCCTCTTGGTGGTCGAAACCCCAGCAATTCCAACACAACTAGATGTAGGCTTTTACCTTCATCGTAAGGGGCCGAACTAGTATAAAACCTCTCGTGTCCTTTGTCCCGATTAACCCCTTTAAGCTTCATAGTTGCGATGGCCCTACGACTAAGTCCTTTTGCTAGGACATCTGTCGTGACAATTCCACAACAAAATCCTTGGTCCGAGAATCCTCGGGCGATGGCGGCACTAGTGTTGTGTTTCCGTCTTGGGGCCTCGTTTTGGAGTTGGATGCAGCCGGAGGGAACACTGGTTAGCGGTGGTGGTCGACGGAGGCTTGTGTAGCAACGATTGTGTGGATGTGTTTCAGCTTGGTCATGGCAATGTTGTGGTAGTCGACTCTTCAACATGTTCACTTGTTCGCCGTGGGGGTGTTTGCCCTGATAATGTTAGGGCAACGCAACGGTGAGGTCGATGCAACAAGGTTGAAAAGTGCTAGGGGCGTGTTTGGTTGCCTGCACCGAGGCCAACCAGGCCCGCGGGATGCAGCATCTTTTCGGACCTCAGTTGTTTGGTTCCCTGCATACACTGTTCAGCCCGCATAGCACTGATATGCCTCCGTCGTATCTATAATTTTTGATTGTTCCATGCCAATAATCTACAACTTTCATATATTTTGGCAACTTTTTATATTATTTTTTGGGACTAACATATTAATCCAGTGCCCAGTGCCAGTTCTTGTTTATTGCATGTTTTATGTTTCGCAGAATATCCATATCAAACGGAATCCAAACGGGGTAAAAACGGACGGAGAATATTTTTGGAATATTTGGAGAATCTCGGAAGAAAAATCCATGCGCGACAGTGCCCGAGATGGCCACGAGGTAGGGGGCGCGCCCCTGACCCTCGTGGGTCACCCGTAAGGCGGTTGATGCCCTTCTTCGGCCGCAAGAAAGCTAATTTTTGGTAAAAAAAATCACGGCGAAGGTTTCGGTCCAATCGGAGTTACGGATCTCCATATATATACGAAACGGTGAAAGGGCAGCAGAACAGAACGCAGAAACAGAGAGAGACAGATCCAATCTCGGAGGGGCGAGTCCTCCCATGCCATGGAGGCCAAGGACCAGAGGGGAAACCCTTCTCCCATCTAGGGAGGAGGTCAAGGAAGAAGAAGACGAAGGGGCCCCCTCTCCCCTTCTCTTCTGGTGGCGCCGGAACGCTGCCGTGGCCATCATCATCATCACCGCGATCTACTCCAACACCTCCGCCATCTTCACCAACATCTCCATCACCTTCCCCCTCTATCTATAGCGGTCCACTCTCCCGCAACCCGCTATACCCTCTACTTGAACATGGTGCTTTATGCTTCATATTATTATCCAATGATGTGTTGCCATCCTATGATGTCTGAGTAGATTTTTGTTGTCCTAGCGGTGGTTGATGAATTGCTATGATTGATTTAATTTGCTTGTGGTTATGTTGATGTCCTTTGGTGCCCATCATATGAGTGCGCGCGTGGATCACACCATAGGGTTAGTTGTATGTTGATAGGACTATGTATTGGAGGGCAAGAGTGACAGAAGCTTCAACCTAGCATAGAAATTGATGCATACAGGATTGAAAGGGGGACCAATATATCTTAATGCTATGGTTGGGCTTTACCTTAATGAACGTTAGTAGTTGCGGACGCTTGCTAATAGTTCCAATCATAAGTGCATAGAATTCCAAGTCAGGGATGACATGCTAGCAGTGGCCTCTCCCACATTAAACTTGCTATCGATCTAGTAAAGTAGTCAATTGCTTAGGGGCAATTTCGCAACTCCTACCACCCCTTTTACACACTCACTATATTTACTTTATTGTTTCTTTATCTAAACAGCCCTGTCGTGGTTCTAAGACTGACAGTAGAATAGGGGGGTAGGAATGTAGAGGCAAGATCCTAGCTATGCAGGAGTTGTACGCACAGGTTTTATGAGTTCAGGCCCTTCTCGGAGGAAGTAACAGCCTTACGTCTCGGAGCTCGGAGGCGGTCAACTGAATATATGCGTGTGAATTACAGAAAGTGCGAACCCCTGTCCTAGAGGAGGGGGTGGCTTATATAGAGTGCGCCAGGACCCCAGCTCCCCTCCGTTACACAGGGTTCAATGCCCATAAAGGAGGAGCGATACTGGTAACGTTTGAAGTAAGTGTTGTAAATGCTCATAAAGCTATGGTTTAAACCCTGACCATTGTAGAGTGGAAGGTTTCTCATCTTCTGGTGGTCGAGTGTCTTCAAGGTGGTCGAGTGAGCACATCTTCATGGTCGAGTGGATGATGGTTTCTCTTCGACTGCTTCTGATTCTTTGTAGAGATGTCCTTGGGGAGGGTATGTTGGACAGATCCATGACCCTACCCTAGGTACATAGCTTCATCATTAGCCCCCGAATGGATCAGGGTTTGAGTGAGGAAGGAGTTGGGAACACTTCTGACCCATTCTTTGTGCTATGAGTATATCTTGTTCTGGAACAGTGAGTTGAGGGGACGACGTCGACTCCTTTCTCAGTCGCCTTGGTCCATTCTTGGTTTTTGTCGAGTGAATTTTCACGGTAGAATTCCGAATGATAATGTAGAGGATGTTTGTCTCCAGTCTGGCAAGTTGCTCTGCTCTCCACGGATTTCGCGGGATTCGAATTTTGGGAAGCGCGCCAGACGGGCAGAACCGTGGTTATCGGGACGGATTAGGAAAGTCTCCTCGATCCCCATGCCACCTTTTTCGCCACGTACTGCGCGCACGACTGTTGCAGGATTTTTTAGATTGTCTGGGTCCACCAGCCAGTCACTCGGGGGACGACCTTATAAAAGGCACCGGACCAGGCCTCTGCCCCGTGCGCTCCCATTCTCTCTTCTTCCCCCGATCTCTCTGCCACGCTCGCTTCCGCTCCCGTCGCCGGACCCTCGCTCGAACTCGACCCGCCGCCATGGGAAAAGAGAGGACGGTGGAGCTGAAACGCGTGAAGAAGGCGACCGCGAAGGCGAAGGGCAAGCGGACCAGCCGGGGCGGATCCTCGTCGAGATCCGGCCTGCCGCCGGGCTGGATCCAGGGCGACTGGATCCGCTCGACAATCACCCAGGACGACCTCGACGACCTGGTGGAGGGGGGACTGATCCCCCACAAGTCGGCACGGCTCCCGGGGAATGAGACCGAGCCGCAGCCAAGGGAGGGTGAGTGTGTTCTCCTCGCCACCCACGTAGATCGCGGATTCTCACTGCCTCCCCATCCTTTCTTCTGGGGGTTTTTGAAATTCTTTGGGGCTCAGCTCCACCATTTCACTCCAAACACCATAGTCTATCTGGCTGCTTTCCTGATGTGTGAAAATTTCTTGGGCTGTCGACCGCACTGGGGTCTTTTCAAACACATCTTCACCTGCCGCTCCCAGTCGGTCAAAAAGGCCAATCCGAGTGACGAGAGGACACAAGTGATCCAGATGTGCGGGGGTCTGGGGATCCAGATGAGGAGCAAGAATACCTTCCCAGCCATGATCCTTCCTGACTCGGTCCGGGGCTGGCAGTCGACTTGGTTCTACTGCAAGGATCAGCCGACCCCGGGTTAGTCGATCGGGCTTCCTCCCTTTTCTTTGGCTCGAGTGGGGAAGCCCACCCCCCTGAAGGTGGTTCCAGAAGAGAAGGCACAGGTCAAGGTGCTGGTCGAGCGGGTCGTCCAACTCATCCGCGACGGGGTGATCGGGATGGACCTGCTGGAGGTCTTTCTCGGTCGACGCATCCAACCGCTTCAGGCACGCGATCATCCGATGTGGATGTACTCTGGGCTCGAGGATTCCACTCGGATCCACCCGGAGGACGTCAGTGAGGACACCTTGGAGAAGTGGCCGATGGGGATCACCAGTAACAAAGACAACCCTCGGGGGTCTAGGAGGGTGATTCCATTCGACCACTCGCATCAGCCGGAGCAGGTATGATTCTGTTTTATCAAGTATCTTTCCGATTCACTGTGTGAGATCTTGTTGATGGTCGACTGAATTTCTTTTGATCATTGTCTTTTCAGGCCCTCATCGACATGTACTCAATGCCCAACGGAGTGCAGGAGCAAGACGTCGAGGAAGAGGCGAGTGGGGGCGAGAGCAGCGAAGGGCACTCGGATGCCGAGGAGGACGAGGAGAGCGACGAATCGACTGATGATGAAGAAGTCGACTCGCCTTCTCGCAGGGAGAGGAGATCCAAACATGCTCACGACCCGGCGAGCACTCCGGACCTGGTGGCCGCGCCGATTTGGACAGTCTTCGGAGCATCCTAGGACGTCTTCCCCAACGCCGACTGAGAAGGCTCCAAAGCAGTCCAAAGTCGTGCCGCCTCCAGCGCCAAAAGCACTGAAAGCCACCTCCTCCAAACTGCCAAAGGCTTTGCCCAGGATCAAAGTGACCGTCCCTACTATCTCCGGGTAATCATCTGGCTTGTCCTTTTCGTCGACTCGATTAACCGGATGTAACCAACTGAATGCGGGTCTTTGAAGTGCTGCTATGTCAGGAACCTCTTCTCTCCGGTACCGGGACGAGGAGATGGAAGATGCGGTTACCTCCAACCCAGGTATAAACTCTTGTGATTTTGTTCTTGATTCCTTGGTCGATTGCGTTCTAGCGGTTCACTTGGGGTTGAATGATCTACCTTGCAGCTCCACCCAACGTCATCGATCTTCCAGATGACGATGAAGATGTGTCTCTTAGCCCAGGAAGAGCAAGAAGGTAGCAGCTGGCAGGATGTCTCGGCAAGAACCAACTGCAACACCTCCCGTCCGTCAACCTGAAGACGCGGGCAGGGCCTCTGTGACCTTCGCTGCACCCTTGTCGAGCGAGCACCCCGCACCGTCGACTGCACCTGTGATTCCTTCATTCATCCAACTCCACGCCACAGAGCTCCAAGCCGCCGCACCTGGGTCGTCTGCTCACTTTTTCACCAGCTATCCCGTCTCGGACAACCAATCGAAAGTGGCTGCGGAAGCCATTCGACAGGCAGACATGATGATGGAGAGGGTGAAGACGGTGCATGAGAACAGCCAGGCTGCCTACGACGCCAGTGCTGCTCTTCGGGCCAATGTCCATGTGAGTAGACTTTCCGACTGCTTTTGCTCTATGAGGATATGTTACCCGAAAAAAATCTTCTTCTACACAATCTCCTGTTGTTTGCGTCGAATTAGAGCACCCACTGGGTGTTTTGTTGTTTTTGGTAGTTTCGTTCTTCCACTCGGTCTGGGCGAGTGGGATCTGAACCGGTGGCGCACGCTAAGTGCACCCACTGGGTGTAGTCCCCGAGACCGAGGTCGACTGCTGGCAGTCGACTGGGGTCTGAGTTCTACTTTCCTTTCTTTTTCTTTTCTTACACTCGACTCAGGCGGACCGGTCGAGTAGGATCTGAACCGGTGGGAGCACGCCAAGTGCACCCACTGGGTGTAGTCCCCGAGACCGCAGTCGACTGCTAGCAGTTGACTGTGGTCTGAACAGCTTTTTTTTACTTGGTCCGGGCGGACTGGTCGAGTTGGATCCTAGTCAGCGGGGGCACGCCAAGTGCAACCGCTGGGTGTGGCCCCTGAGACAGCAGTCGATTGTGTGCAGTCGGCTGGGGTCTAAGCGAACTTCTTTAGGTTTTATTCACTCGGAAGTAAACAACCTTTGATCTTATCGACTGATCCGTCTTTTGCCTTCTGCAGAAGTCTTGTACTCTTATTTCCAAGTTTGCTGAACTTGAGGAGAAGCAGAGGCAACTCAACCTCGACTTGGAATTGGCCCAGCTGAATCTGAAGAAAACTCAAGGCGAAGCCGCTGGTATGGAAGGTGACTGACTGTCGACTGACTTTCAATATATTTCTTTGATCTCTTATTTGATTCGATTGCTTCTTTTGCAGAGAAAATGAAGTTGGCTCTGGAGAAGAAGGACTCGGACCTCGCCGCCGCGCAAAAAGCAGCCCAAGATAAAACTGCTCTCGCAGACCAGAAGCTTGCTTCAATTGGAACGCTGGAAGGGGAGGTGAACAAACTGAAATCTTGTCTTAATGAAGCTAACCGCGAAGTGACCAGTCTGAAGAAGGATAAGGTTGTCCTGAATGAAAAGTTGGAGTCTGCGATCCGCAAGAGGAATGACACGGAAGCTTATCTGAGGACTCTTGCCAAGAAGCTCTATCTCACACTGGAAGGTATTTCTTTTAAACCAACTGAGTTGATGCTTGCGATCAGATCTTGCTCGGTCGATTCACTAATTTTTGGCTGCAGAATTCTGCCAAGACTTCGACGAGGAAACTGGAAGGGTCGAGATGGGTCTGGACCCTATCACTTCTCTAGTCTGCGACGAAACTGCAATGAACATGCTCCGACTGGAGTCCCGTATCGCCAGCGCCACAAGCTACCTCGTGCGCCTGAAGGAGGTAGTCTCCCAAATTGACTCATCGCTTTGGCCGAGGGCGACGCTTAAAAATGACCTGGAATCCCTGATGGCTCGACTGAACAAGATCCCTGACCGAGTGCAAGAATGGAAGAAATCCTCCGCCCGGTGTGGTGCTGACGTGGCGTTGTCCTTGGTGCGAGTCCATTACAAGGAGGCTCGTGAAGACAAGCTGGCTGCGATCAAAGTCGCTAACACCAAAAAGCATGACTTCCAGTCCTTCATGGAGACTTTCATTGCTGCCGCCACTCGGATCGCTGATGGAATCGACCTGGACTCATTCGTGGAGCCTACCAGCCCTCCTCCGGCCGAGTGAACAAACTTATGAAACTTGAATCTGGTTTAAATTTGCCTCGGAATGCCGAGTGATTGCTGTAACCGTTGAACTCCTTCGGGCTTGATGCCCGAATACTTTTGATTTGCTGCTTGGAACTTTTAGGATTTATCTGAATTTGGTTTATCTCCGAATGTGCTTGTGTTTGCCTTCGAATGGACTTTGCTCACTGCTCGGAATAGTCTTTGTGCTGGAGATGCAGCTCTGAAGTGGTGGCTCCAGTCGACCTGCGCTTCGTCGTCCTTGCAGATAGGGATGGAGCGCACGTTGTACTTGTGCCGTAGCTCCGAAGGAAAAGGTTGCAGTCGACCTGCACCTCGTCGTCCTTGCGGATAGGGATGGAGCGTATGTTGTACTTGTACCGTAGCTCCGAAGGAGAAGGTTGCAGTTGACCTGCACCTCGTCGTCCTTGCGGATAGTGATGGAGCGTACGTGGTACTTGTGTCGTAGCTCCGAAGGAGAAGGTTGCAGTCGACCTGCACCTCGTCGTCCTTGCAGATAGGGGTATGTTTCGAACTTAGGCGAGTACTGGACTGCAGCTAAGCCCCCTCCCCCCCCCCCCGAG